>NC_070647.1:5768183-6100849 GCF_947347685.1 Pleuronectes platessa
TTTAAATAGCTTCATCAGGTTCTTTACCAGTGCTGTACGAGGTTAGTCAGTGTGTGGCACAACATGACACGTGGACAAACTGGCAAAACCTTTAGCAGCAAATGGAAAGAAAAATATAAACTTCCTAATCTTTACTGTTTCAACAAATGTAATGAAGGTAAATCAATCAGCAATGTTAAATCTGCTTTGTAATCAGATTAGGACCTAAGACTGCTAGATTGATAAGATTTTCAGTATTTGGCTGAAATGCGACATTAAGAAAACTTTTCTGCAGGCACTTTACAAACTACATTTCCCACAATGCATGTGTACTGTCTCGCGAGTATTTCAGCGAATCACAATGTATCGTGGAGTAGCCTCACGCGTTTCATCTGGCTCTAAACGCAGAATCATCTGGTTTAAAAAAAAAAAAAAACTTACATTACTTCACCGACTGTTCATAATATGTGTTTGGACAATAATCAGATAATAAAGACTGAACAGCTCAATGAGACTCGAGCAAACAGAGTCCTTATGTCATTTCCAATAATCGTTGCCCACTGGAATTTTTCAGGGTAACATTTCTCCATTGAATTTAATGAAGCAGCTTACAGCCAACAGTTCGAAATGATTCGCCTGCAAAAGCTTACGTCATAGCTCCTTTAGAGTCTCCCGTATTCAACAGCTGTGAGTGTCATCGTTTCAATGCCCCGAGCATGTGAGATCTGACCTCATGCACTGTGGAGCTGTCTTCCACGCAGCAGCAGCAGCAGCAGCAGCAGCAGCAGCAGCAGCAGCAGCAGCAGCAGCACTGTACAGTAAAACAAGGTGTTCTGCCTCCCCAGCATGTCGGAGGTGTGCTGCTGCTGAGCGACTGGTGAGTGTTCGTGACTCTGGGCCGCCGCGCTCTGTTTGTGATGGTTCAACTTTTTCATCTCGCCCCTTTTTTTTGGGCTGCGTGCTGTGACCATGGCAACCACAGCAACACGACAGCAGAGAACAGAGGGTTGGGGTCGGAGCAACATTAGTGGAATATCTGGTCAGTAAAGAGACAAAATTGAACTGAGCATTTCCTCTCAACATACAACCTGCTCCGTTTAGCCGTGTGATGAGATGGTACTATAGGTGGATATTGGACAGCTGCTGACTGGGGTTGTGTTCCTACATCCTGTCAGATTTCATTTTGGGTTCCACGTTGCCTGAAAAAACAAGTTCACAATCCTAATAGGCTTATACTATACTATATACTGTAATATCTTATCAAATCTTCTGTCTCTAATCCAATTTCTTCATATTACACAACAGCACTGTGGAGAAATAATTGTTTCATGTTCCCAGGCTCCTTATTTTTAGCCAACGCTGCTTTTTCTCTTCCTTGACTCCTCGTGCACTGGAAATATGAAAATAATGTAAGAATCCTCAAGTCCCTTCACTTGGTCTGACAGGTAAAAGCATGATACATTATGCTATTATAACAGTGATAAAATAATCGATATCAAAAAAAGTGCTGAGCATATGAAGAATTTTTTAATATGGGGAAATCCGTAGCGGGCACATACTACAAAATACAATGAAAACCACTTTTAGGCAAGAGTGGAAATGAAACCCTGGCCGATTTTTCACATTTCAATGTGTTTTTTATCTCTCATCCTTTCTTCATTTTTCATTTTTTTCTTTAGTCCCTGAAGCCTGCTGTTTGAGATTATTATTCGTGGACATGAGGCATAATTCTCCTCCTGCTTTGTTTTTGTATTCCTCCTCCAGCTGATCTTGCCGGGAGATATTCTGCAGGAGGTCCTGAACCTTCTTTCTCTGCAGCACATTCTTTTGCCGGCTCAGGGTTATTTCTTTTCTGTTTTTATTCTCTTATAATTCATCCTTTTGAAATTCCATCTCTCTTTTATTCTTTTTGGAGAATTTGATTTTGTTGGATTTGCCTTTCTTCTCCCGCAGACCTCCATTTTTCCTTCCAAGGCTGTTTCATTTTCAGAGTTTAATATGAAAACTTGATTTAGAAGGTATTTGTTTAAATCACTGGCTCTGTTTCTGTCAGGCTTTACTTCTTTATATTTATCTTGTAGGTCTATTTGCATAATTGCTTCTTTTTGAGCTCATCTACTTGGAGATGTCATTCAGTTGTTTTATGGCCGATTTCCCCATGAGGAGGGTCTCGTCCCCATCAAACTCCCGGGGACCGACATGTTTATGGCGAAACATTGAGTGTTTAGTTGTTGTCTGCTTTGGGATTCCACTGTATATAAAGTGGTCTGTATTGTGTTATGAATATTACAGCGATATACTCTTAAAACATAAGCATCACTTGCTTCAGCGTCTTTGGGATCGATATGAGCAGGAAACACTGCAAGAAAATAAGCAGATAATGAAAATGCAAAACATTATATCTGATGAACCTTTGTGTGTGAATATTTTTGCTTGTCATTGCAGGTCTATTCAGTTTAATCTCCTTGGGAAATTAAACTGAACAGACCAGGATAAAGGATTAAAGATTTAAAGGTCATATACTCTATACACTGCCACTACATGTGTCACCAGCATCGGAGACCAAAGGTTTCTCCGTGCACGACCGCGCACACTCACATGAATGAACATCCATTTGCAGCCAAACTGGTGACAACACACAGTGAGACCACACCTAGAGAGGGTGTGACTTCATTCTCTGCTCAGGCCATTACTCCACCATATACGTTTATATAAAAAAAGCTGTTTGCTTCTATATTAATCAAGATGTCATCTACATCAACATTATCTACCTGTTCATTAGTGTAATTCTTGGGTGTGTAATTTCCACAATATTAAAAACTTGTTTGCAAATATCAAATCAGACAATGTACATGTAGTTTTATCGGATATTACTGCCATACAGATATGGTAATTACACATATTTTGAATTTCCCTATATTGATGATAATACCTGGTATTTATCACAGCATGATATTCATATAGTGATGCGCTGTGTGGGGGCTGTGTGTTCTTTTACACAATCACACACAGCCATGGTGGCTTTAACAAGGGGGCCACACCAAGCCTTGGATTGTGATGTGTTAGAATGAGCCAGGATTTCTCAATCTGCGTTTTTTTTCGTTTTATTCATTTCCGCCCCTTCCCTGCTGCTGTTGGACGGCGAAAAGCACCCGGGATGTTATTGGAACCTGATTGCAACTTACATGGAACAGATTTTCCCAACCATTGCCTGCGTGTAAAGCAAGCACCCCGGCCCCTGTTTAGGTGTCGTCCCCCCCCCCCTTCCCACCAGCAATCCCCACCCTGTTGGGGTTGTAAAAAGATGATGCATTCGGCAATCAATGGTTGCAACATGCGTGTGCTGTTATCCCTCATTTCTGCTGGGGCCTCAGTGTGATTTAGTGCCGTTCCCGAGGCTCAATAACCGGCACGGTGCCCCGCTGGGGGAGGGGGAGTGTGTGTCTGTCTGTGTGTGTCTGTGTGTGCGCGATCATTTGTTTTATGCATGTGTTTGAATGCATGTTTGCTTTCATACGATCTGTGTGTGTGTTCAGCTTGTTCACAATGCGGAGCAAGGGAATTAACAGTGTGTATCTGCATGACAGAAAATGCCGGAATGTGTGTTTGTGTGCAAGCCCCCCCGCCCCACACCCCTTTCCCCCAAATCCCATCCAGCACCCCCCCCCCTCTGGGAATTTGGGATGAATGTGTCAAAATATGATTTTGGCTTAACAATCTGTTTCATTCAACAGGGCGCGCCGCTCCCCCCCGAACATCCCTTTGGTGATGCGGCATCTTAAAAAAGAGTGAAATTGAGCCGCGTCCCGGCGCCGGCTGTATATCACTTAGGCAATTACAACCTCCGCAGACCTATTGGTAGTAAAAGAGCAGTTTATGAAGCGCGAGCATGGGGGGGGGAATGCTAACAGAGAAGAGGTGTTTGGCGTGGAGGGGGGCGAGGCACGGTGAGCCGAGGGAGGAGGCTTAGCTGTGTGATTTGTGTCGTATCTCATTTTGACCCCTCGACCTCTGTGGAGTCCGTCTCCGTCGACCGGGCCGTGTGAGTGTGTTCAACAGGCCCACGTGGCAAAATTCACCAACGCACTCAACCTCCCAAATGCCAGTGTGGGAAATTGAGATTTCTCAGCCCTGATCTCATCGCTCCACGCTCTACTTTTCCTCCGGCTCCCTCTGCTTTAAAACACAACCATAAAATACACAAAGATGGAATCGTCCCCCTTCCAACTTTGCCTCCTCCACGCTTCCCTTTCCCTGTGATCCACCACGGCCGTAATGAGATTTGATGCTAATCCCGACACAATATCACAAGAAGATTACGCGCCGTCGTAATGCTCGGCGCAGGCACGGCCGGCGGTGGAGAATGGGTTTGGCGCGTGCAGAGGAGGCTTGGCTGCAGCGAAAGCACATTAACGTAATCTAAGTGTAATTGAGTGGTAATGCAGCTTGTGCACGAAAGAGCAGGAAGGCGTTTCTTCTTTCTTTCTTTTTTGTATCTTCAATGTCAAACGAGCCCAGGGAGGCAGAGCAGGGACAAAATAACGACGAGAGAGAGAGAGAGAGAGAGAGAGAGATGCGATTGTGAGAAGAGAGTGATCGGGGGAGGTGGAGAGGGCAGGGCAGGGGACACAGAGAGATCATTTATCTCCAAAGCTGATGTTAAATCCTTGGAGTACTATTCCCTGTGCAGAGAATATAAGTGATGACCAGAGAGTGGCAAGAGGGAATTTGAGTTTTTCCAAACTGAGATGGATAAATGAGAGGAATTTTGTAACTACAATGGCGACCCGAGAGCACATGCCTCCACCATTGCTAATGCCCGATCTCGCCAATGCCAAAGTAGTGTTCCCAATTACTTATGTAGACTGTGGTGACTCACAATATTCCCCAAAAAATCGCAATGAACCAAAAATGCTTTAATACTTCTCATAATAACATAGGAGATCTGTAACTTGGTGTTTTGGTCGGTGGTTTACCGAGCTGTCTGTCGCCTGCTTGCACACTCACAAAGCTGTTACCGTCCATGCAGACGGCCAGATCTCAGATTTCAGCTTCAGTTGTGCCCGTACCTGAAAGGGGCACGTAATGCAGTTTTATTTCTCACGTGAAATCTCGTCTTTCAGTCTCAAGTGTGTGTTATTTGTGACATGTGTGTGACATACATGCTTTTGCACCCCTGCACTCGCCAATCTACGAATTGTGTAGAAAATGCTTCAGAGAAAGCAAAACAAAGTGATTGAAGTTCTTCCCTGACCCATACCGCATCCTTCCAGCAGGTTTTCATGGTAATCTGTCCTGTAGGTTTAACCAGTTGCTTTAAATACAGTTTAAAAAAAGAGAAGTCCCATCAGCATAAAATTAAATAACCTTGGCCCGCTGCCGTTGAATCATTGTGGTTATTTTACATGTAACATTAGCATGCATGAAAACCCCTGCTCTTTCCTGAAAATGCACCACACAGTAGATACTGTATGTGCTGCACTAAGGCAAACCTCAGAGAGGACTGAGAAACTGTGTCAACACAGGATGTAATGAGACTGAAAAGACACACTGCATGCCTATTTTACTTTAGAATAGAAGATTATAACCCTCTGCTCCTCTATCAGCGACTAACACAGAAACTCAAACGTTGGCGTATCCATTAAACAGTGTGAGCTGTCTTACCCTTAAAACTGTTTATTCCTCCAAACTCATCCACCACCTCCACAGAATCCATGACTCTCACCAAATTGCTGGAGCTAATAAGTAATTCGGTTCTCTGAGCTAACAGCCACATAGACCTCTCGGGACAATGAACAGCCTCCATTCAACGCTACTCATTTATATGCTGCTGTGACTGGGCCTCAATAAGGCAGATAAGCCATGGACTAATCTCAAAGATCATGAAATAAACATACCCTCCATATTTGCATGTTTTCAGCTCTGTTACTTTGTCAGGTTTGCTCGCTGGCGACGGGCCTCATGTTGGATTTCAGTCATTCCGTGGTGATTGCTTCGGTTCCCTGCAGCCGCAGAAGTCTTAATAGCTTCTCCTTTTTGTTGTCAGGAACATTTGTTTGGAATTCTCTCAGCTTTGGTTTTGTTTAAATGAGGAATCTGGCTGCCAGTTTAAGGTTTAAAGCCCCAAGTGAGCGAGGGAGCTTGGCAGGTAGCTGTTTATAGCTGCGAGGGCACTGATATCACTCCTGAATCGTTCCGCTGTCACAGCCGAACACTGTGTCCTCCCCGAAAACAATAAACAGTGTGGTGCCAGGAAAAATGTCGGGGCCGGGGTAAGTGTGTGGAACAAAACAAACAGAGCAAACACTGCTACATGCATTCCTCGAGCTAATGAGCTGCTCTTTTTGCCTGTCAGCCCTCACCTACACAATAGTGATTACCCTGTTAAAGAGAGCCAGGATACCTGGAGCCACATACTAAGACAAACGCACACACACACACACACACACACACACACACACACACACACACACACACACACACACACACACTTAGGCTGGCACCTTCGTTCATCGGTTACCGTGACAACAGACAAACCCAGGGTTGCATTTGGTACAGATTGTTCCTTAATCCTAATTAATCAAGTCTCTATAGGTAAAACCGGAGTGTTATTTGCATGAGAACATTTTGTTTTTATGTCCTTTTTCATATTTACATAGGTGAGAAGTGGTGACATCTATAGAAGGAAAATATGTACATCTTAGTTCTATAGAGCCACAAGAGAGAATCTACCAGACGGGGCGTAATTGTGGATTATTATTGTACCTTGCGGTTCTAAACTCGGACACACTTTTATGTTTCTGCTCTTTATGGCCCATTATAGCTTCCTTCCTGCTACTTAATGGCCTTTCCTGGCTTTAGACTATCGGCTAAAAGTATGATCGTAGTAAAAAGCATTTCCGGCACTGACCACAGCGGCGCATTCACTAGATTCTAGATGTTCAGTTTGGCTGAGGCAGCAAACGGCAAAGTAAACACACCACTCTCTTTCGGAGCCCGACTGTCCAGAGCCCGGGAAGATTATTCGTGGCCGGCATCACGGAACCCCCCCGATCATACAGCTACCGTGCATTAGGGCTGGGGTATGCACACTAACACTCTTCCTTTACACGCATGTGGCCTCGGCAGGCTTGTTTATGTTAATATCACAATACACATTTTGCACGTCATTAATATTTACTGTAGCATCTGGTTTCTATGTTCTACCATATGGCTCCCATTGCTGTGCTGTGATGCCAATATACTGTAGTATAGTTATTTTATGATGCGTTTGTGCATGAATTTGTTTGAATTTTTTATATTTTATTAAATCACTTTCCAGATAGCTTTCTTCCACCTGTTTGGCTGAACCTGCAGCCCACCTGCATATGGATTAATGCAGAATATGCAGATTGTGAGATTTTATGGAATTGGCATACTGTAAAATAAACCTGTGGACCACTCTTTAAGTGTGTTTTGACTGTGTTAAGGTTTCCACAAGGGAACGGCTGAGTGGTCACCCAGGTGCTATAATGTATACCAACTGTATATCCATTATTAGATTTATCAGTATTATAAATGGCCCATTGTGAAGCCAATTGCAGGACTATTAGAAATGTCCTAAAAGCAGAAAATATTCCCTTTGCTTCAATTGACACGAGCTCAATGCACAATATTTTATTCTATTTTATTCTATTTTGTAGAATATTTTTTCCCATTCTCTACACTGTAAATTGCACACATATAAATGTGCATATCAGTAGCAGTGTTCGTTTGAATGAAGATTTACTGTAATACTGCTTTTTTACACATTATGATATTGATACTAACACATATAACATAACATATACGATGATTTCTGCTCGTTTAATGTTGATGTGTGTGGCAAACCTAGCTCACACTGTAAATTAGTCTTAGCAACTGTTTCACATGTGGTTGGATTGGCACTCATTCACTGATTCACACTGAGGCTGATGAAATTAGGTTTATGTTGAAATAATGCCATTAGGGCATTATAGTATTTTAATGTGTTAGTGGCCCATTCTTTATGCTTGACCTCCGACCTATTGAAGGGATAATATACAACGCATGCCCCCCCCCCCCAGCCCCTCCAACAGCCCTTCGGCTCTCCCCGAGGAAATCAGTCTGGATCTATGGCCATCATTTACATCTCCTCGATTTAAAGCAGCACTGTGTAGTTACGGCCCCAGGCCTCATGAATCAAACTTTATTGACCACTTGGTGAGTTACAGACACCCGTTGAATACCAAGTGCTCGCGAAAAGGCCAGTGGGTGAGGGGGGGGGGGGGGGGGGGGATGTCGACCAGCTGTAGAGACTGAAGGTGGGGATTACCGCCGCTGCACGCTGTGAAATTGCAGCGGCTGGTGCTCATATGCAGCACATGGAGATTTTCTTCCAATAAAAGTCTTTACAACCAAAGGGGCTTAAAACTTACATTAACGCTCCATTATAAAATAAATACACCAACAGGTTTTCCACATTTTTATTGCATTTCTGAAGACGGCACTAGGTGTTTTCGCAACTCATCTCTCACTTTATACGAATCCATTTTCTCAATTTGCCATTGAGGACAAATTATGTGCTTCTGTCAACGATATGGATGATAGCTGTTAATTGAAATCATCATGATGTGGTGTTAGACATATATCTGTCTTCGCATGTCTCAATATATGTCATTAAATCAATGTCACATGTCTGTTGATGGGGAGGAGAGATTGGAGGATTATCATCTATTTGTTTTGCTGCACATTTGTGCCATTGCTACATAGCAAACAAAAACAGTGTTGATCCAAAGAAAACACAAAAATAACAGTTAATTTAAACCATCACCAACAACTGTAAGAACAATAACAACAATAATACTAACAACACAATAGTTTAAGCACATTGAAAGGTTGATGAATAAAGATGTATTTTCAGGTGACCTTTGAAAATATCTAGGGGGGGGGGGACTCGGATGATGGGAGGGAGGGTGTGTCAGAGTTTTGGGGCAGCGATGGAGACGACCCTGTCCCCACAATTAACGTACAAAGTTTTTTTTAATTGCTCTTACAATCATCCTGTGCCACTGCACTTTACTTATAACATTTTATACAAACCACTGATGTGAAAAGGTGTATAGAATGAACATACTCAGCATTTCTATTTATTTTTTTATTTACTTCTATTGCCTTTGTTTTATATATTCTTTATTCTCTCGTCTACCTCATTCTGACCTGCCTGCTGTAGCAGCACCTGAATTTCCCGGATGTGTGGATCAATAAAGTTGAATCTTATCTTATGTTAAGTCCATGATCTTGGGACAGACAGCAATCTCTGGTCATGACCCATGTTTGGTGTAGGGACAAGTGCAGTAATCAACAGTGTGAGGATATGAGGTCATGGATGAATAATGATATAAGTGAGTGGTTAGAACATGGAAATTAGTTTTATTATTTCAAATCAAATCTCTATTATAATCAGAACTAGTGGAATCCTCAGTGTTTTATTGTGGCTCCACATTAGTGGAGTTGGTGGAGGTTTGCTTTTAGGTGGCTCTTAATTTCTCCACCTGTGATTGGCTCATTTACACAGCAGTAGCTAATTGGCGTTAATTCTGTGAGTGGGTCAAACAGGAGGGAACACGTCACTGGGTGATTTTCACGTGACTGGTGGCTGCCTGATTACCAGTTTGTTTAAATACACCAACATAATGGTGAGTGGTTTTCTTGCTTACATAGTTACATCGCTGACTCTCTAGTTAACTGTGGCCTCTCTAGAACACTGAGATCATCTGCAGCAAGTTCATTTGAGGATTCCAGCAACCAAGCTTTTCTCTTTACTCCAGCCTTTAATTAGCTCTTGCACATCATAGCTGTTGTCACGTTCTTCCTTCTCTGTTCTTATGCTTTTTAAAAATATTGAATTCATTTTATTTATTTATTTTCTGTGGTAAACCGGCTAAGTCTAATTAAAGGTCGACTTGTCTCTGTCTGAACTCCTGGACAGTATCCCTGTCGCTCAAGCAAACTCTTCATGTTAAAACAACATTATGCATCATCTTAATTAATGTGACTGTAGACCACACATGCAGTATTTTTCATGGAAGACATATTGACATTAAACAGTCGGATAAAGCACAGGTTTAAATAATGAGATTAAGATGCTTTGCTCATACGGACGTTTTATCATGCATGCAGGCTCACAGTCCTGAATAACTGAGACACATAAGTCGAAAAGAACCACCGCTGAAATAACGGTTGTGAAAAACTCATTACTGTCAATATTGAAATTTTAATTATTGGCAAACAAGCATTATTAAAATAATAAAACCGATTTATGCATAACTGTGGAAAGTGCTTTGTCGGATGGAAAAATTAGAAATGACAATCAAACAGGAAACAGATTATCTGTTCATAAAACAGACAGGAATATAATGTGAATTATATCTCAGCTTTGCGATACAAATGTTTTGAGAAGAGATTTAAAAAACACAAAGGGATTTAAAAGACAATGACGGATTATTCCTGTCTGAGTCACACACAGTGAATATTTCCTGCCACCCCATTTGTATCCCTTCAGGTCAGTATTCCTGGGCACTTGGCCACTGTAGTGTTCTTGGCTTTGCTTTCCGAAAAAGCTTGTTGCATTGGAATTAAAGTCTGGGACTGCTTTGCTGATGCTTTGAGAAAGACAATGACAGCTGGTGAGTGACCGAGACGGAGCGACAGTTGGCTTCCTGTTGTTTTTGAATAACGACGGTAAATTGTAATCCAATAAATTGCCTTCGAGTTGTGACTCGGACTTGATGGTTTGCGGACAGTATTTCCTGTGTTTGTCATCATATTGACAAACCAAACTGTACATGGTTATGTATTATACTTGTAGGTTTATATTATGGTCTGAACTGCAAAGGACTATGTACAAATAACGGTATCTAATCAATTTGCAGTGGAGTTTTCCCACTGCATTGCACGGGATGCATTCTCTTGTCAGGTTTTCTTCTGCAGAGGCCGTGCTTCCTTGATAAGGGTGCTCTCTACCTGCTGTTGCTTGTCAGGCAAAGCAGATGGTGAATGACCTCTGACCCCAGTGGCCTACATCGGAGGCCATCTTGTCACTCTATGACAGCCAATGCCATGCAGCTAGCCCTTTCGTCGCAGCAAACCGAAAGTATGCCATGCTGTTCCCGGCGAGGTTTCCTTTGTAATATTCAAGAAGAAAAAAGGGCCAAATTAGCTCAGTATGCATCCGTTTAGAAAGTCCCTCGATCAATTCCACCCTTGAGGGGAATGGGGAAGTCTAGAAGCAATACAGCTGTGCGTTTAGCAAATTTAGCATTTCTGGAACGCAGTGTTAATACCTGTGCCAAAAGCTCTGGTGTTTCAAGTCTTCGGAGAGTGCCGGCCTAATCGTTCCCCTCACCGATTGCTGCTAATATTCCCTCTTCATTGCTTATTGTTGGAGGCTACTACATAATGGAGCAGCATATCCCTATGGTACTTGAAAGTAGGGCTTTTCACATCTTATTGCTAGCAGCAAACACTGAGTTTGAGTGGTAAACCTCATTGGGCTCCATCACGCGCTACATGTCCCCTAAGAACCACTTCTGAGGTGGCAGCACTTGACACGATTGGCCTTAAGTGACTGACAGGGTTGCAGTGTTGTGGCTCGCTGGAGCTGGGCGAGTATTCAGTGGCAAAGTAAACTGTTAGGGTTTGGTCGGTGTTAGGAGAGGAGGGGGGAGGGCGAGTGCGAGTCCGGTTCCCCGATGACCTGCTGCTGGTCGGCTGGGGACGCTCCCTTCTGCAACGACGAGTCTCACAGTGCATTTACCTTGAGGGGTTATTGGAGCGTTTGATTGGCCAGCTCGGTGGCTGAGTTGTGCAGAGAGCTATTGATTAAAGTGACAATGCAATTGTATTTCTGTGTGTGTGGAAACTATATATAGGACTGCATACCGCATTTTCAATAGAGTAGAATTAAGTCTGTCTCTATGTTTTGCCCTCAGAGCAAAATCAGTAGGTTTATGCACCAAATGTCATTTTGATATTTATTTTTCCTCCTTGAAATCAGGGATTTAAAACCGATTAGCAAATGCCTCAATTCAACATCAGCAGTATTTTACTCTTCCTATTACTCGCTGTGGGGATCCCAGTGTTCGTCAGTCAATCCACAACTTCGGTCCACATTAAAGATGAACAATGATTAACTCCATGCAGTGACACATCCGTCAAACATCCACATTTCCCAGGGGATAAAGCTTCTGTCACTTTGAATGATCTCCTGACTTTATAAATGTCACCAGCAGATTGACGGTGGTGGTTCAGAAAAATATTTGTTTGTGTCTTTGTTGGGACCTGAGAGGTACCACCTTCCTCTTTCCCCCTGTAAAATATTAGTTTGTGCCATAAAACTGTCAACACATTTTCCAACAGTACCCAGTTTACAGCTCACGGTTCATTACTCACTGTTAGAAGTTGACAAATCTTTAGTGATGAGGATTTAGCTTAGATTAAAAACGTATAATTAATTGAATTTGAATCAATTGGGTTAAGTGACCTAGGAATAGCCATTTCTGTCAAGGGCAACTTAACAGTAAGACAATAAATCACTGACCCACACATGTGAAGCATGGACCACTCACCTGCCTGTTTGTGTGTCCCAGTTATGAATTGTGCTTTAACTACACCCTTTTTGAAAAGAGACACTGTGATGAGCAGGATGCTCGTAACCAAAACAGATAGGTTGACCCTAGAGACAGGACACAGAGGGGCCAGCCACCGATCCTGTGGTTATCTTTCCACTGGACCCTTCCTAGGGTGCAACCTCAGTATGACTCAATCCTTCCCCTTCCTCGTTTTATTGGAAAATAGGTTTTGAGGGAAAAAAAAGACAACAATCAAAAACAATCACTCACCACAGAACAAACAGCATGTAGTAGTCTCTGTCTCTGAGCCCCATGGCAACATTCACTTTGATATGCAGATGCCCCCCACCATTTGTACAGTGAAGCATCAAGGGGAATGTTGACTTTTGCATTAATCATGCAGCTTAAACTGCATTTTTTTTCTTTGGGCTTTTTGTGCATTTGAATCCCAGCAAATGTTCTCTCTCTCTCTCTCTCTCTCTCCTTTCTCCAGACATGAAGGGAAGACTGTGTACCGGAGCCAGAGATTGAGGGAGAAGCTGTAATCCTACTGTAAATCTACACAACCTGCAGACTGAAAATCCTCATCGCTCCGGTCTTCATTATGATGCTCTGTTGATAGCCTTTCGCGACCTGTTTGTCGTTAGTGCCATTCAACAGAGACTTCCCTGCGCTGATAACGTTCAAGAGACACATTTCACTTTAACTACATACCAACCACCGGCCATGGATCGCCTGTGTCCGGGTGAGGGCGTGAGCCGGACACAGGCCCTTGTCGGCAAACTGTAGCCATCTGGATCCTCTTCAGCTTAATTCCTGTGATTATATTCTGGAGTTATTCTTTATCTGGACCAGGGATGGATGTACCGGAAGCCAGCAAGCATGGCAAGAAGTCCACAAGTCAGAAGCTGGAGGATCAGAAAAAGGTAGGAAAGTCATTCCGCTTCAAAATGCTCTCCTTTCATCTTCCCGCCGTGTGAGTGTGAGTGGGCTGCACTTTCAAAACAGAAAATGCGTCAGCTTTTGCTGTTTGCTGGTTTGCTGTATGTGGAAGCCAAGGGGTGGAAGTTGGTTTATCGTCTGGCTTTTTGTTTTTTTTACAAAAAGGAGAATAGCTTCATCCAATTGCTGCTGTTGTCTGAATTCCCAGTAGCTTCTTTGCTCCATATCTCCTAATAGCTATTTATAAAGACAATGGGGGAAAGGTGGAGTTTGAGTTTCCCCTCAGCGCCTTCAGTCTTTCATCTTGGCTGTGTGGCAGGGCCCACCCGAGCCCCATCGGGGGAACACATATTTACTCTCTGTTTGTGAGGTTTTTTATGTTTGCTCCTCTGGGTATACAAAGCAAATAGTAGCGTTAAAAATTTGATTTTTATTAGTTTTCTGAAAGGCAAAATATCATGTGCGTCGATGGTTTCCTGTTCCAGAATGGAAGGCAGAGTTAGCTTAGATAATGTTGAGCTTCGCAGAGGCCAGTTTAGAGTCTGAGACCGAATGCAGTAGTGTGACCTCGACAGGGTCACATTCATCTGTGGTTGTTGTGGCTGGATTGATGGAGAGAGCTCAGGCGTCACAGTGAGTTCAGTCTGCGGGGAATGTTAGATTGAGGACAGCAGGCGTCGCCCCTGTCTTTTTGGTCAATGAAACCAGGGTCTCACTTCAGAAGTCACGTGGCCACATATACACATAGCCTATAGAGGAAAAGATAGAGGATACTCTGAACAAGAGCTCACCAAGAGAAGAACTATTCTCCCTTTATAATCACCTGTGTGTAGACTGCCACACACACACACACATGCACACGCACACACGCACAGTCTCTCCATCTCCCTGCCTCTGACCTGAATCCTCTAATGAAGTCTTTTTGATAAGGGTAATGATTGTCCAGGCAAAGCCAAGGCAACGTCTGAGTGCAGTGGACATGCAGTAATACATCAGGCCTGACATTTGTAGCACTATTAGGATCTCATAAAAAGATGATTGTACTTTATTATTATTTTTTTTCTCCTTTTAGACCTGAGTGCCATCTGGGAGAGCTCTTTTTTTTTTTTACTCTTTAAAGCCACACAGAGACGTGTGGCCTCGCTGCTGCTGCTGCCAGGCAACAGCATTTTATCCCATTTCAGAGGTTGCACAGGAAGGAGGGCTCGGGATGTGACTGACCAAAATATCAATCAGAGAGTAATTCATCCTCACTTAGAGCAGCCGTGCTTACCTTGTTTGGTCTCTCAGTCTGAACACTTACAGACCTCTGCACTTCCTGGACCTTTCACACACAAACATCATATGAAAACAACAACACAAACCCGTGTACCAGGCAGCATATTCCCCCACAGAGTATTCTGTGGTGCGCCTACAAAATGAAAGCGGATTTCTAGGTAAAGGGAACCTCCTTTGAAATTGAAATTCAGCAAAGAGTGACATCAAATATTCATCCGGTGGGGGAATTGATTTGGTGCACTTTGGCTACTGCTTTTGGTTGGAAGACGTGTCGTGCCAAAAGATTAGCTCTCCCTCTATCTGTCCCTCTTGACTTTGGCCTTCAGCTAGGAGACAAATGGTTTTGAGCGAGAAGATCCTCTTGGAAGACTTTTAATAGTCCGGGCGATGTCTCTGTGGTCTCTCCGGGACGTGAGCTGTAATTGCTTGATGTGGCGGTTTACGTCCCATCCCCAAAGTCTCATAGCGACTCCTCTCTGTCAGCCTTGATAGTTGAGCACAGCAGAAACCCTGCACTCACATCATATCTGCAAATATGTGGGCAGTGTAGTTCTCCGTCTTTTTACGATTATTTATGTGACCTGGTTGCCATCATTCAGTCACACCAACTAAGGTTTCGCAGGGTCAAGGTGCCAAATGTGTGGTCCACAGAAAAATGATGGCCAACATTTATCAATCATTTACGTGTCTGGGCCGGTAGCCCCCTTTAGCTAAGCCTTCTTTTCCAGCCGAGAAACAGTCCAGCACTTTAGAATGGCCACAAACAAGATACATCATGTTAATCAGGGAGCGTTAGAGGTGCTGGCAGGCAGACTTTGTTGCTTTTGGACAGAGACAAGCTAATCTAACATAACTGACCACTGGCTAGAGAGTCATATTCCCAGTGCAGACATAAGAGGGATATCAAACTTCTCCTCTCACTCTTGGCAGGAAATTGAATCAGTGTGTTTCCCCATTGTCTCGTCTTGTAATGGTCCCTTTTGCATAGTTCAGCTACTCCAGTGGGCATTTTTAATTAGTTTGCTTCTTCAGTTTGATTTTTGCCCCATGTCTCCCACAGTTTATAATCTATCCGCCAAGAAAGTTTCTATTGGAGTTTTTCTGCCAAACTGTTTCCTCTCCTTCATTTCCACACGTCAAACTCTCTTTTCCTACCCCTCCTATTCGTTGGCCCCTTTTTCTCAGATGGATGGCGCTCACCTTACCCACAGGGACAATTTGCACACAGTGATTGGTTGCGGATGGTCAGACAGGGGCTGCAGCTGTGTTGCTAAGGCTCATCCAGGAAGTCTCCTCATCAGCCAATGACCTGTGAGCTTCCGTTATGCTCTGACAAATCCCTAATTGAGTTTATCTTAACCATTTCGACCAATACGTCCCCCCTGGCTGTTGTTTTGCATATGCTCCCCCCTTGTGGGCTCTCATGTATGATGGACTGTGTTAAAGCTCCGGGGGGGCTGGCTGCTGGAAGATAAGTGAATAATTTAACACCACGTTGGGTTGCATTTCTGGGATTTGATGCATACCATTGTATCGTTGTGCTGATGTCAGAGCAGCAGGCGGAATGGCTCGGTAGCTGGCGACAGCATGCAGCATACGTCGTCTAAATAATTTACCTGGCAGATGCACTCCACTCTGCGCTGTGAAATGGCGACCTATAGATCATCATGAGAGCGTGTGGTGAACGATTGCTAAATAAACAAGTAGGACTCTCTGGCTTTAACAAAGAAGATGGAATAATATCCGTCCATCTGTCTTTTTGTCATTGTTCGTGCCGAGGTTCGATGAAATGCTGACAGATCACTTTTGGACTCTGACTTTTCGCCTCCACTTATGTACCAGTTTGGTCCTGATCAATCCAAAGGCAATGTCCTTCTCTGACAACAGCCTGTTGGTATTCATTACGATTTGATAACTGCTCCTGAAAGTGTTTTGTGTGGACGCTATGGAAATCAACAGGTTGAATTCCTGCTGTGGATTCGCTACGGACTAATTCCCAAGCTACAGGCACGTACGGCGGGACCACACACTTTTCGGGAAAACAACATCCCACAGGCAAAGGTGCAAGTTGTAATTTGTGGCTAAAGGAGGATCATTTAAAACAGATAGTAAAGTCAAATTGTGACCAAGAATAGTTCCTAAGAAGAAAGATGGGAGGAATATACACAGAGGTGGGTACATGTGAATGTAAGCAGTGTGCTGTGCTGTCTCTGAGGCAGACAACCTTGATTACAGGGGATCACCCGACCTGCACTCATGGGATCCTCCTTTTAACATTGACCTTAAGAAGCTGCTCTATGTGACACTAAACACAAATTCATTTTTAAACACAAATAGCAACACGTAACCCCAGTTTCTAAATGAAAATGCTCTAATATGAAGTCGTAGGCGTCACACATTATCCTGTGAGAAATTTCAAAATTTTGGCCAGAGCATTTCAAATCATTTTATCTAAAGAGGAATGGCAAAATAATACAGAATCCAAACCCTGTCTTACCTTGTTTGGTGGACCTGCTTTTTGAGTAAACGTCTCTGATTCTTTATCTTGCTCCCAATAGGATGAATCTGACATATTGTTTTGCCTGAGTTCAGCTTAATTCACATAAAATGACCTTATTTTAATAAAAACGACACTCATGGTTCCCATAGGACAAATCCTTCTATTTGACTCCGTCATGTTCTCCTACACGTCCCTGCAATAACGGATATGCAAATTGTCTTCTTATGTACCGTACTTATTTATGCTCCAAATGTGATCAACCCCTTCATATTTAAAGGGCCCCAAAGCCCTGACTACAGCATATTTATAGGAAACCGTTTTTTTGCCGTACTAAAAAATAGTTTGTGGGGTGTAATGAACATTATAGTCTTTTGGGGCTTCTAAAAAGGCTTCAGACTTTCAGATTTATTTAGACTCATGAGATCAAATCTTGCTTAGTGTTGCAGAACATCCACACCATGTTTTACATAGATAATAGTAGCCAAAGAGGATTTTCACTGGATTGATTCTTCTTCATTCAATTCCCTCTACTTGTCGGCAAACGTGGTAATAGTGTGGTGACATCGTTGAAGAGCTCTCCCAACACAACCGTCAAATACATGTACACACACACATACACACACACACACACTTGGCTCGAGATGGTACATCAGCAGCTCATTCCACGAGGAATTAGTGGGTTAAGACCACTGAATAAAGTAGAAGGGAAAACATGTCAAAACAGGACACCGTCACAAGCGTGGCATTCGCGGAAAGAAGCCTCAGAGGCCGAGTGATGAGAGCGGTGACGTCCAGGTCAGACTGGGAGTGAGGCATCGAGAAGATGAAAAAACAAGGGAAAGTGGGGAGAGAGAAGGAGGTGCCAGAGAGAGGAGAACCAAATGATACCGACTGAAGACTGTGGGAGACATGGGGGGAATGGAATGGGCAAGAGTGGAAAAACCGAGTCAGGAGAGAGCGCAAGAGTCCAAGCACAGAGAGGAATGAACCCGGTGACACTGCTGGGAAGCCGGGCTTGTCGCTCTATCTGCAGAGCGCTGTGGAGACACGTCTAACATGTGAGGCCACAGCTTTACAGACGCACTCTGCTCCGGGTGAGGCTACCTTGACTGAAGATCACAGCCGGGTGTGGACCCTGCACAACCCCAGAGGTCTCACATCCAGCTGTTTGATGGCTCCTGTAGCACCGGATCAAGGTCCCTGCGGAGCTTCTGATGTTCACGCTCCTATAGAAGCACAAAGACGACAAGCAGTCTATAAAGCCACCACCTGTGATCTGCACAGATTGTCTTTGTGATGTTAGAAGCTACAATAATTGATTCTATTCCACAGACAGCAGGACATCTTTTACATGCCCACATCTATACAGGAACAGGGTTTCATGGATGGGGGTGGATTATGCATTTCAGATACATCCACACTAATGTTTTTTTTCTAGTGGAAGCAGCTAGTAGGGATCACGATTGTCCCGGGACAAAATTATCTATATGAGAAAAAAACGCATACAATTATTTTGTAAGGTCCAGAAAGACTCAAACTGAATTTATATTCATATTTAGGGATTGGAATAATTGGCAGTTGGCAAGAAGACCCAGAGGTTTATCCCATTGCAGTTATCACTAGTTGCTGCTCCAGTGTATTTACAGTCAGAAGTACAGACAAGGATTTTAAATATTGTTTTTATTTGGAAAGTTGCAGTGGGCGTTTTTTCAGCTTGAGCCCAAAGTCTTTGTTTCCCTGTATTTCTACTCCAGCTCTCACTTTGGTTGTAAACGCAAAGAGATTGAGCTGCATTACTTCTCTTAGCACCCCCCTTTTAAATCACGCCACTTTGGACATGGTTACAGTCAGATGGGGTAATCAGATGGATTGCCTTCCCCTACATGCAGCATGTTCAAGTACGTGCACATGCCTGTGTCCGCCGTAAACCAGGACAGGAATCCTTTCTACCCGATGGGAGGTCTTCCGCAGCCCAGTGTGCTGAAATATCACCTCGTCGTAAAAGGCGACAAGGCCACAAACAGGGTGCAAGGTGTGCAAATGGAATCCAATTATCCCCGCGTGGGGAGAAACACCCTGTGAATAAGGGGTCTACTTTGCAACCAACCGCGTGAGCCATATAAATGCTAATCATTTTGTGATTTGAGACCTGTGCTCTGTCTCCGGCTGTAGTCAAAGTGCAGCGTGTTGCTTGTGACACGGGCGGAAATGGAGTCATAAAGCAATCACAAAACAAAGGCAACGTGGCAGTTTGAAATGATTTATCTGAAGCGAAATCTGAATGTAAAATACAGAAATGGTATTGGTTGATGCTTTCTAATCAAAACCCGCCCTCAAAGTGCCCTGGGTGTGTCTGTATTCAGCAGGTGCGGCACCAGGAAGTGACCTCAACAGAGCCAGGGTCAGAGCCACGGAGATAAACACTTGACGTCAAGGCTGATTTTGTTTTGAAGTGTCTCTGCTGTGCCTCCATTGCATTCTACCGCCAGATGATTAGATTTGAGAGCGGGGCTCATATTGTTCTCAGCCTATGCACATGGGCGAGCTTTGCATCCATATGTTGACGGCTGGATGCTCCATACATTATGCATGTCGCGATTCGCAGCATGTAACGTCAGATGTACCCCTTGAGTGCCGAGCTGACTCTCCTGTTCGACTCAAGCTGTCGGCGATAACAATGCCCGTGCGAGTGAGCACCTGTGTTCGCGCCAGTGCGTCTGGATCGCATCCAAACGGATTTGCTTAGATCTCACGTGTAGCTGCGGAGCTAAAGCTGACACACATGACAGCAGGTGAGTTGTCTGGTATTAACCCGGTGCTCCGCATCAACATTCAGCCCGGGACGACGCCCCCCCCACCCCTGCTGCTGCACCTTTAAGGGCAGATAACAGGATTACCACAGCAGCTGGGCTCCTAAGAGGGGCCACGGTGCCCGGGGGGGTCGAGAGACACGGGTACTCGCTCATGACTGATGCCGACCTGAGCCTGCCACATAATGGAACATGGGATCAGTGTTGCATTTATTCCACCGGTGTCATGTGGTTGAGGTTGGATCCTCCGGGTGCTAAAAAATGAAGCGTGAAAGACCCAGGTAGCCCTGCACACAGGCCGAGGAGCATCTAACAGATTAGCATCCTGCACTGCATCAAGCTTTTGGCTCATTCTCCTGTCGGTGAAATACTTTTCGCTTGATGGATAATTTGGTGATTTCCTACGAGATAAACTGAACTGAAATAACCGAGCAGGCTGCTTGTGTCCAAAGTGTTCTCACAGACTTCCATCAAAGTGAGGATGAGGGAAGACAGACCCCGAGATGCACACTCTCAGGTTATCTCTGCGGTGCGACTTCCTCATCTGCTCTGATGACTGGAGGTGTTTTACACTTCCACCTGCATGTTCTTGCCACACATTAACAGATTGTGATTGGATCGAGCCTGACAACTGTCAAGTTACTGAACGTTTGCTCCCATGCAAGCAGCATTTATTTAGGCGAAGTGATTTATTGAGGCTCTGCAGTAATTTAAAGAGATGTCTTTACTGTTGCAGCATTTGTGCAGTAAAAACTAGTTTTTCACTCCAGATTTGATTTATTGTCACAGATGCTCACACAGAAAGCTGTTTCCCCTGGGCTGCTTTCTTTTGCAAGAAGGGAAAAATGCAATATCTTTGTAAAGTAGTCCAGGCAAAATATTTCTTCTTCAGCTGTTACTGCACAATCACTGTATCTACTGCAATATTAAAGTTCATTGTTACAACTAACTAATTTACAGAGGCCGAAGTAAACTGATCTCCAGGCAAAACGGTAGAAATCAAACAGAAACCTGTTCAGTATCTCACCGTCTATTAGACGTCTGTATAGTCTCATGTGAGAAATTACATGTTACAGTCACAGGCTGCTCTCGCTCAAGAGGATAAGAAGGTGGGGGTGGGAACGATAGCGCCCCCCCCCCCCCCCCCCTACCAGGACATGTTTAGTCCTTTAATCACAAGGTCACCCTGCTCTGCTCCTTGTGACAAGCACTGTCTCATACAGCACATGCTACGGCAGAACTGCTGTGTTTTCAAGCATTGGCAGTAACGCTGAGACTCCAGATTTATTACGTCTGATTGAGAAACGTGGTTCCCATGACTCCACAAAATCAGCCGGATAGAGACGGCCATTACGTCTCGTTGTGCCAAACAGCCTCTCACTGTCTCACCCCCCCCCCAGTCGTCTCTCATTAAAAGAGATCAAGTATATGTAAATAAGGGGAAGTTGACTCCCGACCTTCTGAACAGCCTTCCTCCATTTTTCCTGGAGTTGTAATGATGCCTCACAGATGTGGGAGTTGTTTCCGACTTTCCTCTTATCGTTGTTGGCTGACTTTTACATTTCCCACTTCATCATTAAGTCGCTGGGTCTTATAGCGGTTGATGTGTGCTTTGGTTGCACATTAATCCGCCTGACACCACAGGCGCCCTCGGCATCTATTAATCGAAAAAAGGAGAATGTGGTTTATGACAAATCACATATAAAGAAAGATGCAAGACGGGTTTGAGATAGGAATATGAACATGCTCTTGAGTGAGGCCCAGTTTTCCTCCTGACCCGCAGCCTAAACTCTAAAAATTGCCTGAAGATGAGAATGTCTGCAGTGGGAGGAAAGGTCCATACTGGTAAGGTCGGATTCAGACCTGTTACCTTCCTGCAATGAGATGAAAGTGTTTCTCATCAGGTGCACCCCCCCCAACCCCCCATCTGATAAAGTAGGATCTGTAATTCCATTTAAAATAAAATGATATTGTAAACAAGGAGTAGAGAGGAATCCCCCCCCCCCCCCCCCACACTACTTTCTATTGTTGGGTGATAATTTACTAACACACATGAGAAACTGCCTTTGTTTTCCTCTCCTCCTCTGCACAATGAATAAACATGTCGGAAAAATTGGTGCAGATGTAAAAGCAGTCATGCTCCATTTGACAGGCGAGTAATAGCTCTAACATTTACTTTGAGTGTGTGATTGCGAGACGTGAAGGCAACAGATCCCTGATGTGTTTAAAAGCAGAATGTATTTTTTTCTACTACCCCTTTTGTATCATGACATGTCGGGTGAAGGTATTTTTCGAAACGAGGCTTAAGACCTTCTCCTTGTTTTGAAACTATTAACGTTGACACTTCGTGACTTTGCTTCTGATTTGTTTCCGTTCTAGTCTGTGTCTACTTTTAGCTTCAACTAGTCCAGCATCGCATCCCCTTCAATATATAACTTATCTTGTCAGTTGTTGGTCCGGCCTTGTAGAACAAAGACAAAGTGTCTCAGTCCCCTCGGTGGCTGGCTGCAGTATAAGACCTAAACCCCACCTCTTCCATGTTAGTGGATGGGACATGGACAAACTACGTGCTGCTTCTCAAGAGATTCACTGTCTCATCCATTTTCTCCACGAGCTGCACATGGTTCACAGCGAAATAGGCGGTGGATCATCTTGACATCGTGCCAGCAACAGTTCACCTTTCACAAGAGTTGCAATGTCAGTGTCTGTAGAATATGTGAGAGAGATGTCAAAACAGGAGTTGAAAGGCACTGTTGGTTAGCGCTCGTTTTTCACTCTCTTTGTCTCGGAATGAGGGAAAACAAAACCATTTTGTTGAATACACACAAATTGTAATTGGGGTATTTATTCATTTATATTTATTTCGAACATGTACCTTTTACAAACAGTGATGAGGAAAACAAATTTATAAAAACATTTAATGAATTTATCTTCATCCTCAAAAAGGGGTGAGAAGAAGTACAAACTTATATAAGGATAGATTTATTTTAAATATTCAAACTATATTTGACTCGCGCTTATTCGCTGGGAGTCCTCTAGTTTCGGTGGGACCTCGCTACCGCCTTTTCCATAAGATGGCAGCATTTGTATTTAGACCTGACCATCTTCATACACAGTCTATAGCTTCCGGGTGGACGAATATAACATGTTTGCTTAAATAGTACAGCCAAAGGAGCTGCTGCAGGAAGTGTCTGCTGAAGTAAAACCCACATCAGCCACTTCTCACATGCTTCCCACAGCAGCAGCAGCAGCTCCTCTTGCCCTCAGATTAATGGGGTATGTCTGGTCCACGTTGTGATTGCAGTAAAGCGTCTGCTCTATTCCAAACCACGATTGCCCATTAGCTCGCAAGGAGGAAGTGAGTGGCTTCTTGCGTCGAGTTCATACGTAGAATTAACAGAGTCGAGTATGTGCACACACAGACATATTTGTGACTAAAGTATCGATTTAGATTGCATGGGTCCCTGTGGAGTTGTAACGCTAATGGTAGTGTGCATATAGAGAGAAAACAGAAGTCCCGTGGTGCAGCCACAGAAAAGGCAGAGTTGAGATGTGCAGGAAGGGATGAACCGGAGAGAAGATGAAGACGTAGTCGGACAGATAGAGACACGGTGTAATGTGTGTCAAAATCCTGTGATACTGGGAAAGTGTTTGTATAGGCCCGACCAGAAGACGGGAGAAAATGCACAGTCTGACAGTGTTTGGTCACTTTTTTTCTCTCTCACCCGGGGGCGGATCCTGTGGTCACTGCTCTCGTTTCGCAGAGGCCCATCGCGCCATGGGAAGAGCCCTCAAGGTCACAACAAACAAGGCTCGCACACAACCACATAATAAGCATTTCCTCCGCAACATGGCCGACTGATCACAGAGACCGGAGCCTGGCCTTGGATGAAGAACGCACTCTCCGCCCCTTCAGATAAACATGCTGCCTGGAGCAAAGCAGCGTTTTCTCATCTCTAATTCTGGTGTTATTTGTGGGCCTCTTGGCCGAGGGATGGTTCTGGTTCCTTTCCAGTCACTTTGACAAGACCATCCTGTGGATTGTTTCTGCGTTGGAAAGGGCCAGAGCAAAACATTTAATGTAACAACCATAATTTATTCAATAATGGGCAAGAAATCCAGTAAATTAAGCAAACATCATTACAAAAGTTGCTAGTGCGTGGAAAATTGATTTATAAACCTGATTCTCATGGAATCAGTTCAGGATTAAGTTCCATGGATTTATAGAGATTAGTGCGGAGAAGCCTGATACCTCACTACCCTCAGTCTTTCTCTGTTCATTTTCACTGAGACATGAATAAAGCTGAGAGCGCTACAGAGTATGAAAGACAGGAGCACAAGGTTTCCTCTTGAGCTCGACACAGTCAGGTTCTATGAAACAGGGTATTTCTGGTACCCCGGTCCAGATCTGAACCCTCGGGTGCACGTTATTTGGACACAACCTTCCACCAGCTTTTCTTTATATTAGCTGGAATTTGTTCATATAGCAACCATCTGTCTGTCTCCGAGGACTGGATTGACCTTTTTCTTTTGTTCTTTATGCTTTTAAATTGAAGGCAGGTCCCTGAAATCAAACTCACTGTGCAAGTCCTCGTTTATGTGAAATATGGTCGGACGTTACCAGTTTAAGTATCTCTATTTATCTAGGGAAACATCTACCACTGCTCCCTCAGCTCCAGCCTGGAGCAGTGTCTCATTGGAGTGAACGTGCCACACATTAGACAGAGCCAGGGTAATTGTTCCCCCCATTATGTGACAGGCTGCTTTTCCTCTGCTCAAACGGTGCCCACTTCCTATTTGTAACATAAAATAATCACCAACTTGACCTTATAGCTCACAATGTAAGACATGGCATCAAAGCAGCCGGAGGCTGCTAGTTTTCTTGATAATGGTCTTGTTTGATTATGATAATTATCCTCATGTCCCACAGGAATATTGTGTAGTGATGAGAATATGAATCAGTCCACATGCGGCTCTTTAGATTTTACTTCATTGGGGTACAAGATAGAAACAAAGGTCTGTGGTGGTACAGGATTTGTTTTGCATGTAATGAAGGCTGCAGCTTGCTTTGCCAGCCTGTCTGCTCAGAGACCTTTCTCAAGGCCTTAGGAAAGACAGCAAGACGTGAGTTTATGGAAAATCCTCGGCTGGAACATGGAGCTTTTTTTTAACTTTTTTGCTCAACACATGCAGCGAAAACCACATACAAAGGACTTCCTGTCATTCTTGGTGTTGCTGACAGAGGTGAAACGCAGAAATAATTTGTTTGACCAGCTGATATCTCAGTGTTCAACACATTGAAAGCTGTAGGAGCGACTGTGTGATCTAAATGACTGGTGTTATCTATACTGAACAAGTATCTGAGCCTCGATGAGATGCTTTAACGTTATTGATCAAGAGGAAATGCCTTCAGAGAAAATGAGCACAGGCTCAAAAGATCGATTCTTTTCTTGAATATATCACAGAAAGGTGTCTAGTCTTTGATAGAGAAACGAGACTGAAGCACACGGACAATAAAAGACGTCACAGATAATAAGCCCGACCTGAGGGAACAATAGTAATATGGAAATCACATAAAAAACACAAAGGAGCTCTTCTGTTTGTCGGGGCGGAGTTAATCAGATCTATTGTACTTCTAGTGTCTGTGTGATATTGTCATTTTGATCTCATCGCCCTGCTACCCGGGGGAGTCTCGCCTCAGTTTGAAGTGTTAGTTGGTCGTGATTTTCCAATTTAGCCCATTCACCATGTTGGCCGCCTCTCGGCATCATTATTATTTTCACAGCGCTTTGACGGCTTGTGAACCGGCCCAATGCTCCTCAGCTTCCAAATCACTTAATGAGGTGAAGCATTGTCATTGTCACTATCCCACATGATTGAATATTAATCACGAGGAGGGTAACTGTTCTAACCCTGCAATTGACTGGCATCTGTTTTCCATAATGCATTAGTAAAAAAACAATAGTAGATTGTTGAATAATATACCACTGGTTCCTCTTATTCAGCTGTTACAGACATATGAGTACTCTTTAGTCTTCCCACTGCAAATTCATATTGTAAAATACACATTTTGCTTATGGTTGACGATGATTATGAATTATTGAATACTTTTATTGTTCTGGCACAGCATAGAAGTTCACACGGTCAACAGGAAGCTTGTGTTATTTGCTGTCAAATCACCATTTTAGATTAATTCAGCTGAAAACACATTAAACCATTTGATAGTAAAGCTGTGGTTTTCTCATTCCTGGACAGTAGCTGTAATTTATTTAGCTGGCCAACAGAGAGAGGATGAAGAAGAGGAGATATAGTAATTTTCCTATATTATGGTTTTTTAAATCTGGTTGTAAATGTTTGCGAGAAAACCTTGATATATAGTGTCACTGCAGAGTGCACGACCTTAGTTGACAGAAACTTGCTGGTTTCTAACTACCAGTTAGTCAAAAGTATGTGTGTTGCAGTTTGAGGGGATAATTCCTAATATTTTACCGACACTGGAGATTTTGCACAGTCGGTTATTTTCTTTGAGTCCATTATTTGAACTGAGCAGTGTGTCATGCCATCACACTCCTCTAGTGGTCATTAGGGGCCGCTTGTATCGAGCGTTATTGATCCTTCTCCTCTTTTTGAGGAGCAGAGGGGCTCAGCTTCTTTTTACGTCTCGAATCAACACCAGGGGGCTCACAAGGTTAAGATCACGTTCTAATATGTAACCTGCTGAACTCCAAGAGCACCAAGAGCCACTGGTTTACTAGTTAACTAATCTGCTAGTTTGACAGGTAGTCCACAGCAACAGACGTGTGTACACTAATGGCTCTGTGTGCTGGTAACTGCAGATTGGACCGCCACTGCTCATCTACCACTAAAGCCTCGGTTGTTCGGACGTAATTGAACCACTTCCCCGTAACCCGGCGCGCCAGTTGGCTCGGGCAGAGTTTTGCCTCTCTCGAGCGAAAATGGTACCTCAGACACTTCCAACATCTGGCTGCGTTTTAGAGATCACTCGTTTCTCGGAGAGACGTAAGAGAAAGAAACAAAGAAAGAGAAAAGCCCGGGCTGCAGTATAGGAAACCGCCGCTGCATTATGCTGACAGCACGGACAGGGTGAGATTAATAAGTGAGTGTGATTAAATGTCACTGAGAGTTCAACAGAGGACGAACTTTTCCGAAGGCAGACAGCGGGCGAACTGTGGAAGCTCTTTGGAGAATGTTTAGTGACAGTGGGACGGGGGCGAAAAGTGGAAACTAAGGCCTTCAAGAGGGGATCAAAAGTTTCCTATGGAAGGAAAACTTTTGGAAACGTACATAATGACCCTTTGTTTCTCAATGACAGAAGATGGCGACGTTTCTTGGAGGTTTATCCCGCAAGTGTCTTTCCGCTTCCACTCGCTAACTATGTTAATACCCTCTGTCATGAGTTCTGGCCAACAGGGAAGATGAAAGTGAAATAAAGCAGCGCTCCAACCTCATGGTTTCCACAACAGATGTGCCTCGGGAGATGTAGAGCGTCCATTTTGGAAATGACAATAGGCGGCTGTGGAACGGAAAACAGATCCCTCCGTGTGTTGTCTTTGTGTCTTCTCCCAGGTCAGTAACCTCTATGCAGATGCCAGACTGCATTGCTTGACAGACTCTAAGATGGGAAACGCAGGAGGAAGAGCATATTTCAGGAGCTTTCCACCCTCGGCTTCAGAGCTGCACAGGTTACTGTAGGCCGAGTCGTGCTGTTTGGAACATTCTGGAGATAGTTTCCATTTTCTGAACCCTCGTTTGATGGGATTTAATTGATTGCTTTTCCTATAAAGGTGGAACACTAAGCGCTCCAGTCACATCAGAGGAAGCACCGCAGGCGATGACTTTAACAGAGTTACGGCCGCCCTCTGTCATTTAACAGATCTATAACTTTCGCCGAGATAGCAAAGGGCCAGTTCGAATCAATCATACAGCTTTAAGGCCGTAGTGGAGCCCATATGGTGAATGTGTATCCTCTTTGTTCGGGTAAGACTTCTGAGCTGGTTCGATCTCCCTCCGAAGTGTGAAAGGGTTCAACATTCATTGCATATAAAAAAACTAAAAAACAATGCTGGGAAGTAAAAGCAACAACATGTGGCGACAATAACAAACAGATAATCTCAGCTCAACGACCACAGCGCTGCATTATTCAACAGATTCGGTACCAAATGTGCCCTGACTGGTCCAGATCCACCACAGCTCGGAATGGGTAGGCTTTTATGAAACACAACGACGATGCACTTTTGCAGCTCTCTTAGATTTTTCCATGCGGCCCTCCCATGCAAAACCATGTCCACTTTATATGAAACCGACAAATGACAAATATCTGTTTAGCAACCCGGGCGTAATGGCTCTGAGGGGACGTAAAAAGTGCCTTCCACGACAACAAGGATGTTTTCGACCTCATTACGTTTGCTGCCGTTTGCAGCCCGTGTGTATATCAGCGATGCAAATGGCCCGTGCTCCTGGTGGCAAGATGAAACAAGAGTGAGGCAATAAGCCATGAAATGACCCCTGTTAGAGCAAGGCAGCGCTTTGTTACGTTCAGATTGCAGAGCGGCCCGAATGCTTACACACCCCGCTGAAGAACACAGGTCAGACATCTGTACAATAGCTATGCTAGACGTCCCTTTGTGTGGGGAGAGCGTAAGCCAAATGCCCAGAAGGTAAATGTGATTTGCTAAGGGCACGAGGTTAAATTGCCAAAAGCCATTACACCAGTGCTTAAGCCCCGAGTTCTTAAAAATATGTCACCAGGTTTCTGATTACCATCGATCGAGCAGCTCCTTCCCACGGATCCAACGGTAATCCTCAAGCGGGACCACGCGGCCACCTTTCATCCGCCACGTTCTCCCTGCCTCCCGGCAGAGAACACACACACATTGATCCAGGGAGTAGTTTGCTTTCCTTTCATCTTGGAAATTGCAGCCGACAGAGTGGCTCAGTCTCGCTTCATCACACGAGTATTGACTCTGCAGGAGAAGCGTCATGTGGCCGGCCTCAGTCACCAGCCTCTGGACCATCAGAGATGCTTCCCCTCACCGTTGGAGCAGTCCATCGAGGGCAAACACGACGGGGGGGAGGTGGCACACGCAACAACTTGTTGCACATAGTCTCCGGTGATTTTTGTGGTTAGGTGGCGCACTGTGACTGTCTACTCTGGTCTTTGTTGACGTGTCATGTCTCCCCTGGGGGCAGACAGGGCGCTGATGGAGCATATGTGCGGGAGACAGACGGTGTTGACGGTGACCCACTTCCCAGCATGCTCTCCTGTGGCGGGTGACAGACCTGCAGTCAGCTGGAAGAGTGAATAATGCTCACCTGCTGTCAGAGTGTGTGGTGACTGACACATGCCAAGACCAAGACTAAAGTTACAAGACTTCCAGCTCAGCTGTTTTAGTACTTCTGAGACCACATTTGATCCTTAAGTATTTTTTATTTGGATTTTTATTTCCCACTAAGCACTGATACATGTCTAACAGCTGAGAAAAGGACACGTTGGTGACTTTTGACCGTATGGCTGATGAAAGACATAATATGCTTTTTAAGTTTAAGTTGAACATTAATTTAATACTTGCCTCACTCGGATGTGTCGTTATTGAAATGCTTATAAAACATTGCAGACTTGTAAAGTGTGACTTTTCAGGCACATGTGGCCCATATTCAAATTAAACGTCATCTGTTCTTCTGATCTGCTCTTAGACGAGCTCGTATATGGATCTGCTATTAAATGAGCAGGTCAAATATTTAGAATAGTATCATCTACTGCTCCTTCTCATATTATATATTATCAAAGGCCCAACCTGTGTTTAAGAAAGAATTTTGCAGGAGGCCTGTAGGTTGATTCAAGAAGAAAACAAGTCTGAAAGAATTGAGTTTCATCTGAGTTGATCGTATGTCAAAATATTTAAGATTGTTTCAATCCAAGCCTCAAAGAACGGTTGTCAGAGTTTTCAGGTTAGACATTTCAAGACCGAGCAGTGATGACTAAAAAAGGAAAAGGAATAAGACAGTTTCTCGTCTGTTTTAAAGATCATATCAGCAGCTCACATGCTGCATTTACATTGGGTTTTGTATCAGTAGCATACTGTTGCACGTATAGATGTCAGGTAGCAACCGGCTTTGTCCCCCCCCGCTGCAGTCCCCCGCTGCACGGGCCAGATGAGGAGACCAGATTTCCGACTTGTGGGGCACCTCATTACTTGTCTCCTGCGGGTGGCCACTGTGTCACCTGTAGTTTGGCAGACAGGAACTTAAAGCAACTTGACTTCTGCAAGGACAAACACTGAGAGGAAGAGAGACCACAGCAACAGCAGGAAGATCAGAAAGATAAAACTAAAAATGAAGAATAAAGACCATCAAAGGCTGCAGCTGTAGTGGCTGCTGGGCTACAAAGTTCTGATTTCTGTTTTTCACCGGTGGACACATCGAGGATGAACTCCCACCTGGAAATAGTTTTATATTGTCTGAAATAAATTTACTGGAAGAGTTTACTTTGTCCTTTTTTTCTTTTTCGTTTGTTTATGCTCAAACTGTCCGCTTTCATGTTCACCGCCACATTTGGACATAAACCTGGTTCAGACTAAAAAAGGCTGGAAGATTTCCATCCGATAGACACATGTTGAAATTGTTTTCTTTGGCATCACTCGCTGTAATTGTTCCGGTGTTCACGTGAACACATGAAAATCTGAATGTGGAGACATTGATTTTATTAAGCATGAAATGTCCACAGCTGTCCCTACGTAAAACTCTGTTTGTTGCAATTAGTTCCTGGAGTCATTTCAGATAACATTCTCAATGGAAATTAATAACACCAGAGCTATACAGGAGTAATTTCCTGACATCTCAGAAGTACTATTTGCAGAGACCTCGGTTAAAATGGCACCGGCTGGAAAGGCTGTGTTAAATAGGCATGCGGGAGAAACATAGAAATGCAGATACAGGATAAGGAAAGTCCTGTCACTAATAAAGTTGGGTATTGGTCTTTTTTTTTTATCAGAGACATCTCATCATAATGTTAGAGGTACGTGTTCTCAGGAGGGGACACAGGATGATGTGAGATGATGTTTTCTCCAAAGGTGATCCAGGGTCAATGTTTTGCAGAGGATACTATATTTTAGTTTTCTTGAATTTGCTCCAGCTCTCAGCGTCTGCCCTCTCTAAGGCAATGCAGTATTATCATTATGGGGCTGCTGAATTTAGGTGCTGAAATACAGCCTGACTGATACAGGATTTCTCAGGCTGATAATGAAATGACCCCGATTCTGATCCCTTAGATTCATATTTTGAAGTAACAAAAATAAGGTGTCAGGGTTCTGTTATCTGTTGGAGAAGTACATGAAGTAAACACTGTTTTTCAAATACTTCCCTACACATTGCTGAAGTTTCTTGCTTATAACAATATCATCTTTATTGCGGTGCTGTTCATGTTTTAACCTTCACTTAGTAGCAGTGTAGAAGTAGTAAGTGATGACATGATGCTCAGGTGAGGCCATAAGTCATGAGTTTACAGCGCTTTAAGTCATTGCAAAGATACAAGGAAGATTGAACTTGAATATATTTTATTTTAATTTGTGCGGTTGAAAATACAGGAGATATTCTGCACCTTGTCCCATGTTCTAAAATGAGATAGTGTTGAGTTAAAAAAGACATAGAGGTTAATGATATCTGGCCTTATTGGCTTTCATAGTACTGCCATATAAGGCCAAAACACTTGATGATGCTAACGTGCACAACTGAAGTTATGTCCCTAACATCTACTGGTGGACGCTAACACCTGCTAACATCAACTGGTAGTTGGTAATTTAAATTATGTAGATGACCTTTAAACATACAGGGTATATTCACCATCTTGTCCTATATTCTAAAATGCTGATTGAATTCTCCCATCAGTAAAGAGTTTAAAACATAATTTCAGTGCAATGAGACAAACGTGGCTAAGGTCGTGTAACAACACATCAATCAATTGAAAGCTGTGGTTACACAAATTGTCAGCGAGTTTCTCCAAAAGGACACATGTGCTTCTCAAAAGAAACACAAATGTTGTTCAGGCTTATAAGCAGAAAACATGCGATACAGATGATATTGTGTAAGTATTTCATCTGGTTGATGGGAAAGTTTGACGACCTTCATTGGTCATGGAATTTTAATCTATTGTAAGGACTAATAACCTGATGCTGCAGATGGTTTGTTACACAGAACCATCTGGGAAGAATTTACTGGAAACTGTTGGGAGAAGGGTAGGCCCTTGTAAAAGATTCTTGGCAGGTGATTGGACGAACCATCTGTCTATCAGGGTCTGGAGGAAAAGCGTCAGTGCCGTTCTTTTCCCTCCTCTAACATCTGATGCTAATACCGTATCAATGCTAACTTCTTCTGGGAGCCACCATTCTTGTTAATAAGCAGTCAATTCTACCTTTAGTCTGAATGGTCCGAGCCACTTGAGTCTGATAAGATGGATTCTAAACTGCCTGACAAGTTTAGAGGTCTAAAAGTTCCAGGGTGTTGATAAACAGCTCAGTGGCCGACAGATGGGAAAAAGACCCAGCCAGTAACGTAAACTGGCCGGCCACAGTGGAAATGCTTATCTCATAGCTGGTGAAAATGTCACACCTTGGAGGAGGCGGCCTGAGAGCTGTGGCACACCTTCGCAATTTTACACTGATCCCCTGACTGTGGAGAGATGCTATCCTTGCTCTATATAATCCGAGAGTGTACGATACACTTCTCGGACACAAACACACACACACACACACACACACACACACACACACACACACACACACACACCTCACAGTCTCGGTTTCAGCTCCAGCTCCATCACATACTGTACAGCGTGTGTCCCGTGCTCTTCTGAGAATTACCGCCCGTCCTCCCTCTTGTTCTTACCTTCCACATTCAACCTTCTCTGTCCTTTGCATTTCTTCACACTTCAAGCCAATGAATAAATTTTGGACTTAATTACATTTACAAAAGCCACAGAGGTGCAAAGGGACGCGGTGTGTTCAGACTATTAAAACCAGACGGCCGAGCTCGAGTCCGTCGAACGTTCCACCTGACTTTCATGTCAGCATACGTAAGTGACTGTGGCGACTGCTTAATGCATTCTGGGTCAGGAGGTGTGTTCATATTTAAAGTCCCGAGGTCGTCGGCCCGTGTACTAAATTAATTTCTTATCATGGATAATGTGTGGAGTCTCTTCTAATGTATGCAAATAGCCCAGGCCCTTCATGAGATTATAGCATAGAGACAAATGCCTTACACGTCAGCGAACGGCTGCAGTGATAAATAGCCCTGCAGTTTACTTCTTCTGGCTTAAATATACAAAACACTGGCAAGTTTGTGCTGCTCCATAAACCCCCACGTACTTGAGAAACAAACCGCTCGCACAGTGCCGCGGGACATTAAGATAAACTTTTGTGTCTTTCACGCGTTGGTAACATTTGCGGTGGCTTAGTCTGAACAAATGTTTCACAAAGACGCCGTATGTCTCACTCTGCCATCAATCTCTCGGCTGCACTGTGCCTCTGTCCTCACTGCCGATGTCACATTTCACCCTTTTTTTTTAGTTTGTTATTTTTGTACGTCGATAAAAGAACTGGGAACATGTGGGAATAACTAACTATGTCTGCAGGAGTTAAGCAGCTCCTGATGTATCTCTGTGTGTATCCATACAGAAAAAACATAGGAAAGGTTTAGTTCATTGGAAGCTGAGGCCCACCCTGACTTAAATGCTGCTCTTATTGCAACTGTGGCAAGTGTTGATTTTGACGACATTCTCTTTGGACGACCTAAAGAGAAAAAATTGCCTTTCAGCAACTCAGACCACCACTGGCAGAAAAAAGCTTGTGTTTGCTTTTTGGGATCGGTTGCTAAGAGACATTATATTTATGACATGGAGCGCTGTTACGACAGCTCCCTCCCTCTGTTTGTCTGTGTGGCTCTGGCTGAAATAACAGATAAATGAGAGGGGATCTGACATGACAAGCAGCTCTTCAACGTTATAGTTGTAGAGTGAGGAGAGAGAGCCCGGCGCCGGGTCGTGGTATCTCATCAACAAGATGGAAGGTAGAGAAAGACAGAGCTGGTCAGAGATGCAGTGTCACCTTGGCAGCTGGGCTCCTTCTTGTTTTTGCACCCCCCTTCCTCTTTGTGATCTCAGGCTGCAACTCTTCCTTCATCAGCTTGACACCTGCACTTCCTCAAATCCAAACCTCTCCAGTCAACGTGACATAATGAAGAAGAAGCAAAGACCTTGACTTGAAATCACACACACAGACTAAGGCAACCCTTACACTGCAAGACTTGGTGCTCAATTTGGATTTAATGCACAGATTCAATTTTTATGGTATGGCAGTTCACATATGACCAGCATCAGGCTCCAAGCAGAGAGATTCTGAAACTGTCTTCCATGGTTTCAGTCACAGAGACACCCCGACCTGCGCAGTATTGTGAAAAATGTGACTTCAGAGTGATGTCAAGGAAGCATGCATCCGACCTGTATGGGATTTGGACCACATTTGAAAGTTGCCTAAATCAGAATTGGGAAAAGACCAGATTTCATGTGTCTTGTACTATTTACACTCTCTTGAAAACAAAACTTATATTCAAATCCAGCCATGTTATGGGGAATGGTTGCAGGGCTCTGACCTTCCTCATCGCTTCTGTCTTTAATGAACTTCCACAAAAGAAAACTCTTAATCCGATTGTGTCCCTCTGCGGAGAGTTCTCATTTGTCCAACAGGAAGCTGCAGCCCCGCCCCCTGCCCTGATATTTGCAGAATGATTGGAAGGGTTCATTTAGGTCTGTGCTACAGCTGCTGTCCAGAAAATGGCTCTCAGATGCCACATCGTATTATCTGGGAGGGAAGTTGGCCTACACAGTGGCAACAGCCAGAGATTGTGTGTTCTAACAGTTCAAGGTCATGAAAAGTAGTTGAGGCTATATGTTGTGATCAGTAACCCGATGCGTCCTAAATTAATTCTTGCTGTATCAATATATTGCTGACTTGTAGTTTTTGACTGACTTTTATGATGTAGGATATTATAGAAATCTGTTTATAGTGTCTCTAAACATGACCATGTGTATGTGAAGGATTTGCAAAGGAACATTGTGGTACATGAGAGCTTTTTCCTCTGTAGTTTCGGATTGTGTTTTCCTTTTGATGTGATGACGTGATCGTATTCTACTCTGCAAAACAGCTACTGGACTCAAGGCAAGTAATAGGAGCTGTCATATGAAAAGACGGGTTGTTAAACAGTTTATTTAGATTATGTAAACCACTTTCTCTGCCGGTAAATGTGAACACATCCAAAACGTTGGCAATATTCCCTCGCTGCGCTGTGAGCACACATTACAGCAAAAGGTCAGTGAAACAACTAAGTTGGTTTGACAGTGTGAGAATGTCAAATGGTTTTGCTCGTGCTTGCTGTAATCGGCCTGCGAGGGTTTATCAGCTGAGGCTGCAGCGGGGAGTTGTTAAGGTGTGTGTCCCTGGACTCAACTGCTTTAATTCACTGTCACAACTCGCATAGCGTTGTTTTTGGCCCCAGGAAGCGGTTGTTTCCAGAGGAGAAGCAAATAAACCCACTGTTCACCAACTCCTCAGCCAAAACAGCCGACACACACAGTTAGGAATATAGTGTTTGGAAGCTGAAGAGGCTCATAATTTCTTCTCAGCAGTTCATTGAGGCCAAAAACAAATACAAATAAGAGTGAATATTTAACCAGTAGTTCCCAGGAAGCTCTTAACACCACTCCAACATTCTTACTCTGTAACTATTGGATGTAAAATGAACGCTTCCTATCGGGCTTCTCAGCGATATAAATCCACCCAAGATGAGTGACATAATGCCGTAATTTAAACTTCACCTCACACCCCTCCACTTGCAATCAGTGTGACTAAGAGCCGACTAATGGTTTGAACGTCTCTGCCTCCCACCCATCGAGTGTAGAGGGAAAAGAGCCGGGGGGCGAACACAAGTACAGAAAAAGAAAGGAAGACAAAGCTCCAGTATCTTTCTGCTGATCTCTGCTGCAGCGCATGTGGTCGTGTGCCAGAGAAGTGGGAGGAGAGATAAAGACAGCACATTCTCAAAAGCTCTCACAGCTCAACTTCAGACGTGTATCGTCACCGCAACTCCAAGTCATCGGAAGATCAGCGAGCACGAGCACAAGATGCCGGTGTGAAAATGTGAAGATTCACGAGGTCCTTCTAACATGGAATAGAGAATTCATCCTTTCATCCGACTGCTTTTCAGAGTTGTGGGAGGCTGCAGTCAATGGAATAGCCTTGGAAATAATTATAAGGCATTATAACATTAATTGACATTTTTGTAGGATTTAGAAAAATATAAAAATATGAGTCCATCAAGATTCTAATTAATTATCATAAAGCAAAACCTGTGGAATGGAGACAGTATCGAAAGATGACCTGAGACAGGTCTCCATGCTGAAGAGCCAGGCTGCACTAACATAACTAAAAGTACTGTAAGGACTCTTGAACCAATACCTTAATCGTGGTCCAGACGTCAACGGTTTTGGTTTGTGAGTCATTTCTAGGCATTTTGCTGATCGGCTCATTCTGATTGGTCGGGCTATTTCTAGGCATTTTTGCTATAAATTGAAGTGTCTACAAGTGTCCCACGTATTGGACATCCCTAACCTTAGTCGTGGGACAATTCAAGGCATTTTGCTATAATAAGTTCCTACAAGTGTGCCAAGTATTGCAGCCCTCTAACCACAAGAGTGGGACATTTCTAGGGATTTTGCCTCAATGATAAGTGTCTAGAAGTGTCAGGCTCATTCTGATTGGTCGGGACATTTATAGGCATTTTTGCTATAATGTAATGTGCCTACAAGGGTCCCAAGTATTGCAGATCCCTAACACCTGATATGTGATGAGCTTGGGGGGGCAGAATAGGACTTTGTATATATATATACAGATTGAACTCTGGGCGTTGAGACTGTGGGTCACACACACACACACACACACACACACACACACACACACACACACACACACACACACACACACACACACACACACACACACACACACACACACACACACACACACACACACACACTCGGCTAAGCACTGCTGCTCCTCACACTGATGCTGCAACACATTAACATAACTGTCTGGTATGTTGGTCATTGAGAGTGAATTAAATCAGTCGAGCAGGAGAGGTACCCCACAATGTTAAAATGCGGTTTTATCAGTCCCAGCTGTGCCTCCTTCTTTTTTCATGTTTAACTCTCTATAGTCACATAGTACAACACTTATTCAAATGTTTACAAATTAAAAAATTTCAAAATCAAATTGAAAGGCTTAGTATATGAGGGTAGTCCTTGTCTGTGGAATAAGAAGGGAGATAAGTGTGGATTCTTGCCATTCCCCATTAAAATAACTGTTACATCATTGCTTCCAATGAAAAGTGCAGACAACTTCATGTGAGTCTCCCTATCTGAACCATTAAAGACCAAACTACAAGGATATGTTTAATTTTAGATTCTCTGGAAACACATTTTTGCAGAGGAAGTGACAGGTGTGTGTAGCTTGTTAAAGTATGTATTCCTGGCCCTCTCTCTGTGTGTGTTCACACCCACACACACTCTACAAGTGTTTTTGTCTGGAGGGGGAATCAAACTTCCGCAGTAAAGTGCGGCTTTGTCTCTATCAAAAATAGATTGAGCTATCTGAACTATTTACAGAATTAGTTGGGCTTCCTGTAGTTGCAAATTTAATGTTTTCTTTTCACATAATAGATTAGAAAATGAGGCAAAGAACTTAATTTCGCATGAAGATGAATTAGATGCCTTGTTAGCCAGTAAATATTGACTAACCACGACAAGCACGGCAGAGAGAGTGCGCTAGTTAGTGTTGGTGTGTGTGTTGTTCTGCAGGGGAACAATCTCACATGGAAGTTTTGTCTGTGTCATTAATGAGTTCCAAACAGCAGGCAGTTAAGAACCACACTAAATAAAAAAGGGACTTTTCAGATTTTTCCGCATCCGCACTTTCTCACCTAACCACAGTTAATTGATTGCAGCCTGCACTTGAATACTGGAGATGAACCACAAAGTTGCAGCTGCCACCGAAGTGACGAAGCTATTTATTGTGGCTGCGAAGGATAAACTCACCACGCTGCATGACAAATAAAGATGGGGGGGGCATGAGTAGGGTACACTCTGTACCAGGGTAACAGAGTGTCACGGAGTTTGTGGTACAATCCGCAGGTTTTGATTCCAACATAAGGTTTTCACCAGTTTATAAGCACTCTCTTAAATGGAGGGCAGGAAGTCATTAGTGAAACCACCAGTTGGAAAGAAAGCGTAAAGACTGAGTTCTCAGTGGCACATGGCCGCCACACACACTCACTGTGCACTTAAGGGACACCTGCTTATTCATGCAGTTATTCAATCAGCCAATCAGGGAGCTGTAGTGCAGCTTTTTGAAATCGTGTAGGTCTGGACTTTCTGTTGATGGTCACAACAAATGAATGATGTTTCTCTTGAGGCTGGTTTGAGTGTTTTTGGGACTGATTATCGAAGAGAGAGGTCAGAGGAGAATGACCAGACCTGTAGCTGACTTATAATGTATGACAACTAACCTTTAACTGTGGTGAGCTGAAAAGTATAACAGTATGAACACGTCCAACCTTGAGGTGGAGGATTTACAACAGTGGAAGACCGTATCACAGACTCATCAAGACTGCACAGTTGACGACTGAAAAATGTAGCCTACTCGAAAGATTTTGGATTCTACTGAGGCTGCAGTCCAACACTGGGGTCCAACAGCCTGTTGGAGGTGTTATGTGTGGGGAATGTTTTCTTGACACACTTTGGACTAATCAACCATGGTTTGAATGCCACAGTCTGCCTGAGTACTGTTGCTGACGATGTTCATTAACTTTATGGTCACAGTTCCCCATCTTCTATAGCTCCTTCAAGCTGGGTAATGCTTGTCTTAAACTGTCCAATACATTGAGTTTAGTGGGCTTCACTGAGCTCCACCACATCTGAATCCAATAGAAAACGTACTGTGTATTAGGGTGGATGACTTGAAAAGACCAACAACCTGATAAACACAGAATCCAACACCTCTTTGTATAACTTAGCAGTGTCTCTTTACACTACCTGTATGCCTTCCAAAACTAAATGTATCTAAGTTGTATCAAATGGATTTATTGTGTATAGTTTAAATTTAAACAATCTTCACGTTTAAAAATAGTCCTTCCTTTTAATGAAATTTCATGTTTCCCATAATATGCAGTAATGACAAATACAAGTAAAAAGATAAAAACACCAGATGCAGACCATTCCATCAATCAAACAAAAAAGGATTTTCGAAAAGAAAAACCGTTGACACCATTTACCAACTTAAATTCATGTAGAGTAATATCACTCGAGTGAAGTGTTTCCACGGTTCTCACAGAGAGATCTGTGAGAGGGTTCTTCAACATGTCAATTAACCAACTAGCTCTGACACTTGGACACGATCACTGCAGGTCACAGAGGTGCTGCAGTGACACTCGTCCACTGACTGACAGGCAGGGAAATTGATCTGGGAATGGTTTGTCAGTCTGGGTTGTTCCCAAATGTACTGCTGCCCCAAAGTCAGGCTTCAACTCCCTTGTCTTCCTGCGTCGCCAAAATTATGCTTGACACTTGTTCAGTCCAATTACCGTCCACTGCTGGTCGTCAGCAGTGGTTCACCGCTGTGTCCCCATCTCTTCCCACTCTCCAACCTTTTTTCACCTGCAAGTTTTTGGCGACATCGTTCTGGCCACTCTCCTCGTTCTCTCTCACTCTGCCTGTCCAAGAATCAGCGTTCATTATGCAAATAGGCATCCTCATAAGCCACTGCTCCCTCAGCATGCTGGGAGTAAGCACTAGCTCCTGGTCTTTCATTAGACAATCACCTGCTAAGCTGGCTGCAGAATAATTACGGATGATACCCAATGCCGAGCTGACTGGAATGATAAGAGCCCCTCACAAAGGGCTTTGTGGCTTTCATGAATGGACTGCAGAGCAGGCCAAAGAAGCTCATTACAGGGAGACAGCAGACGGTCATTGATATTAAACAAGTCGATGGAGAATTTGATTCCTCTTTAGGAGTTTGCAAATGATGTCAATGGAATATCTACCTCTCTTTGTTATTCGACTGAGAAACCTCCTATTGCTCTAAATGATTATTCTATCATGACAATGGCCATTAGGTAACCCCAGGCAGTAAGCGCCACCAAGCACAACACAAGTGTCTGTGCTGGTTGCAGACTAACATAGTTGTCATCTTCCCTTCAAGCATTGATCGGCACATTGTTGGTGCAATGCTACCTTGAGGCCGTGAAATACAATTGAATTTATGATAGACAAAAACCTGCACTGCAGTCAGTGACGCAGTATTTAACTTTTTAAGGTCCCATTATCAAGATAGTCACATGTGCCCACACAGGAGGGTGCACATTGCACATGCCTGTTACACGCAGACGGTATGTTCATGCACTCTGGTTTACAACTCTTTTGAACCTTAGATCTGGGGCATCAACCTCTTCTCCATATTTTAACTTGCAATAATGAATTTGCACATGCTTTAAATGCACTTTAAATGGTCCCCAATCTGCCCAGTAAGTATTTCCTGTGCCTCAGGATAACCTTTCCTGTCCTTTCTGCCCTTCCATAGTTTTTCTTTTGTTAAGATATAGATAACCTCCATACTCAAATCCCTTGTCTTCCTCATAACAGGCCACTTTGGCCGTTTTCTTTAAAGAACAATGAGGAAACTGATGCAAGATGTTTAGAGACAGGAGCCTCGGGTGAAAGCAATCAGCCTGTCCTTTGAAGGAAAACAGCAAAAAAAAAAAAAGGTCACTCAAAAGTTTCTTGAAACTACGGCGCTGATCAGAAGCCCCCTCCACTCCCTCTCCAGGTTTGTCAGAGTATTTCAGGGTATTTCACATGAATCACCATTTAGGTTGCCGTCACTCCAGTGTTCATGTAGTGTTCATAAAGCGCCAGCCGGCTTTTAAATGCCAGTGTGTCAAACCGCGATTTATCTTGTGCAATTTATATCAGGTCAGTCAGTCGACACATTCCTGCTGTCTCCTCTGCTTTGTTTTGCTCGCGAAAGGGCATCTCCTGATTAGATCTGTTTGCAATCTGCTGTTTGTGAGCTCTCGCCTTATGTCACTGGGCCCTGACCTTTCGTTGTTATTATGTTTCTGTTTGGATTCTGTTGTCCCCTGACTATACCGTATCCTACAGAGGAGCAATATTGTGCTTTGTCCTTTGATCTGGTGGATGTAATTGTTGCTTGTTTGGGCTTCATTTGTCTCTCTAAAGAAGGGAAACATGTTATTGCTTCTGGAAGAAGCTGAAGCTCTGCCAGAAGGGTCCTAATAACTGTAATCGTGTGTGTTAGCACGTCTAGAATGTAGCTCAAAGCTACTGCAAGCAGTTTGTCTCGTTTTTCGGCAATCATTTAGATTTTCCATCAAACCCAGTACCAAACATGCACAGACTACCTGAGTGAAGTGTGCAACAAGTTTCTTACATCTTTGTGGAAACCTAAAAGTTGTGCACGCTCTATGTAAGTTGTATGAGTTAGGATGCACTCAAATTTCAGATTTGGTTTTCTCATTTTCTCTTCCGCCCTGGAGCAAGAAGAGTCAGCCCTCATGCAGCATGGATTAGGTTAAAGAAGAGCAGGACAAGCAGCAGACACCCTCTTCTACTTGAGCTAATGCATTTCTGTTGCTTCAGGGCGAAGCAGGATTCATCGTTTCGTAATACAGCTTCACCTGCAGACACACCGTTCTCCTGCACTCCCAACAGGACATCTGTGAACCTATTAGAGGGCAAATGCTCTTTTTGGCTGCTTTCCATGTGCATTTCGAATTCTGCAAGGGGTAGACTCGCGTGAATCGAATTTCAGATTTCATAAACAACTTTGGCAGGTGGCGGTCATTCAACACAGGTTTTCTCAGTGACGGATGTTCCGATCACACATCTCTCCTCCTGCCAGTTGTTTCTGTGAAGTGCAGCAGAACCCTGTCAAACCCCACTGAGGAGAGAGATAAAGAACCCGTCTCTTTCCCAGCATCCCATCCTTATAAGTAGTTACCTGTGTCTCCTTGAGGACAAGGCAGAGAGTTGCTCAGGGGAGCCACTAAAGTTTGATCGACTACAACCGTTCAATAATGCATGATGAAGTCTACTTATCCAGCTTCAACCAAATGCAGTGGATGATGCACACGCCGCACCGCTTGCAGATAAGTGACCTTGCAGAAGGAACTTAGCAATGTATTTTCTGCAGGACGATATAACAGAGCTCATTTGCTCCCCGTAAAATGCTACACGGACACGATGGCCAGTGATATATTGCCAACGTTTCTGTTCCTTTCCTTTGCAAGCATCAATCTTGTCACTCAAAGTTTGCCAGTTTAATCAAAGGTGCAGAGCATTTATTAACCCATGCAAACAAAGGCAGTAAGAAACTTTGCTATTTACTAATGCAGCAGTTTGAGAATTAAAAAAACAGATGTTGGATTTCTATTTTCATTAGATTAAAGGTCATACACTTCCTTCTCTGAAACCCGGCAGCTCTTCAGGGCTCCACTATCTCCACCTGACTTTGCTCTTTCAGAAACCTTTATTTTTGTCACACAAATGAAATGACCTTAGGAATAGCACTGTCATGGTTTTAGGGCTCTGTCCACCGAGCTGGATCAGATTGATATATCAGGACAACCATTAGATGCCTAGTCATGAGCTTTTGTACATGGGTCACTGTTGATTAACCAAAAATAGCTTTTTAGCTAGCTAACCATGTGGTTGACATAAGGTTTTGTACATTCATGCTCCCCCTAGGATAACTTGTAATCAATCGCCTTGCTTTTACCCCTTCTTCATCTGGTCAAAACGTCTTTCTACATTTTCAGTACCTTTGTTTATGAACAAGTACGTTCCCTTCAGCTTAACATACTGTGTCAAACTAATTTGAGTTTCTTTACAAGTGAAGTTATAACTGTTAAACGCTAGTTGCATCCCCCTAGACTCTTGTTCTATCATTATTTCATTTTTGGAGGCTATAATTGCAGCGTTAAGTTGGATGGCATGAGTTTTAGAAAGCAACAATATTATACATTTACAATGTATATATTTCTTCAAAATTGTTGAAAGCTGGATAGAAGGATAGAACTGGGACATTTTAATCTTCCCTGACTGAAAGCTGCTCTATTTTCTACCTTACAAGTATTTCCAATGGTCTTGAATTGATTGTCCTTATTTTAAATTAAAAAAAGATTTAAGTCAGAGTTATTTGTATAGTGTCAAACTGCAACATACCATATGTCAAGGCAGTTTATGTAGTAAGGCTGAGACCTGACAATGTTATAGAGAGTATTGTCTTTGCTGCTGTCATGTTTCTTGATCAAATACCTTTTTACTCTGTTGCTCTGAATGCAATATGAAGTGTCTACCGATGCACACAGTGCCCATTTGCAAACCCAGTGACATTCACGTGGGAATATTTGACATCCCAGTGAAAAAGGAGGCAGTGCAAATCAATGAGGTGTGTTCCACTTTATCAGGAACCTTCAAACCTCTTCAGTTTTTAATGCTTTGTGCCTTCATGGGTTGTGTAGCCTCAAGGCTCTGGACACAGTGCAGATGTATCACACTGGGAATTCTGATTATCTCCTCCTCTGCACACGCCATCCTTTTACACTTGGGTCCTGAAGAATCGGCACAGATTTGAAAGGCACCAGATTTAACATCCTGCACACAGTTATCACTAATGCTGGTCCTAAGAAGCAGTATTTTAAGTTACAGTGAGACACCTTGCAGGAAGGAATTTCATAAAAAAATGAAGGTTGAAAAGCAGGTGGGCGGAGGTTAAACGCACAGCGTGTAGCAGATGGTTGCTTCTCGCACAGTTATCCATATTCAAAACTTCATGTTCATGGTGAAGCCGCTGACTATATTGGCTAACTATGTTGGAGAGAATGCTGAGCATGTGTATGATTGCATCTGATGCCTTCGTGAGAAAAGAACTCAGACAAACTGCAAACTCTCAAGTGTTTATCTGACTCCTAGTGCGCTAACCAATGTCAATGAGACAAAACTCCTCTTCATTTATTACACCGCGGAAAATTAGATTGTCATTCTGATGGAATTAAAATGATGTTGCAGTTTTACCGGAGCTCATAATCACCTGCAAACTACTCAGCGTTCATCTTTTCACCTCAAGTCTCTCAAACTGTGATTAATCCACCCCACTGCGGAGCACTTAATATAATCTGCATTCGCTGGGGCTCGTCATCACCCACTAGTCTCAGTGTTTATTTCCCGTGGGCTGGCTGAGCAGCAGTTACGTCTGACCTCCATCACAGAGCAAGAGAGCTTCAGGAGTTTTAATACAGAGGCAGGGAATCTGCTTTTCTTGCTTGTTTTACCTGAAGGGATTGACCTTGGTACTCCAATCAGTTTGTTGTCACGATCTCTGAGGAAGTACCTGCGTTCATTCTCTCACAGCTGAATTATATCCCCACCTTCAGTTCCCTTGACTTCCACATGCTCATCTTTGTTTTCCATACTCACCCTCCTATGTAATCCCTCTTGTTCATTGTGAATATTGTGAAGGGATTATTAATCTGAGCCTCTGCGCTCCTGGCTAGCGATTTGAATCGGAGCTTATTCTTTATGCCTGACTTTGCAACAAACAAGACACTCGAGATAAACTCATTCACAGAATGTACTTCATGCTCTTGAGGCGTTTCAGATTAAACTCGAGCCGTGCTGTCGTGCCTGAGCAGGATGTTACGGCTGCCAGCGGTGATGGAATCCATTTCACTGGGACATTTGGACCGGAGCACAGGTCGGGCTATTTCAAGCAGACCTTGTGTTTTCCATCTGTATTTTGCCTTTGCATTCAATCTTCAGGTTGGTGCCAAGGGACCCATCTCACGCCTGCTTGTTCACCCCCCCCCCACCTACCCCCAACAGGGGCCCAGCCTCCGTCATTCCAAATTAACCAGCGGCATCATAGATCAGAGGTCACACATGAGAGGACGTGACGGCTGCTCGCTGTACAGAAAGGTTAATGTCATGCTTGTAAGGTGATTAAAATGCATGTCCGGGTGGGAGGGAGATGGGGTTAAGGGGTGTTCTTGTTGGGGGTGGTCACGGTGCCACATGTTTGCTTCGGCTGCTCATCCGCAGGTGCTTTATCCGCTTCCTACGGCCACTACACAACAACAATGCTAATAACACACCAGAGACTCCATTCAAGTCGTGCAGCAGAGCACAGGTGAAGGTGAGACATGCTGATGTTGAACGGGCGGTGAGGGGGGGTCAGTGTTAGCATAGCAGCGGGCTGGAGGCAGAGAGTCACCCATGTGAGTAATCAGGAGACCTTTCATGCTGCTCAGTGGATCTCACCTGGAAAGTGAATCTGCTTTCACTGAACTACAGAGCAGTCAATCCTGTGGCAAGTGTAACGTCTATAGTATGACAAGCATTAAATACAGTTTAATACAACAGACCTGCAATTTAAAGTATATTACATGTATAAAGCTTATTTTACTTCCTCAGCACTGGATCCTTTGTTTCTCCCAATCTTTAGAAAAGGGTTTACTGTAGGGTTGAGTCAAACGGTGTAACCAGATCTGAATAAACACAGATTTTACAAAGGTATCATTTGCTACAGTGTTATTTCATTTGATTGCAGTGGATTGTGTGTTGATGCTCTTGCGACCACCCCGTGCGTCTGCTTATCTGAAAGGAACAGTGTATTTGTAGCAGAGTCATTACAATTCAGTTCATGAATTCTGATTGTGGCCTTTACAGTATCCAGGTGGCCCTGCTGGTCAACAAGTGACTCAGCTCCTCTGCTCCTTTCCAATCACTCACGCATAGAACTGATCTTTATAATAACCTGCTGAATTCATATTTATGTTCCTGGATAAACGGGGACGTTGCTTCTTCTGCAAAATAGAAGTTAAAACACTGCATTGCATCATAACGTGCGGGAAGAACTTCTCTTCTGTCTGCAGATGTGTGTCTGTCTGTCTGCTCTTCACTCAAACTGACCACACCACGTGTTTAATTCATGAATCAGAACCCTGAATCCGGATCACTCCCGTCACTTTAACCCTGACGTCCTGGCTGTGTGCGTCACGTCTTGCCTGCTGTGGTTTGAAGCAGTTGACCTGTGTTTCTTTACATGTCTCAGAGTATTAAGAATTCTCCTTGTTCGGTTCAGCTGTCAACGCTCGATTCCACTCAGCGGCCCCCCCACTGCAGCAGTTAAGGCTTTGACAGATGGACTCTGAACCCATTGCTCAAGTGATCTAACATACGTAGTTCTTGAAAGCACCATGATGAAACACCTCTGCCAGGTTGCGGCTCAGATTGTTTTAAAGGTGCACGCTGCTTTTTCCTGCCTTCCCTTCATCAGACATTTGTAATGGTCCACAAGCTGACCTGTATCGAAATCCTCCACCAATCAGTAAGCATACACCACTGGCTTCATCAGCCCCACTTCATCTATTGCAAATAAAACTGAATTAATTCTCTCTCTCTCTGACGTGGTCTCTGAAAAAGTCCTCATTTTCTTTTTTACCTTGGGAGCCAACTGTTTGCAAAACACATTCTGTCGACTGCAAGTAAGAAGTGTCAACGCAGTTTATTAGCAGCAGAGCTTGTCAAGGTTAAATCGTGCTGCAGCAGTTAATAAACTCCTGGCCTTACTCTTAATTACCTCGTCACCTTTATTAGTGAACCCATCGGGGGAGTAACTCCTCTTTGAGACATATAGGATTAGTGCCATAGTAGTGGCTGTTAGCATACTGCTGATTATTGTTGATCTGCATGAGTATACATGTCTCTTGTGCTCTTGCATGTAAAACAGATTCATTAATGGAGTATCCTCAAAAGTAAAAAGATTAAGGTTGATTTCGAGGTTTATGGACCAGGTTGGTCTCTCCTGCTATTGTGAGTAGATGCAATGAGCCAGTAGCTATTGTTAAGATAACAGTTCTGTTTTCTCTGTCAGTTTTTCATGGATAATACAATAATGGGTAATTTGTCAAGTCATTCTCACAAACGACTGAAACAACAAACTATTTTTTAATATATCTAGTTTGTCAAAGTATCAACTGTAAGCACAGGATCCCGAATACCGTATGAGCAGTGTAACCTAATGAGGTCATTAAATTGTTAAGCACACTGACTTTGGCTTTTCCTCTTTCGCCGCCAGAATGATCAATTTCAAGCCTCCGTGCAAGTAGAGATTATTCCAACTCTTTCGATTGAGATAAATGAACATTGCTACTGAAGCCTAAGACTTTTATTCTTTTAGTAGCTAGTTAAGTTTCCTCTAAGTTAAATATCCACAGCCAGCGGTGCTGCATATTGCACTTAAACTGGCCTTGGTCCGAACACTGTCATTGAAAAATAAAATGCTGCTACTCCAGCTGCTATTTTGAATCTTAATCCCAACTAACTTCAAGGAGAAATCCATCAAAGAGGCATTATCCTCAGGCGAGCGGATTTCAGGGACACGCGTGGAATAGAAGAACATCACTTCTCTGTTAGTGCCCCCTCGTCCTTGCGAAGGCAACACAAAACCCGACAGTAACACACATGAGCCTGCATGACTGAGCAAGGCTAAATGTGACACGCCGGGTGACAAGCAACACTTTGTAGCCCGGGCAAGTGCCGGGCAGCCTGACAAGAGGGTAGCAAATTGCGCCGTGATTCAGCGCGGTGCATCGAATGGTGACCCGTGGGACCGTCTGCCTCTGTCAGGAGGAGTTTATGATGGCTTTCTCCAGCTGTCATGTTGACAAAATGCCACGCACCCGTCACATGTGGGCGGCACGGAGGTGAGCAGCCTTGGCATTTCGTCGTGTAGCCACGTGTGCTGTTGGAGGAACAGAAAAAAGACACGCTGACAGGGAAGACAGAAAAGAGGAGTGGCAGATGGACAGATGGACAGGAAGGACCAGGGCGACAGGTACGCAGATAGATGGAACAAGAGAACCAATCCTTAACCTCCGGGCAGTCTCAAGTCCATTTCCTGTCATGACAGCTGCATGTGGCCACTTTGCTTCCTCAAGCGAGTATCAAAAAGAAAAATCATCAAAACCAACGGTCTCCTAACATTTAATCTAATGTAAAAAATACAGCTAGGAAATGTTTAAATACACTCTTGTATATTTATTGTATTTATTTCTTCCGTTTGTAACTTTGGTTTGTAACTTTCAGTGATTTGCAAGCTTAATAGAATAGTTTGAATAGTTAAATGGACCCTGTGCCACTGAAAGGTGTTAACACGTCTCGAGGCTTCTTGAACATACCCTGTGACACGGGGGGGATTTCATTTTCATCAAGTACAAGTGTTTCTGTTTCCCCCCCCCCACCCCCGTCCTTTGACCAGATGAGAGTTAGTGGTTCTGACAGGGTTATTGCTTCCCCTGGTTGCCCTGCTGTCTGCAGCTCTTGATCTGCAGAGACAGGGTCAAAGTGAGATGAGCTCCCCACGTCATCAGCAGCCAACGATCCTCTCCTACGAGTCGTGTCTCTCACTCATTCTTCTTCATCGTCACATGAGTATGATTACTGCTGTGGAAATTTAGCATGATAGAGTTTGTGAACATACGGTATTATCAGTTGTATCACTGAGTGAAACTGCACTTCTGTTCTTTTATCTCACAATAGAACCTGACAGTAAACTAGACTGAACAGCATGTACATGTGCTTGTTTTGGTCTTAGTCGGAGGCCAGCATCAAAAGTCCACGTTAGTGTTAGGCCTGTTAAGTAGTTTATATGTTATTTGAATAAAGTTCAGTATTGAAAACATTCGATTTTGTTGTCTTTTTTAACCTTAATCAGAATAAATATAGTTTAGAACAAGCATTTCAGTGAAGCTTTAGCAAACTGCTTTCAAATCCGACTTCCACCATCTGACTGTAGGCTAATAGAAACTTCAAATGATAATGATGGACTGATAATATGTACAGTTTTGCAGACAGGGTGTCTTTACTGGTATTAATATAAGCAATACTTTTCTGGTGTGAAAGAGCATCAAGTAATCAAGTCTGGAGAGATGCAACAACATTAGCGAACCCGATATGATCTAAGTTTTGCAATACGAGTATATCATCTTTACGATACTGTTTAATGACATAAGCCTGCGGACAAAGGAAAACTACACAATCCAGCGAAAAATGGTCCCTGTAAATAATAAGGGAGCTGATTTATTCTGTATTTTAATGGGAAAGATGGATATGAACCATTTTGTTTGCTAACGTTTCTCATTTTCAAACAAAATTTTAGTCTAAAATGTTTTCATCAGTGCTGTTTATGATGTTTATTATGTTAATCTCACAATAGCATATTAGTCTTTTCTCCTCAATGACTCCTTTTTGTCAATGGTAAAATTAGTTTCTTGACAGTTATATTGAGTTATATAATCACTAACGAAGCGTGAGGTAAATCACTAAAGTTGTGGGTGAGGACTTGGGTTAGATTTGGTAAGGAGGTATGGTTAAGGTTAGGTTACAATGATTTACTTTAGCCTACAACTTATAATAACTTTCGTTCTCTCTCACATACACACACATAGAAAGCTGCCACCTCTTCTCTCAGTATGTGCCAAATATTTACACACACACACACACACACACACACACACACACACCTTTCCTTTTCATCATCCTCTCGTGCTATGTAATGAGTCAACAGCCCCCACTGTCTCCCTGCTCTTTGATCTGATATGAGATCTCTGAAGCCTCACACTGTTGCTGGGCTTGGTAGATTAACTAGTTGTGATACACAGAGTTTAAATGTTGCTCCTCTCTTTGCTGTTGCTATCTCGTCTGAACCACTAACCCTCCTGTTGACTCAGTCCCTGCACACAGTGCCGCTCGCACTCCTGTAATATTTGTTACTTTGTGTGTTGTTTTCCTTCCATAAAACCCAGTGTATGGTTCATGCTCTGCCAGGGTTAAAGGTTTGATTCCCACTGAGACCACACGTGTTTCCAATGTGTATTCTCACGGCATTTTAAGCCTCAATTGAACATTTTCTTTCCCTTTTTCAGTTCTAAACATTCAGACGTGAGCCCAATCCAGACTTCTGTTATGTGATAGCATATACTATATCTTTATAGGCTGCAATTTTATTCCAGTCACTCATTTTGTCCATTGGTCCTTTTTTTCCAAGCTCTTTATGGGATTCAGTCCCAGACCTTGAGGCTGACATGTGAATTCAAGAGTCTGCCAAAGGTCTACAACAAATCTGAGAATGATGGAGTGATGATTAATAAGGCCACTTACAATTTGTCGACAGGGAGATTTGATTGCTTTGGCTTCAAAGGCCATAAGAGTCACCTGGAGATGTGTCTCTGTTGTTCAGTAGCATCACGATTCAAGCCATGCCTCGTGTCGCTGCAAAGCAAACAAACGGAAGAGAGAGTACATCAGGATGATAATTTGCGTGTGCTGGTTTGTATGGGAACCCAGAGGCAGCATGAGGGCTGAGAAGTGTATGATTCATGCTGACACGCATGGTTGACGCTCAGACAGGCAGAGAAACATTGGCACCCTGTTATCCTGCAGTGGTTAGAGGCATCTAAACAAAGCAGCTGCTGGGAGCATCGAGCCACCGAGGACGCCAGTGGCTAAATGACACACACACACACACACACACACACACACACAGTTGCACAAACAAACTCTCCGCAGATGGACAACAGCATGGTACATTGGTAGAATAAGACAAGCCCTGACACATACAAACACACACTGTCGGTATAATAACACACTCGTAACCTGACACATTCTCATGGATAGAAAGACAATATAACATACCGCTTAGAATCACATTGGTCATTTATCTAACACACACACACACACACGTTCAGCTGTGTGAGGTGCTCCTCTGTGGGTAGGGGGCAGGCTCTCCCTGAAAGCTCCATACATCATCCAATGGAGCTTCAATGGGCCTTTTCACTCTGGCCAGGGGCTGAGCAAACTGCCGCTGCAGGTATGCCATGGCTGTCTGGGGAGACAGCAATAAATAAGCTCACATGGTGTTTAATGAAACAATATGAAAATATTGTCTCACCCGTAATAGCCCTGCAGAAAGGAGTGGGAGATAAATCATGGGGAGGACGGGGCTGCGGTCGGGCGCTCGCTCCCTCTAACCTCCGACTTCTATTTGCCCCCTTCTCTCTCTTCCCTCCCACGGAAAAACAAACAAACTATCAGTTGTTCCTAATATTCTGTCTCACTGGGGAGACACTGGACTGTTGGTGACCAGTGGAACCCTGAACATTAATTCTTGTCTTCCCTTTAAACCTGTCAATGGCAACATCAATCAACATTTAATCACTAGCTTTATGAGTTCGTACTTTGAAAACAATTGCAGGAATTAAAGAAAGCATGAAACAGTAAATTAATAAAAAAGTAGTGGAACCAGCTCAAAGGGTTGCTTGATGTCTTCACCCTGTAAATTCTGTTATATTACAGTTTGTATATAGATAACATATATACATATAACAGTCTTAAGTCCACATTGCAATGTTAAACCAAAACCCTTAGTGTCCCTAACTCAGTGTTAATATCCAGAAGCTACCTTAATGCATCTCTATGTTCTCAGTATAGGAAACATGTTGCTGCATTGATCCATAGATCTCTCAGGAAATGAAGCTCTAGTCAATGAGGGATGCTTATAGCGGTGGATAAAAGCTCTAGGATGATATAACCCCTGTTTTTAGAGACCGCATCTCAGTGAGCTCGGACTGAAAGTGACTACATCATGTATCCGTCGGGCTGGTGCAGAAATAGCAAGATGCTCTTCCTGAATTTAAATTTCACTTTGATTCATTATTCACCTCGTCCCCAGCAAAAAAAAAAGAAAACAGGAGCTTTCAGTGGTTTTTAACAGAACGTTCTGTGCAAATTGATTCCAAATGTATTTTGGGTGTTTGCTAACCATTCATAGGATTCAGATTTTGCTTTTATACTGATGTTTTGCTCACTTTGTTTCTGAACACACGTGTATTTCTAACTCTTAATTTATTCACCAGGATTTGTATATGCGGCATTTTGTTGTTATTTTCAGCAAAGCACTTCTCTTACATTCATGCTGCTCATTTATACCAAGTAGCTGCGCTATACAACTTCCCTGTTGGCTGATCGACAAGAGCTGCTTTGCTCATGGGCACTTCAACATGTTGCTCAAGGCAAGTGCAAGGTTTTTTCCGACTTGATTTGCTGAGTGAGTCTGAGGATCCTCACCACTGCTCACACTCCTACTCCCCTCGGTGGGAGCAGCTTTCTCTTGAACACTTGCCATCATTCTGTAGGATGTTGTATCTCAAAGCCCAAACTTTGTTAGATGCTGTCAGGGTACAACTGGAAATTCTTCTTTCAAGCTCCGGCTCCTTGCATCCTATTGTGTGACCAGTTCAATCTAAGACCCTCTTTGATCTATACAGAATCCAGCCTTTGTAGCGCTCACATCACCGGCTGATTTGTTGGCATCAGTTTTTTGGGGAAAAGGAGAAGCTTCATCCTGTTTTGGCTCCCAGCAGCTTTGTGCAATATGAACTCAGGCACCTTGTGTGTGAAACCTCCAGAAATAACTGCAGTGAAGGGGGATAAACAACCTCCATCCTGTACGTGGTGGTAACGCAGATCGGATTCTCCCCGCAGCGATAAGAAACTTGTAGCTGCAGTGGTTTCTTCCAGTGCATCTGTCCTAAGTTACAGCACATTTCTTCAGCATGCACTTCAGAACACACCAAAGGTTAGTTTCTCAGCAGGCCATTTGATCTCACAACTGGCAGCAGAGAAAAAAAACAACCTGTGGAGCTTCAGTTTCATGTGCTGTCAATACGAACGATTTCCTATGAATGAATAATAGTTCCATTCTCCTTCTGTTGTGGAAATATCACGAGGTGGACATGAATCAATGAACCAACAGAGTGTGCCATCTCAATGGCATCCCATCTGTGCCACGCAGCGGGGGGCTTCTTTCGATAGGTGGGTCCCGTGACGGGGCCCAGATTGGCAGTGACAGCCGCCAAGTGACGGCGCCAAGAGTCTCGTGGGGTGGCAGTCTGTCGCTCTCCCCCGAAGCAGTCTTTCTGTTTTGTCCTTTTCTCAGGAAAAAACGGAAGCTAGCAGGCTGAGGCCGAAGCAGGAGGACTGGAAACAGTGCTGGTATACGACAGCTGTGGAGGTAGCCTCGCTGCCAGGCCCTCAGGTTACGTCGAAACTCTAAATACCAGGCCGTCCCACTTAGCTCGTCTTTCGTGCGATATCCTGACACACCAACTGGACTACTGGACTCCTTCCATCCTTCGTTTCAAACTCTTGCATTTGTGCAGCTCAGAGCTGTTTTCAGACATTACATCCAGAAAAAGGTAAATGTAAAGGTAAAAGTAATTGGGCTCTGATTTGCTTTATTCTCAACTGAGCAATGCGGCAGGAGATTCTCTGGTCAGATGCATTCACAACAACACAGAAATCTCCGGAGCATTCAGGCGAGGGTTGGTGCAGAATTCGGGGGCAAGACTTAATGTATAAATTCCACTACAGATAGCTTTTTATTTCCTATCGGCCCTTATTACCAAAAGCTCTAGAATCGAGTTGTCTTTCCAAGTTTACATTTGTGTCTTTGACGTGTCTCATCTTCATCCTGCAATGTTTTTTGTATGTTATTTTTTTTTTTTTTGAGTTATAAGCATCATATCAACACAACCACTCGTTCCCTGTGATTCTGGAGAATCTCCTGTTCTATAACCCCGTGGGCTCAATTGAGCATTTTCTAGTTTACATTTGTCAGTTCTCACATACAGCTCCTCTTGAATAATCCAAGAGATGATCCAGAGTTCAGTGCATGTCTGAAAGCAGCTTAAGACAAGAGTTTGAGATTAACACAAATGTCCGTGCCTTTATGACACTGACCCAGAGCAGCAATGGCTGAGATGTAAATTTTTCCTGCAGTAAATCCCACCAGAACATGACGGAGTACTTGTTGCACATGCATTTTTACTGCATCGGCTTTATCCAGATGTGTCTGCTGCAATGTCGGTAACAGTCCATCACTGTCAGTCAGACGCTGCACAGACACCGGGTTGAACATGCAAATAGTAATTGATTGACACTCGTTGCGAAGCTGTGTTTGGACTGAGAAAAGTGTGTGTACGTCTCAGCAGCTTGCACGTACTCATTCGAAAATACACAAGCAAGCTCAAAGTCGCACACACCCAGAAACACAAACAAACAGACGGTAAAACTAGCTCTCAGAATAAGCGACGCAGGAAGGGAGGCAGCTCTATGCTAACGTAACTCTAGAACTTCGGCGGTCACGAGAAGAGGATCTCCGTGCCCCAGGGCCTGATGTGGCCCTGCAGACCAAACCAGAACAGGCCTCCCTGCACCTCCGCTATCCCAAATAATCACTCGGCCTCCCACAAACCAGAGAAAATAACTTAATTGGCCTGCTACTTGAGTTCTTTTCCAATGGCACGGAGCTGCTATAAATTATACATACTGAATTTCCCCTCTGTATTACCAGGCAGCTCTCTGAACTCCCACTCAAACAGGGCTTTTCACAAATTTCAGCCTCTTTTTTTTTCGACAGTAACTGTGAAAGCCTCATAATCATGACAAGTTAACTATATGTTTTGTTGGCTCTCTGTTGTAATAGTACCACTGGAATAACAGCAGAAAGAAAGCTCGACGTGCGGCCAAACAGTCGGGGTAGAACGCACGGCCCAAAGTCAAATTAGAGGCAGCACAAAGACCCGCTTGTAGGGAAGGGAGGGGGAGTCGTGAACTCGGGATCCGGACGGAGACCACAGCGTAAATTCTGCCCTTCCAACGCACGCACGCACACAACTCGGCTCCACCATCTTTCGGAAAGCACAAAGATGTCAAAGAAACGCGGAGATATATGCTTGGGTCTCTCTCCAGCCTGTCAGCAGCCATCCGTCTCTCTTATGTATCCTTAATAGCATCTGACCACAGCAGCCAGAGGACGACCAGCGGCGGTGCAGCCGCAGGCTCACATCTGACCCAACTGGAAAACTCTTTTTTACGTCTGACTCTGTCTTTACTTTCCCCTCGTCTCGGCAATACCTTCAGGGCAAAAGCAACAAGCGAGGGTTTAGCCCTTAGTATCGAGGAGGTTCTGTGAAAAAAGAGCAATGTCACTGCTATCGCAACCTCTGACCTGTGACCCAGCACGTAGTGAGTCGCCATGCCTCAGAAGGGGGAAAGGAAGCATGAAGTTGCTTTGTGTGTGTGTGTGTGTGTGTGTGTAGATTTTGTAACTAACGCAATTACAATCGTATGCGTGTACTTAACGCCAGCGAGGTCAGCCAGTTGTGACCCTGTTGTTACAGAGCAGTTAAAAGTCTCATTAGTGTCGCGAGTCACATTCGTACGGGGCGATTACACCAGCTCACCTCTCAGGGTTAATTACATTAAAGGGTTCACGTTTAACCTCTTCCATTCCTTCTCACCAGCAGCATGTGAACGTGTGTATTCTAGTGTGTATTCGTGTGTGTGTGTGTGTGTGTGTGTGTGTGTGTGTGTGTGTGTGTGTGTGTGTGCGTTGTAGCACAAGCTGTTTTAATTCTTCTCTTTTTTCGCAGTATGAGGATATATGCCTGAGGACTGGTCAAGTGTTACTGCAGTGCTATATCTTGGCAGCACAGACACACACACACACACAAACCACACACACCTAGTGGAGTCTTCCAGGCATTGTCCTGGCTGTGCGGCAGCATTAATCCCATTTCAGACAGCAGGCACCAGGAATGAGTGAGGTCACTGTGAACCGCCTGAGAGGGTTCCTGGCTCTGGGGGGATCACCAAAGCTTAATGGCAGGTCTATGCTCAATGTAGCCCCAATTAAAACCAGCCAGGAAGTGTGTTTCCGCAATATTTATAAAGGAATCTATCTAAGGGTTGGGGTTTGTGTGTAGTGTAGATGTCAAAGAGTATGACGACTGTTCGGTTTTTGCTTTCCAAGAAGGATTTCAGTATCATCCCCATTCTGTGGAAATTTGGCAATTCCATTGCTTTTTAAGGGATGTGATGATCTTGGTAATTTGAAAGTGCTCTCCTGCCTGCGTCATATTGATCCCCCTTCTTGCCTTCCCTAGTAAAAAGGGCAAACAAGGGCAGAGGAGGAATGATGCAGGGCTTCAATTCATGTTGCGAACATGCTGCTCTCGGAAATTTATCTCTCAATACTTCAAACTGAGGGAGGGACAGATTTGGCAAAGAACTTGTGATCTCTCCCAAAGGCAAAGCTCTTCGGATTACATATGGCTTAAACAGCACTCCATCGAGTTTGAGATACAATAATGGAACATTCTCTTCCTCTTCTTTTCCTATTCCTACATTAAACCCCTAGTACAAAACCGATTATGAGTTCAGACTTTTGAGAGTAGATTCATATATTTTCGAAATGCCAGGTTTTGGTTGTGTATTATGCATTAAAGAACTTTAAACTAAACTTTAATGGTTCAATGTTTTGAAACTGCTAGTTATAGCCAGATGTCGTCACTTCCAGCATGCTGAGTTACGTGTCCTCATTTGTCTGTGATGGTTTTTACGGTTGCATAGTTTACATAAAACCTATTTCACGACATGATTCAGCTGTTTATAGCAGTGTGTCACATTATGTGCTTTTAATTTCAAGTGATCATTTGCATAAAACCTCTAAGGTACAATTGACATAAAAATCATTGTTGAAAGAGCTTCTTATTTAAATGTATTTATAAAAAGTTTCAATTGCAGACACTTTTACCTTTTTACATTCTTTTACTTCATTCAGTTTTAGTTTGGAGCAGTGAGACGAGAGCACATGTCAGATCTTCACTCAGGGAACTGTTTTCCACTGTAATCTCCGTCTGCAGCTCCGCACTGACTCTGGTCTGATGGGTTCATTTACTGTGTGACTTGATTGATGAGGTTATTTGTTGACCGAGTGAACTCCCGGTCTCATTAACATGCAATCAGATCAGAGATGAGTGGGACGTGTCTCCCTCTCATGCCCTTTCTCACCTTCTATGACAGTTGACGGTTATGAAATAGTTGAGGATCGGAAAGTCAGCAGAAATGCTTTGGTGTAAGCCGGGTTTTTCATGCCAAACTTTAAGTACGTGGGTTTGGCAGTGGGTGGCTGAGCCACTAGGAGACCCTTTCATAAGCACTTTTCAGCATCATGTTATCAAACGAGGGGTGGATGGGGGTGCTGGGGATGGACTGTGGTAAGTGCTGGAATAATCCAAATACTATACATAAATATCAGCTTTCAGTCCGTGGTGAATTGGTGCTGCTGATAGAGGGAGGTTCTGCTGATGTGAGCAGCAGGAGGAAAGGTAATGAATCGTGAAGGAGGATAAGGGAGTGCGCAGGAAAGTCTGGTCGGTAATTGATTTAGATGATGTTAGATGTTCAAAGAAGAACAAAGAATAGAGATCACAGCAGTTTCTATATTCTTTGTGAATCACTGGTGCAAAGACACATGAAAACAAGCTTCCTGTAATCTAACAGAAGAGCGTATTTTATTCCAAATCACTCAGTTTTCTGAACTGTACCTTAAAGCTTTTCTGACTAAATGGATCAACACCATTATCAATCCATATTGACTGCGTGTCTGTTATTGTAACCGTGGCGACGGAGGTCAGGGAACACTGCCGATAACCTTGTGTTTATTATTATTACCATGATAACCAAGGTGTGGTACATGCATCACTGTTAGGGCACTTGAGGGAACGTTCTTATAGGGTCAATACAAACCATGGACTTTCAGGTTGGAGAAGAAAATATTAATTCTGCATTCAATATTTGGGAAATTTCTTTTCTTTTATGTTTAACGAATGATGTGTTAAATGCTTCTCTTGAGCTATACATTACCCTCCCACTGTCATTTAAGCAGGAAGTTCAGTAATCTCATTCTGTCCATGTGAAGCCAGGGTCGGCAGAAACAGAGGGAAGGTTTGTCTCTGTCCAGAGGCAGTAAAATCCATTATCACTAAATAGAAGGTTATATCAGGATTATCTAATCAATACAACAATCAAAGATTCCAAACAGCAAGGACATGAACTTCGTGGGCAACACAAACCACCTCCTCTGAAGGATGTAGCCCCTGGACTTATTGTTTGATTCCTGATCATTGGTCTGTTTCTTAGTTGTTCTTAAATTAAACACAAAGTATGGTTAAAGAGGTCTGAGATTTATTTTTGCAGACAGCATGTGACGTCTTTCCGTCAAGGATTGAAACCCTCTCTGTGGCAGAAGCACACCCGTCCCTCCATTCTATTGTTCATCAACTCTCGGCTGCATTAGCGAGCTGTCTCCTCCACAGCCCGACTGCTCCTGCCCCACAGGAGCCCATGAATAGACCCGGTGATGAAACCCCTGACATCTTAGTAAATAAGGACAAAAAGGGAGGTCTATCCAGGCCACTGTTTCCCTTCATCAAGGAGAAGTGCTGAAGAGGCAGCTGACCTTTTCCCAGGCCTCCCCCAATCTGCAGAATCTTCTCCCTTCTTGCTCTCTCGCTTTCTTTCTGCTCCCATTTCCTCCTCATCCCTCCCTTTTCTTCTCCTGGCCCCTACCTCTTCACCCTCCCTCCTTATCTTCCGTTGTTTGTCTTTTCTCCTCCTCCTCCGCATGCAGGGATGTTAACGAGGTCATCTTGTTCTACCTTTACTTCCGAATAGATTAAATGTGAAGAATTGACAGAGTAAATGATTTTCACAATGTACTTGTTAGCCAACCGGTCACGGCTGTCTGACAGTGAAGGTTTCTAGATGTTCCCACACAAGTTTTGAAACCAGCTTATCCTTCCACTCTTGCCACGAGGATGAAAACATCTGCCGAACGCCTGTGATACAACTGTAAAATGATGTTAATCTTCAGTTCTGTGGGGAGAAGACACATCTCCGCCCAGCCGCCACCGCCTCCCACTGTCGACGGTAGATTTAAGTGCAGCCAAGCAATTGTCTCCCAAGGTTAGATCCGTCATTACGGCAGCCTCCCTCTTTGCAGGGGGCTGCCGTGCCACTCCTGCTTCTGCTCCCCTCACCATCACAGACAGAACACTGCCATCTGTTGACAGGTGGTATAATTACATGTCTGGGGTTACTCTGCTGAAACTTGACGTTCTGAAATAGTGAATTGTGTTGGTTCTCTTTAAAAATCTACTTTGTCCGTCGCTCCTAGTAGTGTCATATGTCCTGTTTGAACTCGGGCTAATAATATGTTTATTTACAAAGGGATTTTTTAGGATTAGGGAAAATCCTCTTATTCCAAACTATCTGACAACATCATATATATTCTCTACCCGTCTGTCCTAGTTCCCTAGCAAAGCCACAATAAAAGTAAGTTTATATTGTGCATGCCCAAAATTGAACCTAGCGTTTATGGTATGAGTCTTTGGGATCTTCACGAGAATATTGATGCCAATACTGAAAGAATGAAAAGGAGAGCAGTGAGTCAGATCTATTCCTCCTCTATTCCTTCTAATCAGCCCTTTCTTAAAGACTATGCAATTATATAATTGTTATAATTTAGGAAGTAGAAGTTCATAATTTCCTCTGAGTTTAACTCCTTCTTCTTCTCAAAGAATCTATACAAGTCTGTAATAAAAAAAAAACATGTGTCAGTGAAACCCTTTCATGTAAAATACGGGCTCTTGATATTAAACGGTCTTGGCAGGAGACACAGGTTTTGGTTCCAGGCCGATAATGGGCCGCGAGCAGCTCTGGCACGAGCGTGGCCCCTGTTCCACGCTCCCTGATGGGCTTGTCCGGGGCGCTGCTCAGGCCACACAGAGGTTGGGAGGGTGAATCACTTTTTGCCTGCGCTGTACCGATCAGTCTGACACCTCATTAAAGGCCCGGCTTCCGAACCCACACGCCGTCCCCCGCTGAGCTGCTGCTCCGGCTCCTGATCCGGTTTCACTCGGCCCTCACCGCAGTGCAAGCATTCGGGGTATTTTCCCTGCCACGACCAGGGGAGTTATGCTCCAGAGAGGCTTGACTCACAAGTTTTATTATTCCACTCTGGCGTACAATCCAGTCTTTTTATTCAGTGGCCGTGACCTCCTTGCTTGTTGGGTTGTGTGCCGGCGCGGTCGTTAGGAAGTGTGTGTGTGTGTGTGTGTGTGTGTTAGCCCTCCGAATGAATGGGGATTTAAATGTGTAAAGTGCTGTATGGTCACACCGACAGGATTGACCTACACTTGTCCTGCTCTGGTTCACTTCACTCTCGCTGGACATAGATGCCAACCATCCCTCTCTCTCTCCCTGTGCCTCCCAGCTTGTCCCTCTACCCCTCACTACCACCCATGCTCCCTGCTCCTCTCTTTTCCTTCCTCTGAGGCCTCGTATCGTCTCTCCCTGTCTGCCCCCTCTGCCCTCCCAGCCCCGACAGTGGCCCCATGTAGCCCCTGCTGTGGGGGGGGCAGGTCTGGGGTCGCCCAGGGTACAGTAGACCAGCAGTTTGCCAAGTCTGTGATAGACTGTATTTCTAAACCCTTCACTTTACATCTGTCTGGTTGATTCTTTCTTCGTGCACCGACACGTTTGTGCCTGTGATTCTGCTTTTCTTTGATTTGACTTTTTTGAAAACCATTTGATATCGCTTCATCATTGATTTATAATTTGCAGGCAGATTTGGTTTGGTAGGATGCTTCTCTTTCCTTTGTCTCTCTCTGGGTTTTCATCAGGTTAGACGGGACAAATTTGGATTTAATATTTTGCGCCAGGTGAAAAGTTGGTTTTAAATGTGTCAGACAGATAGATGGAGGCTGGTCTCAGTTCCTCTCTGCCTCTCCTCTCCTCGCCATCCTCCATACGCTTTGTTCTGTGTCATCCTGTCACTCTTCAAGCCGAAGAAAACACGTGTTTGATAATGCTCTTTCTTTCCCTCTGTACATTTCTGCCTTTCTTCTCTATTGCAGTCTCCAGTCTCATTTTATTTTGGGTCACACTGTTTCAAAAAGGGCGGAGGGGGCTGTCATTATCAATGTTGAGGAGCAGAGTTGTTGCTGTGCTCTTTGATTCCAGCAGTTTCGACCTTGATGAAATTAGAGCTGATGTGTTTGCATTAATTCGTCATGCAGAGAGCATTGTTTCATGAGCCTGTTCCTCCTTTACTGTCTTTGCTCACCTCTACTGACACTTCCTGCTTTGTTTGCCAATAGAATTGTTTGAGTTGGAGAAAAATTGAACTTGAAAACGGACAAAAAACGACTTTGTTTCCCGTGTCAGCTTCTCAGCTTTATCATTAATTTCATAGGGGCCAAGCAAAGTCCTGAAGAAAAATACTTTTGGTTGTCGCTGCTTCAGGTGTAGGTTTAGATTTACTGTCGCAGCCTTGCAATGAAATATTCAGATTGAGAATGTGTCTGTGTGTTTTATGGACATGTCAAACCTACGAGTAAACAGTAAATCAGTAACTCTCTCAGACGGGAGCCCGCGTGACCAAACCTTTATCAAACTCTGTTCCTTTGCGTCGCCACATATGACTCTCAGACAAAAACACATTTGTAAGCCCCTGCCTTAAGAGACCCCGGAGGCTCCACTGTGGTGCACTAGGTACGTAAAGGTTATAGAGGCCTGTCAGTAGACTGCTTAGTATTTACCTCCAGCACTGGGGTCAAATGCAAGTTTGGAAGAAAAACCTTTGCATCATTTTAAATAATTTGGGGTAATTAACAGGGCCTGGAGCTCAGACCGAGGGCAGCCATTTTGACTAGACTGTGTTTGTTTGGAATGATGAGTGTGGTTAGGACACCACGTTGCATAAGTGACAGCTAAGATCTGACTACAGTGTTAGCACACTTACCCCTGACCTTTTCCCTCTTAAGTAGTATAATTTGAAAACCTGGTATAGGGCACAAGAAAGAAAAGACAGAAGAAAATAATTTCCCAAATTCCCCAGTCCCTCTCACTCTTTGAAGGAGTTGGCATTCAGTAGCCGTTGGTATTTGTTCTACAAACATTCGTACATAGGCCTGAATCTGCTTCTTGCCATCGGAGAGAGAGACCCCCCCCCCCCAGTGGACCACAACCTGTCGGAAAGAATCTGTCCGCTGCACACAACTAAAAGAAAAACAGCAGCTCTCTTACAATTTATCCTGACGGGTAATCCCATCCCAGTGTGAGGTTTCCAAGAAAGCCTTATTCATAAGGTAGTGGCAGTTTTACATCTTCAAGTCCCCCTTCATGCATTTCTCTTACTTATTCTGCACTTTAATACTATACTATGTGCCCCGTGATATGCTGGGGACCTTTCCGTAGTCTATACCCCGCCGCTCGCCCAATATCAGCTGGGATTGGCTCCAGCTCCCCCCCATGACCCTCAAAAGGACTGCGGACTGTTAACAGGTTTTACTGTTTTAAATTAGAGCCAAATTCATATATCAGAGCAGAGTTGCAATATACCCAACAGACCACAATTCCTTGTAGTATTTGACTTTCGCTGAGAAATAAGACCACTGTAAAATACAGAACATAGTAGTGGGTTTTACTGGGTTTGGTTCCAAAAAGGATAGAACTCACAAGTTTGCCTGTGGTCCTTTTGGGGTTAAAACTGGCTCCTACACAGTCAGGGGTAGGGGGCTCAGTTCCAACTGGTACCACCCGTGCAATTCTCTTGTTAAAAAAGGATTTGGAAAGTGTTGTTGGTTAGAAATTGGGCCTGTAGAAATGACCTTGGGCTTCTTGATTTAATCAGCCTACCAATTTGTTTTCTTTTTCTCTGGTCTGGTTCTTTCTTCATTGAGTTGTCAGGCAGTCATCACTTCAGACCACTGTTGGTAACCTATGGAGTCTACGACCTGACTTTCTCCATCTTGCTCCAGAGATAGTGTGTAGTGTCTGGGACTCCACTGAAGGGGTAGAATACCTTTCTGCTGAAATATTGCTTTGGGTTTTAAAGAGAAATCCTCACATTGGTTCACAATAAAGCTTCTTCAGTTGGGTTTAGATCTGGTGAATCTGAAATCCTACAACTAATACTTTTCATACCCGTGAGACGAGTCAGTGACCCTGTGTGCTCTGTCGATGTGGACGTCTGGTCATTGTCCTATCATCAAAAGGAAATACCCGGCCACTTCTTCCCCTCACTGTGGGGATAAAGCATCCAGTCCTCTTATATATATGCCACACATTCACTACACTATGGTGGAGAATAAGGCCTGTGCATCTTTGTCAGTTTATGCCGTGCACCCTGAGTACAACATCCTTTCCAACAGATTCTGATCACGCCCCTGAGTTCACATTCTCTGTCACCTGAGGGAAAGTTGCTCTTCTGCTTTTTCCTGACATATCACACTAGTGCAAATGCAATCTCAGAACCTACTGGCTTCTCATCTCTAGATGTAAATACAGATGTCTCTTTAGTCCCAGTCCCAAATGAAACACCAGTCCCAACAATGAACCTTCTTTCCAAGTAACTTAAATCTTTTCCTCTTTGCTGTCTTGATGCAGAATCAAAATGATCCCTGCTACAGAGCACGATTGGATGTCAGCTGATTCTTTGTACCATGCATTGCACCTGTGTGAAAGTTTTTCCACTTATTTATTCAGGTTTTCCCTTCGATCTATCGCCCATCTGTTGGCCGCACAACTTCCTGCAGGGGCATTTAATGTCTGGTCAGTCATTGCATTAGTTCCATTGGCAGCAAAGCACTCAACTCAAGAAGTGCTCTGCTGGAAGCATCAGCCACAATTTCCATGCAAGCTTGTGTTTGGAAGGACTGACCATTCTCTTAGTGTCCACAACTGGGCGACCACAATTTACCACTCATGCTCTGTGGCGGCAGGCTGCAGGGCCAAGGGAAAAATGGAGAACTTCCTAATCCGAAAACTACAGAGTACAAGACCCGAGGGAGCCCACAGGATCAGCATACCCATAAACTTGAAATTAACAGGGCAGAACACTCATTTCATAAATCTATTAGCACTAAGCGTTTGGGCTTGAGACATTCCAGGAAGGGGACGGCATAATGCATTATGTACTATCTATGCATCTCTGTTCCCCGCACCCCTCTGCTTTTTGTTTATCATCTGAATGTCTTGCTCTCAATAGGAACACATGGCCAACCCCCCCGGGCTGTTGCCTGTCCACACAAGTTAACCTGCCTGCTGCTATCATCGTGTCAACAAAAGCCCAAAGGCAAACACCACCCATTCTTCTCTCTCTCCTTCATTTCCCCCATAAGACCCCCTCATCCGAACCTTTCAATCCTCGCCAAGGTTCTTCTCCTTCTCCTATTTTATGAGCTCATCTCAGCTCAATGCACACATTCAGGTGTGTTAAAGACTCTTTGTTCACACTCTATGGAGCCATTGTCCTCATTAAGCACGCTTGGTTCACTCCTCCCTCCGCCTGCTCCGTCTAAAAATCGGTATTCTGATCTCAGAGGAAGGGGGACCTGAGACTCAACTCTCACAAATCTTCGCCGATCTTCCGCTCCTTTCGCCTGCAGACGCTTTGGCTATTGCGTCTATAACAAATTCTCTCCATCTTTTGCAATCTGGGAATCATCATGCATGCAGCGCAGGAGGAAATCCTGTCTTAAAGTTTGTCTCGCAGTAGGACTTCACCTATCAATTACGCTGCTATAAATCCAATCGGTACTCAGCCATGCCAGACACGGACCCTGTTCATCTAAGGGTCTTGGAAAGGAGGTCTAGCTTCTGTTTTTCTTGCATAATTACTACCTTTTTGGAAAGATGAGACAATGTCAATCTGTCGTATTGCTAAACACACGTATTACACGTGAGACATATGGAATTAGTGGGAGGGAACCACCGTCATGATGACACTTTTATTTGATTTCAGGTGAATAACAAATAAAACAGATGGCACATTTTACAAGTCGTTGAGAGCTATGTTCAAGGTGCCCTCTGTCAAACGCCCGCTGCTTCGGGGTGTGTGTACTCATGCGTGCGTTTGTGCACGTGTGTATATTTTGGCACGGGTCCACGCAGTCCAGTTGGGGTCGACCAACATGCTACCAGTGTGCTGATTTTTATCAGCGTCATGTTGAAATGAGACACGCTGCTGTTTCCAGCCTGATTCACTGATGAGATAACACCGGAGCTCCACCCCGCTGAGGTTTGTGAGCTCTGATCCCCATCTGATCTAATCGGAATGAGGGGAGCGTTTATCAGCACTCACTGCTTGAACTTTGAGGAAGTAAATTGGATTGGAGAAGGGGCAGAAGAGGGAAATGCATGGGGGAACACGGAACGAAAAACAAAGATAGGTAGGAAATTAGATACGAGATTGGGGTTTATTATCTCCAGTGGGATGGGACGAGCCTTGAACTGTAAACTAATTCAGTGAGGTGTGCCGGAGTGAAGTCGTGAGGAGATAAACCTTTAATAACTATTTGCACGTTGTGTGCCTGTGTTTGCGCGCGTGTGTGTGTGTGTGTGTGTGTAGGCCCGACACAGGTCACAGCCTTCCCCCTATCAGATTTCCTCCGCTCTCACTCCATGCATGCCACTCAGCGAGCAGCGATCCGTGTCCCCACCACTGTCGACCTGCCCGGGGCCCTGGAGAATGAAGGATTGTCTCCTCAGCCAGACTTGTTACGCACACTGATAACGGCAATGTAATCTGGGAGAAACACAAGATCTGATTTGATTTACAATGGGGATTTGTAGGCTAATCCAGATTATACTGGATAGACCTTGTTGTTCAATTTCTATCCGGGCCTTAGGTAGAGCACCGCCACACTTGATATGATTGGAAAGGAATTATTTAATGTTACAGCACCCCCCTCTAACAGACCCATGTTCAATAAGATCTGCTTTCTTCATATTTGGGGAAAAATCAAGGATAAATGACAAAAAGTACAACACTAAATTAATAAGCTGCTATAAAATACATAATACTGCTACATCAGCATAGTCATGGTTAGCAGTCTAAGTCCTGACGGATCTTTTCCTGTGTATAAAGTTTACAGTCAAACTTTGAAGCTGCCTCTCATATCTCCCATCTCTCACTAAAGCTCTGAGTCGCGACTTTAATTTGGTTTTGGCACTTCCTCTTCACCTGCCTCCAGTTCATTTTACCGACCGTTCCACTCCACCGAACAAATAGTCTCCCTCTGCACTCCTGGCTGCTACTTTTTAGATTTTTTTTTCTGTGTCTGCTATCTGGCTAAGGAAGAGGAAACTGAGCCTGAGCGCACCAGCAGCCTTGAGGCTATTTTCTCTGGGACAGAGCTCCCTAAGCTCTGTAATCTTTTCTGTAATGGTCTGCCTCGTCCTGGTTTTCACGTATCTTTCTAAAAGGGTGTATATGTTGGGATTTTCATTCATTCTTTCATTTGTGATGAGAGCGTGATGTGAATATTAGATGAACTAATTATTTAAAAGCACATCAAGACCAAAACAAAAGATCTCCTGACAGATCAGTGATGACAGGGGCTTGAGCGTGTTGCCTCCGTAAAGGTATCGAACCCTGATCCTTGTAGCAGCAGCAGTGACACGATCCATTCAGTGAGCTTCAGCAGTCTGCACATCAGTTTAATGATTCAGGTTATTGTGTCAAGCCGGACGGAAGCTTATCGCCACACACTGACGACCTGACCTCAAACATCACGTTACCACAAGAGGGGGATGTAGAGCGGGGCTGTGGTCAGGCGCTCTATAGATCAAAGGGATTAGTGTTGTTTGACAGATGCTATGATTTCACTTAACCTCCTGGCACTGGGCTATTAGCAGCAGCAGGATTAGATCACAGTGCATCTCCACTTCCTTTCTATTTCTTCATACTCTGTAGATTTTAGAGGATTCGTTTTTTTTGTAGTGTCCGAAATGCTTGGGCTACATTTATTTTCCAATATGCAATTATATGATGAATATGTTTGTACTCTTTGAAAATGTCTCTTTGAAAAATAACAGCTGATAGTGGAGACGCCAAGGGTAGATTTGAGAATATAGGTATCATTAAATGTGCTATCCACATGTTAGGAGATATGATCCCTTCTTGTGTTTGACATTTGGACATAATCACTTTCATTGTACACACAGAAGTGATCAAGATCCTTACTCTGATGTCACAAACACTCAGTGGAAACAAATCTGGAAACAAAGGAAAGTATTGTGGAAATGTGGGTCAGCATCTGAATGAGTTGCAGGCGTCCCCCACTTGTGACAGAAGTCACAGATGTATATCGACAGCCGCATTCCAAAGACAGGACAGTGCAGCTGCTGTCAGGTCAGTCTGAGCTTGGGGATCGATACTAAGAAATCATTTCCTTCAGTGTCTTGTGGTTGATAAAGAATTGAATTAAACAAATGCAGCTGAATATAAAAGATTAATCCATCAGCTTTGATCTTTGTAATTTTAATTTTTTTTGTCCTCAGCCTCAGGACTGAATGGGGTTTGTGTTCTCATTTGTTCTCTGAACATTGAAAGAGCACTGAAGCTAAATTAAATATAATCTAATCCCGGCAGCATGGATGGTATTAGTGTCACTGTTGTGAGGACAAAATGTGGAGACATTTACTGTAGCATGAACCACCACAGAGGCAGGTGTCTCTCTGTGGACACCACTGGGACGTCACAGCCCTGGAACTTCCAGTCATAAACGAGGTCAAACAAGTTTGGCCCGACTTATGAAAACTGAGTTGTTATGTAACTTGAGACCATTTTGCATTTAGAGATGTTCCGATACCAGCATCGGAAATTAACTTAATGCTACCAAGAATTCTGGGCGTGGCATCAGCAAGTACATGTATCTTTGAATGGATCAGATGCCAGAGTATCACTTTCACCCATATACATTTTTGTTTTGTTTTGCAAGAAGTCACTTCTTCTTTGCTGCTCCAAAATAGCAATTATGCTGCAGTGCCGCTGGCACGTAATGTTTTTAGAGCGATGAAGAAACACGTGAGTTCAGGTAGTGTAGCATCAGCCAGAGCACCGTGATGCTTTTTGTGAATGACACCGTCCAGACCTCTGTGATGTGAGAGTGATTTGGAACTTCACAGTTTGCTGCGGGCGACCGAAAAGAACACAGAGCAGCCAGGGCAGTATGTAGGTCAGGTCAAGTGTGTTTGTGTGTTTCTGTGTGTATGTGCATTTTGTTTTACTGCTTTCGGTTTGTTTCCATGGGCACCAACGATCCTTATAAGGCTAAATGTCCTTTCTGAGGTCGGGATAAGGTTTGAATCGAGGTCAAGGTGCATGAGTTTGGTCATTGCCATGTGTTTCTCTCTCTGCCTCAAGAAAAACCCTTGTGCCTCTTGCATGTCCTTTTCCTTCCTGACAGTAAATACTGGGTTTGAGCAAATCTCACAACAGCATGAGAGAGAAAAGGCTTGTACCACAATGGGAAAGGCTTTTCCCTTTTTAATGAAGCCCAGACTTCGGGGGCCATGTGCCACTCTGTTATGCTCCCCTCTTTCTGACCACTGGGTAATTCCCAGGTCCAGCTGGGATCACTTCAAAAAACATTGGCTATCAATAAATAGAAAATTGGACCTTGGTGCCAACTTATTACATAATGCCAGAGACCTCAGGGCAGTTGCAGGCTGGTCGGGGGTCTTCGTCTCTCCCTGCCTGATAACCACTGTGACCCTGGAGGCGTGTGGCAGATTTGCTCTGGCTCACTGGCGGCAGGTTCAGTCCAAACAACCGGTTCAGCCCTGATTATTTTACACCCTGATCCTGGGGAGAGTTTGTGTCTGAGCGGGAAACACGTTTATTCACCGAAAAATCTCATGTGCAAGTCATCTATTAGTGTGTATATATATCTCTTGTGTTTGCTGCCAGTTTGCAACCCCTGGACCAATGTCCTGTTACTCTGACTTGTTCTTCTTTGAGACAGAGGCCGCTTGGGGCAACAGCCAGTCCCCATAAGCGAGTGTCTGCCAAGGATCTCCACTTAGAACACACAGATGCAGAAGGCAGCACAAGCCTCAGGATCCTGAAAGTTACATATAATGAAGAAAAGTCACATCAGATGCCGGATTTAGTTTTTAATAACTGAAAGAAACTAAAAATAGCCCACAAAACATCATCCAAGAAAGCCCCAGCCATAATCATGCAGCCTGGCTTTAATTTGTGGAGTCAGAGCTCTGCACCGTGTCTTTTAAACCAGTGATCATCCACCTGCAGCTGTGTGTTTGCTCCACTGTCCTTCATCAAGCAGCCCCGTTCAGACGCTCTCAGCCCCCCCCCCCCCCCCCCCAGCTCCCTGATCCTGCTAATCTGCCAGTTTTCTCTCAACTCAAGAGCAAACATCAGAATCACAGGCGTCTCCTGAGCCACTGGTCGGAGTAATGTGGGTGCCTAATGATGGTGCCACTGAGGATGTCAGAGGAAATGACAGCAGTGAGCGTCTCGGTGTCAGGAGGCTCCCCGAGGCTCAGCGAGGCTGTGAGACGACAGCTCGAGTGCATCATTTACTGCAGCAGCTCCTCATGCGGGCAGCTGTAAGTGGACATGAGTGAGATTCTTTCATTTCAAGCTCAAAGTCGAGAACAAGGGAGACAAACAAACAAGTGTGAAGTAAAATGTAGACGGCAAGTTCAACAGATCTGTTAGGAACTGAACCAAACTATATAACAAGCATAAAATACACCACAATACCATCTATTCCTATATCAAAGTCAATATTAAAATAATGGCATCAAATATATCTGGTTAAAAAACAAATCACTGAGTGGATTTGAATTACTTGTCACAAACACTAGTTGATAGAATGAGCCATAAATGTTTTTCTTCAATAACCCCAAACAAAGGCCTGATCTCCTGCCAGGGACGTCACCAGCTCCATTCGTCAACATCGACTTCCAACTTCACATATGGTTGTTAAAACAATACAGAAGGGTATAAAACAGCATATTGATGAACAACATGCACATGAAACAATATAAAAAGATATTTCAACACTTCATGAATGGGCCAATATAGACAAAGCCAAGATTAAGGCCCCATGTGACTGTTAAACTTTAAAGCGAGAGTAGTTCAGGTCCAGATCCAGAATTTGGAGTGATTGTTTTTTTACTGCAATAATTCACATTTTTCATGAGCGGTCACAGTTAGTTGTACAAAAAATAAACATTATGAAGGACAAATGGCAAAACTGTAAAAGTGAGATTTTTTATTTTATTTTCATAGCAACGAAATTCAGTACTTTGAATCCTGCAACGATATTAATACAAATTGTCCTAGTTTGTGTTGAAAAAAAACAGGCCCAGTTTTTTTTCAATCTAAATTCTAAACAGATTTTCTTTTCTTTTACTTTTCTCTTTTGTCAATGGATGTTAAACACTTTGTAAAAAAGAAAAAAATGAATCCTCCCACTTGAGCACATATGTTTGACCTGGAGGAGGATACAAAAAAACAAAAAAAATGACAACATTTATAAGAAAATACAATGAAAGAATATGCCCCATTCTTTCCTCACTAATTTCCCCACCCACTCTCTTAATCACCACTTAAACGTCTTTCATCTTTCTAATCGCGGTGCCTTGCTTCGCTGCCAAGACCTTCATTGCTAATTGATTTAATGATGAGGTGGAGAAGGCTCTTGTTTGCTTGTTAGTTCAAATACACAATTTAACACGAGGACCCAGAAGCATTGTTTTTATGTAGCAGTAGACAGGCAGTGACACATACAAAAAAAAGGGGGCTTTCACATTGTTTCTCCTTTAATAGTGAAGTAACATTTGAATGTTTTAACATAATTCCCATGCTTGTAAAATATTTATAGATGTCGAATGAAAGGCTTTTTTGAAGCTCTGCATTTTTAGAGAAAGCCCGTGGGACTCGTGAAAAACCACCAAAACAAAAATCAAATGTTTTGCTTCATTTTTCAGGAGATCGTTCTTTTTCCTCGGTTGTTGCACAACCTGCCGAACAGGAAGTCACTCTGTTCTGCATCTTGTTGATGTTTGCACAGCTCCTCATTAGAACCAATGCTTCCTGGGTCCAAACAGCTGATTAGCGAAGTAGCCCAGTGACTTGCAGCTGCAAAATGATCAACAACTGGAGGGCTGAAAGAAACAGAGGAAGCCCGAGCCGACGTAAATTGTCAGTGTCGGACTGTTGGCGACCGCCAGAGAACATTTAGGCTCCCGGATGGATTTCCTCCTTTGTTTGTGTGGTGCTGAGGTAGAGTGTTGGTGAGCAGCTGATGTATTTCTGAGGAAATGAGTGTGTGCATGTGTGATTTTTGGCATAAAAACCAGCCCAGATGACAGATTCTTTAGTCACCTCAAGGTCAGCCTCCTCACCAAGAAAGCAACAGATGCAGAAACGTTGGGCACTGTGGAGGCCGAGTGCGAACACAACGAAGAGTAAATACAGGAAGAGAAAGAAATAACTCCAAAACCTAAATACCTTCTCGGTCTGATGAATTCCGTTTGACTCCATACATATCAAATCTGTCACGTAAATATGTAAACGTCAACCAGACAACACACTTATTCTCATCATTGGTATCAATCCACAAAACACAAGTCTCGTTAAGAGGAAAAAAGCCTAAAATATAAAGATTCTGAAGAGATTTTCTGAAGTTCAGTTCTCACGCGCTTGCTGCAAATACAACTGAATCAATAATGTGTGTTATTCCTTCTCTCGGCTGCGCAGCCCAAATAGATGAATGTTGGTCCCGGGACTCAGCAGGTACCGTCTGCAGCTCCTGAATAATTAAACTTGTTTTCTGAAATTATTAGAAGAAAAGACAAACGGAGGGGGAGAATTGTAATCTTCCTCTGAGGTAAACAGAAAACATTATTCACGATGGTTGTTGGTTCGAAACCCGGTTTGGCCAGGGTCTGTCTGTGGGGAGTTTACATGTCCCTGTGTATTGACTGGGGTTTCTCCCGGTGCTTCCTCCGACAGTCAAAACACACTCGGATTCTAAATTGACCATTTCATGTGAGTGGGAATGCTTGTTTGTCTCTGTATGTCAACGTCTGGCGATCCGTCCATGGCGACGGATGTTTCTGAGACTGAACATGATAAGTTAATAACATTCTGCCCAAGAACATAGTCATTTATAACATAGAGGTTTACAGTTGCTCCACATCCACGAAAAATCCACTTCCTGATCCTGCAAACAAAATGTAACCCTCCAGAAAGTACAGTTAAATATAAAGGCACACTGTCTCTGGATCAGTGAGTCCTGATAGTCACCGATAAGTCTTTCACTGCTACAGATAGAGTCTCCACTACATCAATAGGAGATTCACCTTCATTCAAAGGAATTGATCTGTGGATGTCAGATAATCCATATATAGGTCTTAGAGAGTATCATGCAGCGGTCCGTCAAACAGTTCATGTTACTCATCAGATGGCAGTGATTACTGCTGGGTTGTGTTTAGTGAGTCCTTCATCCAGCTGTTTGAGAATCAAACTTAAACTCTATAAAGAATCAGGTAAAGTTTATGAGCAGATTATGTGACAACCTGTCAGCTCTTTAACACCCATGACTTTGTAAAGACCCTCACAACATCTGTGTACTCATACATTTGAAAATTGCAGGTACATTTTTTACTCATCTTAAATAAGTCAGTTCTTTCTTTTGTAAACAAGTATATTTAATGTTTTTAATTCAAAGCTTGGTTTCGTTCAGGCATATTTCCTCGCTATCAAGCTTCATCAAGGATTTAAAATTGATCTAAAAAGCACACAACTGGTTAGACACAATCAAATTACAGTACAAACTAGCAATAAAGAGTTGTTGATTTTATTGGCAGACATTTCAAAAAGAATCTTCAAAGAATGAGTCATAATTTTCTTTAAGAAACTTCTTCCTTCTGTTTCTACATGACCTGGTAATGCAACACCGGTTAAATAGGACTCCTGCAGTTAAATACCTAATTATATCTGGACCTGTATTGGCTGGATGATTCCAGTTTGGAAAAGAGAGTATACACATTCATAAAGTATACATCAAGTATTTTTATTCATGAAATGTTGTCCTAGTCCGTGATTCATTTAGTATAGCACCAGGAGAAATTAATTAAAAATTAAGTGTTCTTGTGGATTAATGTTGAACTCCTCGCTACGCACTGCTGTTTCCCTGCAGCTCTTGCAAGTTTCAAGGAGAACAACCTATCATACACCCGCAAAAGCACATCCTGGTGTTAGTGCCGCAGCTCAGACTTGTGCAGCATTAGCCTGTCATTCTGTGTAAGGGGGCCGAACGGTGGTGTCTCATTTTGAGCCGGGCTGAGGGACGGAGAGCTGCTTCTCGCCTGGGGATAGGATTTACTTCTCCAGGTCTGTTGTTCCCATAATGCGGCGTGAGGATGGAGGCAGCGGCGTGCCAGGATTCATCAGCTCAGCTTTCCAGCTTTTCGCCTCCGCCTGCTTTACTGGCAAACCAGACCCTTTCACAGGGTGCCCTGTCTTAACAAGATGAGCTGCTCGGGGGTGGTAGCGTTCCCACTCAGGCCGTGTGCTTTTTTCAACTGCCGAACAGGAATGGTTGATTGTTGTTGCAATTTACAAAGGCCTAACTTTTATATGATGCAGCAAATTCTTTGGTCGCACATAATTGCCAATTACTTGGTATGGCACGCACTAGTTATACTCAACCGATCGGTTTGGTTAACAGTGTTAATAATTCCCATGGAGCCCAATTAGTCAGTCTTTGATGCTGTTTTGTTCTCATAACTGCTCACCAGAAGAGAACATTGCATGCAGGTGTAACTTTTGAAGAACACCTTTGTAACCGTGAGGAAATTCCCTCAAGTGATGATTAACACAATACTTTGCGGAATACTGCAACCCTGTCAAAATACCTCCACACCAATAACTCTGAGTATTCCCTGAACAAGTGTCCTTGAGCAAGACAATGAAGATGAACTACCCAGTTGGGTGGTGCTCTGTGGCGGATCCTCACCCAGTGGAGGGCATCAGGAAACCTGGTAGCAGCACAATCACCGTACCTCAGATCGAGCAGAAGTCGGGCTGTTGGAGGAGCCCAGTGCGTACTGTGTGAGCAGACGACTGCTGACAGTGAGAAATGCACACTGACCACGTGTTTCCTGTGGACGTCTTCATTGGGACGTGATGGATGGCGCTTGTCTGTTTCCCAGACGGGATCGTGCAAATGGCGCTTTAATGATGCTCCAATCACAAGCCCTAAACTACAGTGTTGAGCTGACGGCTCCAGCCCGCAGCTGGGAAGCTTCCCCCAACAGTTTTGCCGTGAGACCAAAAACTCGGAGTTTGGCCTCAGTGCTGCACTCGGCATCGCAGATTTGACACTATCTCAGTACAAACGGGGAAAAAACCCAGGACGGCTAACCTCAGCTCCCACACTTGGACACGTTTGAGTAACGTTAGCGCAGTGATTGTGATGTGAAGTTGTTCGACCTTGAGACTAGTTCGTCTCGTTCAGCAGACTTGGATAAACTGTTCAAGACCCACTGACGTGTTCTCGGTTGTTGGACCCTGATTGCTTTTGTCTCCAAGAAGCCAAGTTTTAGCTCCGACTATTGAAATCCCCTCTCTCTCTCAATCAGTTTTATGAAGAACTGTCTTTGGTGATAGTCCTGATCCCTCAGATTCTGTCTTCCAATATTGGTAGCATCTTGTGATGATCTTCCAGCTTCTGTGAAGGCCAAACCCACATCTCCAAGCACACATCTCATGTGCTGCAAGTCTTTGGACTGGCTCATCTCCTGATATCTGTTTGACACATTGGATCTTTCAGAAGCCAAGACCTCTGTCTAGTGTGCGTGTTTTCCTCTTTCCAGAACTGCAGATACGACAGATATAATGATGGTGTCCAGTTGCCTCAGTGGGAAGAATTATGAGTTGTAAGTTCCTGTGGATCGACCCCGTTGATGGTTGTCCTTTGGTTGCCTTGGAGCTCCATTGACTTTCCATCTGAGCGTGTGTTTCTGTGCAGCCAGCAGATTTTGTTTACCCAGATTAGTATTATGATATTTTTTTTCCCTCTTGTTTTCTATCCCAGCGCTGAGTGCGGTCTTTTTATGGTTACTATAAAAGGTTGGAGTTTGCTTTGAGGCTGTCTTGGTGCTCTCCCTCGCCAAAGCCACAGCAGATGTGCCGCTTTTGTTCTTCGTTACCGATTGGCAGCTGCCCGGTCCACAGAGCGGCCCGAGCTTTTCAGAGACACGATGCGTGAGTGAAAGCTCGTCCCTCTAATTAAGTCACTGGTAAGGATTTAGCTTCTCATGTCAGCGGAGGAAACAGGAAAAATTGTGTTTTGAGTGAAAATAATATATTTTCTGCTGGTCTGGGTATATCAGCGCTACAAAACCTCACTGGTCGATCCAGGAGCGGTAGCTTGAGTAAGTGTTTGGTGAGCAGAGAGACACGCAGACACAGTCACATTCAAAGCAGAAATGCACAGTCTGATGATTCAGACACTCTCTCATTTGGTCAAATTCCAGCCGTGTGTGTAGCTCAGACTGAGGTTTTGGGCTGCTGGGACGGGAAGTCCCCAGAGCCACTTAAAAACTCATACTCTCTTGTGGACACCTTATTTACCTCGAAGGATAACAGCAGCACACAAAGGAAGTCGACTAAGGACCACACATACTTGTGTATGGGTTCATATCGGTGTCAGTTTGTATGCGTTCAATGACAGTATGAGACCTGTGTGCCGTTGTGGTGTGGTGTTAGAGAACAGTAAAGCCTGAAACATGCTTCTGCGACTGCGTCTTTTCACGCCGCTGTGGCGCAAGACTCGTTGTCATTCATGCTTCCCCAACCGTTGCGCGTCTTACAAAGCAATTCCGCGCCAGAACACTAGGCGGAGTAATGCTTTTTGTCGAAGACGACCTGAGAGACGCCTTCTTTGTGGGTGTGGCAATCGTTATTGACTGTTTATTTACCTTCTACCAGTCGCGTTCTCCATTACAAACACACGGTGATTGTACTCGGACATCGACGGGTTGTAAAGGTGCTCATATTTTCGGACCTCTTCCGACAGGAGTTCTTCCCGGTTGTCCATTCTTCTTTTTAAAATCTTCCGTTGTTTCTGCCTGTATTATGGGGCATGAAACCAGAAATGCAGCTCCAGAAGGGATGTAGAGCAGACCAATCACAGCCTTGCGGGCTGAGTGAGCTTGCGGAGCTTTGACGTAAATTTTAGAAAAGTGGGGCGACGCCCGTCAGCACGTAAGAAGGGATACATAAGCACGTAAGGGACCCGGAAGGGCTCTTGCGCTTACGGGCCCGTGAAAACGCAGAAGCATGTTTCAGGCTTAAGGGGAGAACAGAATGGGTAAGAATGTCCCTCAAACTTCAGACTGGAAAGGTTTTGGGTTTAGTTGACTAGTTTGTTTCTTTGCAATGGGAACTGCACTTTTCCTAGAGGAAAGGGAATAATTCAAGGTTAGAAACTATCCTTAACTGTAAGTATTGAATAGATTTTGATAATATGCAACATCAATGCTTCTTCTCCCCTGCTAGAAACTGGCAGATGGCCTCCCAGATGAATATGGTTCTGCTTTTTTTCCCTCTACCCTTGAGCCGTTCATCTTTCTCCCATCGGTTATTGGTAAACTTTGTTTTTGTCATTGGTTGCTTTCATTTTTCGATGCTGCGGTTTGTGTTTTGTTGGCATGTTTATGTTTTGCTGCCGTCCCCTTGCATGGTTTCAACCGTTACTGCCGCTTGAGGCCACGCATTCAGTTTTTATCTGATCAAAATCTAAACCACTTTCCTTTTCTCACCCACAGTGACCCAGGTCGTATGCTTCCAACATATCACATGGGGGAGGTTTGTGCGGGTGACAAGCGTTGCATTCATGTGCAATTGTTTAGACATTTCGTGCCTTCCTTCCCCCCCTCGCTTTTGATCTCACACTCAGAAGTAATATGTAAATGTTTTCTGACACAGCATTGCTGGTAAGAACTAGATGCCAACCTAAAAACATGGTACCCCCCCCTCTCAAACAAACCCAATCTGACAAGGACACCGAGACTCCTGGGACAAAGAGGCGGGTGAGAAGCTGAGCACTAAATGAATCGTCAGGCTTCATGATGGTTAATGAGGTTGTAATGCACGGCACAGGAACAGCCTGTCAGTCACCGGGCCACACATGCAGCGCCTTTAACAGACAACCGGATACACCTGATTACAATAATGTATCAACAAATTTATCAAGATACACTAGATTGTTTTAGGAAATAAAAAGGGAATACGCACTAAAACACCACGTAGATCTGAGAGCTGAATAAACTCCAACGACAGATTATCAATCTGAACCTTTGAACCTGAGAACTCAATTTGTTTCTCACTCTTATCACATTTCAACCACAGAGGAAGCACTCTCGTGTTTGTGTATGTTGTGACAGATTGCAGGCGGATTTCTCACCGCACACTTTTATTGTTTCCACACGGCGGAACGCAGGCGGACCTGTTTGACGAGATTTTCAATCAGTCTGTCAAAACTCTACAGGTGAGAGAAGGACGCGTGGCATCTGTCCAACTGGCAGGGAAACAATGCAGCAGTGTTGTTCGCCTTCTGTTTTGACACAACATCTCTCTCTGTTGCTACTCACTGAGTCGCCCAAAGCTCCAGCTGTACGTTTATGTGCTTTTGTAGGTCGGTGCCCACGCCTCCTCTTCTGCGTGCGTCTTTGTGGATGCAAGCAACAATGGCATGCGTTTTGAAATACGTAGCATGCGTTCGGCTGACACGTGTAACGCCTGTTGTCCATGGACGTACCTCAAGACTTTCTTCCTTCACCTGTCGTGTCATACACCCAGACGTCTGTTTGCCAAAATGCCAGGGAGCGTTTCTACCCTGTAATGCCCACTTATTCTCTCCTCACATGTGAAAGAGCTCATGTTTACTAGAGATTCTATTTTTGGCAGAAACTTGCCAGCTTGATTCCAGGGAAAAGTAGGGATAAATTATTCAGGCAGCGTTGGGAGTCGTTACCCAAAAACTATTCCGAGAGGGTGTTGTGCTCGGCAAGCACTTAAGGAGATGAAAGAAATCAGTATTTTTCTTTCTTTTTTCCGTATTTTGTGTGTTTTGCTGGTTTAACTGGAAACTTGCTGGCAGGAATTCTGTTCATCTAACCTTCAGGTTGGCTCTGATCCCAAAGGATGCAGGATGCCGTATGAATTATAGAATCAAAGATAGGTGCGTCTGGATTTTGAGGTGCTTGTTGGTCACTAGAGGTCACATTTTTGTATGTGTTCTTATCTCTTATCCCTCCTTTTATACTCCTTCCTTCTTACCTGCCTCTTTCTCTCTTTCTTTACCCTGAAATTAGGGAATGTGTTGAACCCGACCACCTGGACTGTACAATGCTTCATTTTCTCTCATTCTCAGATTTGTTCCCCATTTGATTGACACAATCCCCCATGGGAGGAGAAATCAAATTGTTTTCACTGCTACAGTAACTGAGCCAGAACCTGTGGCTACAAGGCTGAACCTGAGGGTGAAGGTGATCATTTCCCGCTTATTTGGGGAAAAAAACTGTCTGCTTTTGCATGTTTGTCAATTAATGCCAAACCTCAGGAGACGTAACTCAGCTAATCCCCCCTCTGTTTCCTCCCCGTCATGAGCGTTTTGCTCAGTAATTGTTTACATCTGCCTTGTTCCAAAAAAGCTGTTGCCGGGGTGAAAAGCCCTCTCCAAAAACGTCTCAAGTCCCCGCTGGCCCCTGGATCCTCTGGCACGGGATGAGAGAAGCCATCCGGAGCTCCAGCCAAGCTGCACTGCACTGCAGCAACACTGGTCCTCTCACTCGAGCTGCAGTCGTCTCATCAAGGTCACTTTTTATTCTTCAATATCGCTCTCTTCCTTCAGCGTAGCCAGATTTATGCGCAGTACAACAGTGGCGTGTCCTGACCCCCGCTATATGATATCTCTCAAATTGTCCCACCTGGGCTGCCTTACTTCAAACCAGCCGTGCGGCATGAGAAACTGAGGGTTGTTTATCACTCTGCTTCGGTCGTTAATATACAGTAGGCGTGTTGGTTGCAACATGTGGAAGATGCAACCGGTTGCCTTTTACCTGAGGGGACACATTTGATTTATTGGCCTTTAATAGAACTTAGAAATAAGTTCTGTTAGAGCAAGACGCCGTTGACTCAACTTAGTTATGTCACTGTATGTTTAACCAACCTTTGTTCTTACACCTGGTGCAAAGTAGCTCCAAGTACAAAGCAGTTTTCTATGATTGTTCATTTTTATGTACGGTTGCCATGTTGTTTTAATAGCAAATGCATTGCATCCAAGAGCCCATGGGTGTGTTGCTATTGAATGAGGTGTGGTCCTGTTCATTGGACTCTTGACAGCAGCAGAAAGCGATTGTGCTTTGACCAATAACAGCCTTGTGTGAAGTATTTGAAGGGCACACCATGATACATGTGCCTCCATAAGCGGGTTCACGACACGCGTTCACTGTGCTAGCTGAGAAGACAGATCCGCTTGTTCACTAAGTGAAACCTTTCCTCTGCACAGACAGTCTAACTTTCTTACAAATTTACCAGTTAAATAATTTTAGCGCACACCTGGTTTCGAAAGGGAGTGGGAAGTAACGCCCTGGTTGATTCATTACTTGTTACACCCTAAACACACTCCTGATTGATTAAGAGACAATGTACAACAGTTTAACCCGCAAAATTGGCTCAGTGACCTTTTTTGTTCCACGGGCCGTCTAGAAAAGGTGAATCTGGACAGTAATTGCACTTGCACCGTGCACTTATGACCATGCACTTAGCCCATAATGTCACAATATGAATTATGTAACATCCAGCACGACTGTACCAGCTTACAGTGCAACAAAGGAAACAACAAACACAGGGACCTCACAAGAAGGGAAGCTGGACAATAACAACTCTCCATGTCCTGTACCCCCGGAGATTTCCTGCTCGGTGTTGCAGTGTGGCTGCACCAGGTACTGATGGCAACAGCCTGCAGTCAGGATTAGGTCCAGAGGAAATCAGCTCCCCGTCTGTTGCATGGATGCATGGGACAGTTCATTCCACTATCAACAGGTCCAGACATGAATGTCCCTGATTCAAGTGTGAACCTATATTTGCAGTGCAAATCTAGCACAATTAACTAGTTAGGGTGAAAACGACATGAGTGCAGCAGGTTCCCGGCTCGAGTCTCAACCAGGCTGCTTCAAAATTCCTGATCTTTCTAACCTTGTGCCTTGTCTCTCCTTCACTATCACTAAACTTACATGAGGGTCGGCGGTTTGATCCCCTGCACCTCCAGTCCTGCATTCCATAGTGTCCTTGGGCAGGATACTGAACCGCAAACGTCCGTGCTGACAGCGTATGAATGATGTGATAGAAAAAGCGCTGCATATAAATTTGTGCGTTAGTGGGTGAATGTGACTCGTCCAGTACAGTCCATTTATTAACAGTTAATATATATAGAAAAAGTATAAATTCATAACAAATTGCATTGGATCAGAACCTTTCAACCCTCAGCTCACAGCAGCCTTTACTTTTTGCAAAGATGACCTTTGCTCAAATGCAGCACTGCTTTGTCCTATAGGGTGGAGTCGTGAGTTGGAAAAGCCCTTTTCTGTCTCCAGGGAATTACTTTCATTGTCTCTCTCACGCCGAGACATTTACAGCCCTCTTGATTTTCTCCCCGGCCGCTTGGAGCGGGATAAAAGCAGTCATCTCCACTGGGGCATTTCAGCGCTGAAAACGTGGGAGGGAAGTGGGAGCAGGAAGGAATGCGGAGGAGTTCCAACGGTCAAAACGCCGCCCTCCCTCCCTCCCACCTCTCTCCCTCTGTAAGTTTCCTTCCCGATTTCAATTAGAGTTGCTGTGTTTCAATGGCATGGCATTAAAGGCCATTATTGACAAAACGTCAAGATAAAATCACTTTTTGGAAACCCATTTTCTTTGTCTGTCCGCACCTCGGTATCCTGTCCCCTTCCATCATCGTCCTCGGCCCCTGTTGAGGCAGACAGTGTGGTTTACACTGAAGCTTGAAGTTTATAAGTCTGGATCAAAGTTGTGGCTCTCCGTTCTGCAGTCTGACTTTGTGGCGACTGATTAAGTGTTTTTTGTAAAAGATGAAATGTGGTTTTCAGACTGTCGAAGACAGAATGCTGCCGCAGGCCATGCTTTTCAAGAAGCCAAAGCTCCTTATACAGCCTCGTCCTAAGATAAATCAAATATCACTGTAATTTCAGTTTTGAATTGCAGCAACCCTGCAGTGCTGTTCTTCCCAGCCACTCTATCAAGGACATAATTTCCACAGGGAGCGGACGGGTCGCTTCACTTTTTACAAATTTCCACAGCCCCCCCGCTTGATTTACTCACTCAAATCTCTCAGAAGTGTCCTATTTAACGTCCAGCTGTCACAATCCAGATAAGTGAGGCACTGCAATATGCTCATCTGCATGTGGATCACGTATGCTTATTACCTTGTGATCCCAGCAATAAGCTTTATAAGTAGGGCATGGACTTCTTTGGCCCTGGATTTTGCCTCTCAGGCTCCATATAGGCTGCCCTAACCCTGCAGACACTGAAAGATGGAGATACGTCTTTCTCGGATGAGGGAGATGATGTATTTAGATTTAGTCTTGACAATGGATTTATATAATATTTCCCCCCAAAAAACTGCAAAGACGGGAACAGAACCACTCAGGAGGGGAAAGAGTCTCGGGAATTTTAACTCAGTCAAAACGTTACTGAGTATGGGGAGTAGGAAAAGTAACCCATGAAGTACATGGGGATCAATGAACAACTTCTTAGTAAATACACCAACACTATCAGGTCAGCCTGAGCATCTTTCAAATTCTGCTGTGTGTCGACTTTTGTTATGCAAAGCATCCTAACCTCTTTCAACAATATGTTCGACTTGCTGTTATATTTCACAGTGTGGAATAATGTGTGGTTTACGCTCATGTACGCGCAACATGTTGTTTCCCTTTAGTTCCCATTCAAGTGTTGTGATATCTTCATTCGCAAACCACAACTGACACGACTTCTATTCCCCATTCCGCCGCCCACCAGCGGCGGCTCACCGCTTGTCACACTCGTCTCTGCCTCCGGCTGCGTTCACGTCAGAGCCATTGTTGGGGTTTCGCTTCAGCCGAGGCTTAATTGTATCCTTCCCAGTGTACTATTGGACTCGTTACAGCAACAGGGAAGTTTCATTATAAGATGAGCCTGTACCCTGCACCAGTGACATGTTGTGCATGATTCAGTGTGTGTTACTGGAAACGTCTCTCAGTCGGAGATTAGACAGTGTCGATGTCTCCCCGAAGGCAGAGCTCCTTGTTTGGAGATAGACACATGAACACACACACTCTTACACTCGCTTGCACACACACTCAGTTATGATTCACCAGCCATCAAAAGAAGGCTACGCTTGTCACTTCAGATCTCCGTATCTGCCTTGATGTCATAATTCGCCTTCCTCTTCCACGACTCTTTCGCTTTTGCATGAACGACACTTTCAACCGTCAAATGCGGTGTTTCTGTCGCACCAACCGGTGATACCGCACCGAGACGGGGGATTAAGAGATGAATTAAGTCGAAGCTTTGGCCATATCCTCACCAGTATCAGACCAGTCGCCTGGCCTCCACATATGGCCCTGTCCCTCCCAGCCAGGACACGAGGCCGAGCTTGACACACACTAGCACACATGTGCAGTGGGACGCACTAAGCTACACCCCACCCCCCCCCCCCCTGTCTATGTTGAGTCTGGAGGGTATCTTCCAGCCGGCAATAATACCATAGAATCTCATGTGAAACTCTGCGGGGGATTATCTTCTTTCGAAATGTACAACATTGTGACATTTGTAACCACGCATCTGATCCGCGCGACTGTCACTCGGAAAAACATGAGGCGCACGAGGGCTCCTGGGATCGGAGTGTGGTTTTCATAAAGCCACAGTCATACGGAACGCACTGGTAACTCCAAGCGGTTGGTCAAACATGCGTTCCATTTGGACTGATTATTCCCACGATATCCTTCACTGAACCGATGTGAAACAAAGAGCGCTTTTATGTTGTGCGTTCCTGTTTCTACTCTTGTGCGTATGTGCTCCTTAAGAAGTAATGTGCTGATGGGGCACACACGCATGTGTAAGTGCTGTAAAGCCCTGAATATCTTTAAGAACATTTTGTTGCCATTATTGTGGTTACTTTGATGCAGCCACATCACTGATGACCATGAGAAACACACCCCTTCTGGTGTCGGAGCTGTAAAAGGACAGTGCACGAATGTCAGGGGCCATAAAAAGCATCATGTCTGCTCTCATGTTGATCTTCATCCTGTTGGATTTGATGGTACTTGAGGTTACTTGAAGACATAAAGGCTCGGGCCAATAGTGATGCTTCGGTGCATAGAGTTTGCCTGAAAACAAACTCTAGTTAAGAACAGACTCTTACACACTTATCATCACATCCCACCCCTGAGTTTAGATACACATTTTCAGTAATTGTAAGCTGCAGGAGGTGATTTGGTAACACACCTCCCTACTTGTTTTTTAAAAATATATATTTATAGAATTCAAATAACAGTTGTGTTGTTAAAACTGCTGATGTAATAAGGGTGTGAGGATCTTCTCAATCTTGTATCACAATACAGAATTGTAGAACCATGATACCTCAACCAGCATCATCTGTATTACTTTATTAATGTGACAGAATTACAGAGTCAAAATTAACACTACAAAACAAGAACAACTGATCTGTAAATCTGGAGAATTATTGTCTTGTACATCTACGATTTTTGTTCAGCGTCTTTAGTGATTCATTTTTAGACCATCATTCCAGGTAGCACCATTGGAATGTCCAACTCTGTGGTAGCTTATTAAATGTTTTCATAAAAGATAAAAATGTGGTTTTTATTTAAAAACGATCTCATTATGGTTCCATTTGGGTTTTCTACTAAATTCTACGACTAGAGTTTCATAGTTATTTTTCATAAAAAAGAAAGTGTGGCAGAATGAAATGACAGAGGTGCTGCTTCAAGAACACATGTAGTCTGTTGGCTTTCGTGGCCATTCAGGAATATATATATAGTTTATGTTCCCACACACAACCATTTAAATTCATTCAATATTTTTTTATAAAGTTTATTGTGAATATTTAATAACTGATAGGCCTGATGGGCCGTATCTGTGTATCATCTCTGGCTTTTCACTCGATGATTCTTAGATTGTTGTGCGGCTACGAAACCTACTCTGTCTTTTGAGTCCTTCCATCCAATCCTAAATTGATCTGCAGTGATCGCGTGCATGCATCCACCCTCCCATCTGTCCATCACTCATTCCATCACAGAGGGATGGACACACCTCTCATCAGTACATGAAGCACTAATGACACACTAATGTCAGCCATCCATCTCTTGTGTGTGCAACAGCCATGGGGTCACAGCGGGAGGTGTGTGTGCACGTGTGTGTCGGGGGTGGAGCACAATACCAGTCGGGGTTAAAGTAATACGGTTAGAGAGCATGAGGAACCAGGGAAAGTGACAGATGGCCATAAGAGTGATTGTGGAGGGATTGTGTGTCACTAGGCTACTGGTGGCTTGGGGGTGGTGTGTATGGGCATGTAGCCATGTGTGTGTGTGTGTGTGTATCTGTGCTGGATTAGTGCATGTTTGTATGCATTGTGCACATTTGTATGTTGGATCTGTGTCAGTATGTGACAGCATGTGTGTGTGTGTGTGTGTGTTGGGGGATCGGTGAGACCGACTGAGCTGCGTGAGGCAGCAGCAAACTGGTCACACACTCGTCCAGCCCTCTGTGATGCCTCAGGAGACGTAGCATCATGGCGTGTCCTCGTGTCTCCACCCTCCGTCCACCTCCAGGCTTCGTTTGACTCTTGTGTATTCCGGACACCAGTTCTGGGGTCAGGGTGAAATCTCTCCCTACATGAAGTGGCTGGCGTCCGTGCGTGCGGTGTTTGCCGGGGGCAGCCGCAGTGCCCCGGTCACCCCGGCTGCCAGCCCTGTCATTCCCTCCAAGGCAGATCTGCACTTCAAGCAGGTGAGCTACAACCAAACAACAACTGAGGATGGTGTGCTCAACCTGAGATGCAGGGAGGGTTATGCAGGTTATCATCACTTCTCCCTCACTGTGAAATAACTTCATCTTAGTTTGTGTGCTCGCTTGAGTGTCTCCCAATCAATCCTGTCAGCTAACTGCTGTTTTTAATGCGTCGCTCAGGGCACTTCCGTCTGTTTGAGCGAGTGTTTTAGGGATTTTTATGACCCGTTTAATTGCTCTTGGATTTTAATCAAATCAAAATGAGTGCAGCTCTGTACAGACGAGGCGGAAATCCTTGTGTGTGCTCAGAATCACTGTCCAGCTATGCACTACGAGAAGCAGTGAATGAGAATGAATTTATTTAGCTTGGATCTCCCACTTCCCTCTGCTCACAGGGAAATCCATCCTTCAGTGTGCTGTTTGTATGGAAAGGGCGATACCTAATCTCCCCTCGTGTCCAAGCACAATAAGGAAAAATCCGGCAGCAACATGTTCTCAAGGTCCAACGCATACATTTGTGGATATCGTTGAAAAGCAGGGGGAGAGCACGCATAGAGAATAATGGATCGTTTGCGTTTGTGTTTGTGTGTGAGAGCACAGTAGGACTTTTAATCCCTCACCCTGACCTCTCGCTGCATTGATCCTTAAGCAACATCGTAAGCTTCCCAACCGCCTGATCCAGTACGGAGACTCTGACTGAATTCTGCTCGATGTTGTAGAATAGTGAATATTCAAATATGTGAAGTTGGAAGAGCTGATTTGCTCTCAGATGTGGAGCAGTAGTTCAGCAGAGGTGCAGCATGAAATAATGACTTAACGTTTAGCCTCCTCTCTCCTCACACACACACACACACACACACAGACAAATACATATATACAAGGTGGGGGGGGGTGTGACCAGCCACTATCTGTCATGAATATTAATGATTACGGACTGCTTTGTTCAAAAAGCACCGAGGGGGTTAGCAAACTCATTACGCACCAATGAATGGTTCCTAAACACTTCCATGTCAATGTGTGTGCTTGTGTGGTAGTGCATGTTTTTTTCCTACTTTTAAGTGTATTGCGATTATTTCCGTCCACATCACCAACCAAGCACAACTCAACTGACACATAACCTGATCTTAAGTCAACCACACTAAGCAGAGTAAGAGTCTGTAGTCCAGGAGTGTGTGTTCACACTGTGTTCACGGTATTCATTCTGCTTGTACGTTTATTTTGTTTTAATGACTGTTGCCAAAATGTTGGAAGAATGAAAGCAGTCCACAGTAAGGTCTGTGTCTTGAGTGTGTAGAGCAGAGCTGAGGGCAGACTGCTGGCACGCTCGTGGAGTTTGAAAGGTGGAGGAAGTGAGTTTCCTCATCTGTAAAGGCTCCAGTGCCTGTGCATGGCAAAGGCATACGAACAGCTGAAAGCAACTATCGAACTCAAATGACTCTGCCCATTACTCCTTCCACTTCATCCTGGTGCGGCTTCGGCGGTTTGCTGCCCTCGCTTGTATTGAGAATGTTCAGACGATGTAGACGAGTGATTGCTTCCTCATCTCGGGCCCAGACAGGATTCTCGGGGGGCCACAGACTCAGAACCTTGTGTGTTCCCTTCGCCGGCGTAATAGCAGAGTAATGACGGCAGAGTAATATTGAATCGCCTAATATTTACAGCAGGAACGTCTGTGACCGAGGCTTCGTGATTAATGAGCGGGTTGCGCCCCCAATCATCCTGTTTGACCAAAATCACAGAGAGCCAGGGAGTCGGGTCGGGATGTTGTGTCTTTTCTCAAACAACCGCAGATGGTGACACACAGAAGAAACTGAGGAGATGAGGAGGGAGAACCAGGTAGAAGCTGAGACATGTTCTGTTCACTGTTTGGCTCTTGAACATATTCTCTTCAGACTGACTTACAGTGAGGGAAGCAGGGCAGCGTACGATCGCTCACAGGTGGGAGCTAGAGTCAGCAACTTAGAAATCACATGAGCAATTAATGAAAGGAAAGAATGAACGGAAAAACGGCAGAGGGAAGAAAGGGCCGGAGTTCAACCACTTGGATAGAAACATGTGAAAACCACCCACCAGGCAAACCAGTAAAACGATCGCTCAGTTAAAAATTAAGCCCCGATGAAACACTTCAGAGGGGAAACAGGTTTTAGGTAAAGAGAGCTGGCGAGTCGGGGAAAAGAAGAAACAAACGTTTAGACCTTGAGTTCCCCCTTTGATTTCTTTATCAGGTCAGCGGCAGATAAGACGGATGTGTTTCCAGCAGCTGTGTGCCGGTTGAAGAGAGCAGCGTTGTGTGTCTGTCTGTGAATACATGAATCATGAATCGCTTGGTGCTATCAGCAGCTCCCAGTCACAGACCAGCCTTTGCTTAATTCTCTTCTCCACGGCGCTCAAATCAATAACGTTTCACCTCAGTGTGATTACAGAGGAGAGAGATTGGAGCCTGCGTTGTGTCCATGTTGTGTTCCGGCGCTTTTCAAAGATCATTTGTCAGTCAAACAGCCAGCGTGGTAAAATTACACCACAGATTAAATCAATGCTGCTACCCTAGGTGCAGTTATACAGGTATCATTTTATTTTAAAGCAAAAATGCAAGAAATCCACTGGGGCCATCTTCTCAAATGTGAATATCTGCTAGTTTACCTACTTGTCTGTGATAGTAAGCTCATTTTTTGAAGAGGTTTTATGTTGGTCTGACCAAAGAGGCAAATTGAATCTACTGATATATCTATAGTCTATAGAAGAAATCACTGTGCAGGGCACCTGTGGCTCAGGACGTTACTAGAAGGTTGGCTGTTTTATCTCCAGCTCCTCTAGTGCACACCTCATAGATACTGAATTGAACTCATACTTATTCTATTGGTTCTATCAAATTCTCAATGCACCATCCAACAATGCCCAGAAAGATGGCAAAGTGTCCATTTTGGCATTAGGGGGGGATCATGGTCAACATTGTACTTGCTTAACATGTTGACAGGATTTTGCCCTCCGTAGGATATAAGATCAATAATTCATGATGTACCACGTTAAATCATTGTGTGACACTTTGAATTATCAGTCATAATCCGGATAGTAAAATATGGATCACGTCTATGTTCACTCATCTCATCTCACGTGACGTCTTTCCAGCTGATCGAGCTTGTGACGATGAATTTGACGTCCGGGACTCTAATCTTCTGAGATTAACACGGCTCCTTTCCGTCTCATGTTTCAAAATAAGAGTCTTGCGCCTTGAGAGGGATCGTTTCTTTATACTTAATCGCCTCGGAATCTCAACACAGCTTTGGATCATGGGTACTCAGCGTCCAATCCCTACATTGGATGCTAAAGATTATCCATGGCTCTGTCTGTCATTGTCTGTGCAAAATGCTGTATGAGTAGAATACAACTATAACATGTGTGAAGGTCAGTAGCAGTCTAGTCGACCAGCAGAAGGATAACTCATCTCCTCTGCTAACAGCCTGACACTCGCTGTAATTGCTCAAATCACCCCGAACTAATGTTTCCACTCCCTGCTCCAACAAACCAGGGGCGTTTGACCTCCATTGCTTTTATTCTCGCTCTATCTCTCCCGCCCTCCGTCTTTTTCCCACCATTGAACACGCCTCTATTTGTGCCCGTCTCTCTGTTGGCTGCCTCCACCTCACCTCCTCTCCTCTTCTTACTTCTTTCCTCCAGTTATATAACCATAGCTATAAAAATCTCATTATGTTAAAGGCTAAATAGTGTCGCATCAAGATTGATCGAGAGGAGGCTCAACTAAGTTTGGCTTTACTTATTTTCTATGCGTCCTGTCTCACTCGTTCTCTCTCTCCTGCTCACTGGTTTACTCGAGTGTTAATAAATGCAACTGGCTCACTGGCTGTCACTTCTTCTCTCTCGCTCCATTTTCTTTCCCTCTCCCTCAAGTGTTACGCTGCTAAATCCCCTTTGACTCTCTCTCTCTCTCTCTCTCTCTCTCTCTCTCTCTCTCTCTCTCTCTCTCTCTCTCGTGCCCATGTCTGCACTATAAAAGCCAATTGACCCGTCCAACAGCCTCTCTCTTTCTCCCTTTATTTCTATCATCACTCTCCTCTTTTACTTTCTCCTCATTTTTCATCTCTTGTTTTTCCCTTGTCCTCCGTCTCAAAGTTATCAACTGCCTCTCATCACTCACAGCTGCACGGTGTCGATCGCTCTCTGAGCCTCGGCAGCAGCTCGTATCAGGCTGACTTCCTCTCTGCTAATCAGTGCTGCTGGTGTGACTGCTCGACAAGGCTTACACACACACACAGACACACACACACACACACGTCTTCTAAAGCCACACACTCACTGATGCAAACAAGCATGGAGATGTGTGTGCTGGCATGAGTAAACACTCACAAACACAGCAGACACACTCATTCTCCTTTCCTTCCACGATAATTGTTTCATTATTGGCATGACCGCAGTTGATTGTAGCATTGTCTGATCAGGGACAATTTTCTTTTATATGCTCACCATGCAAATGTATATACAAGAAACAGGATGCAACATGAGGTTTGTCACTAGCTGGTGGAAAGTGCAATCTTTAGCCCATCAGCTATCTAATAACAAATTAGCCTCTATTTATGGGGCTTCTGGAGCAACACTAAGTCTTCCATTCTCCAGTCCGACTACTTTCTTTTATCACACAAGTCATACGTTTCTCCACAAAAACACATTTTTGTATAGTTTTCGGTCCAGGCTACATTTTGATGTATTTCAGTCAATGTGTTCCATTTAATTTGCTCCCTACTTTTACTGTTTACCTGCGGGCAACCAAAACCCGCTCCAACGTGATTGGCCAAACCAGGAAACTGAATCTTGTCGCTTGCTTTTACATTAACATGCAGAATCTGTTTACGGAGATTAGAATTGTAAAGCGAAATAAATCAATTAGTCGAGGTGTGTAAAAAATATAATTAAATGATAAGATGTATTATTATTAAATTAAATCCCACAGTGATAATCGTAGAATTATAGAGGCAGTTTCAATCAAAGTTTCATGTTTGGTTCCTCAGGCCGCGACGTGCTCTCACATATTTTGCTGCTTCCATGGTAATAACAGATTTTCCCACCTAATTAAATTTAGTTCGGTGTGGAAGTGCCTCGGATTCTTGCTGTTTGAATTTGAATTTTGCTTATTGTGTTTGCACTTTATCAGGAAGTGTCTCCACCTCTTATTGTTGGCAGAACTGCCGCCGTGTGTTTCCTCCGGCCTCCAGTCCCAGTGGACATGTTGAGCTCCCTCAGTGAAACGCCTTTCTAAGTCTCTGGTCCCTCAGGGTGCCCGCATCTACTGCTTGGTATTATCTGTTCGCTGCATTGAAGTTTTAGAAGAAGATGTACACCGGTCCCTCGAAGCGAACATGGTGTCCTCAACAAACTGTCCCCTTCAGTTCAGCTAAACGCAGAGAAGCGGTACATCCAAATTTTTAATCAAAGGACAGGACCCAACACATCCCTCTGGTTTAAAGAGCGATGGATAAAGGGACAGAGAAAGAGAGATTGAGAGCAAAAGATGAGAGAAGATGAGCAGGGGAGAGAGAGAGTGTTGTGCAATGTGTTATTTTTGGGATTCCTGGAAAAGAAGAAGAAAAAACGCCTCACTCATGTGTTAATAAGAAGCTGGCAGTGTGAGGTATCTCCCCCCGCTTCTTGATTGGTAGACCAATGAATCTGTGTGTGCAGCTCCTCACATCCCCCTCTCCCTGCTGAATCCTATCTCTCTCCTCCATATTCTCCTCCTTTACCAACTTTAATTTGCTCCATTCCTTAAAAAAAGCCTTCTCCCTCTCTGTCCACCCTTTTACCCACTTTGGCCTTTAGTGAGACATTTAGCTCCATTTAACCTGACTTTCCCGTGAATGTCTTGATGAATATGTGAAGTAATGCATTCAAACAAGCCCTGATTTTAAAAGGATAATAATGTTTTATCACGAGCCAGGCTGGATCTCCATCGTTAATCATTCCTGTTTGTCTTAATTTCATTCAATTTCACAGTTTCACCTTCAAACGTTGGCAAATTGTCGAATCGCCCGGACGCTTGTCCTGTCAGACCATAATTCACCTGGTTTCCATTTCTCAGCTTCTATCTTAATGGCAGTTCTTCTCAATGCAGCATACTGTATAAACAATGCGCCATTTTGATGATGTGGAGTACTAAAACCATCAGTGCTCTGCTCACTCTCACTCATTTGACCCTAGTTCATTCAATGTAACAGTTCCAAAGGCCTCCTCTGTCTCTACCCTCCACTCGTAGACCGTGAGTCGACCTAGCGTGCGCTCAGTTCCAAAACCAGTCCTTCATTGACGAAACAAAAACAAAAGGGCCTGGTTTGGGAGGGAAACACGATCTAGCAATCATTTTATCCTTCGATAGTAAACCGCCAGGAATGTGCACTTAAATGCGTTTGATTGGCCAACACAGCCTTGACCACATGACCTCGTGTTGCACTGTGGCAAAAAGTTGAGGTCGTTAAGTTAAACTTTTTTTTTTTTAGCTGGACTCCATCCTGCTGTATTGGTGCGTCAGTACAGTGGTTCCATTCGAAGCGTCTGCGGAGGCTGCTTCTCTTCACCCGGTGCTGTCGTCTGGCTGAACGCAGCCTCGTCGTCACTCCTTCCTGTGCTCGGCTTCTGTTCCCCTGCGCCGATTGACAGGGTCAGAGCCCAGACACCAATTATCGACTGGATTCAACCGTCATAATCTATTCCATGTGAGCGGGGCCGACCGAACTGATGAGAAAAACTACCAAAAAATGACCCGAGTTGTAAATAACCGAAATCTCCTTTAATCTCCTAGCATCTAATTACTGCGAGGCACGGTCTGAGGAAGCCTGTCAGCTGAACACTCCAAATGTAAAGACGTACATTCCAGTAAGACGAGGGGGGTCAAAGGAAGAGGAAGAAAAAACGGCAGCAGGAGACACATCAGTCATTGCCGGGCTGAAACGGTGGACTTTCTCATGCTGTGTTATTCAACCAGCGTGGACATTATTTGAGCTGGCACACACAGGTTTGGCCGGCGTAAACAGCAAAACACAGAGCGGCGTCCAGGCACCATAATCAGAATCATATACGAGTTCGCCAACCGGTCGTTATAAGATACTTTGGTGCGGAGCGTCCCGGGCCGAGGCCAGCGAACAAGAAAAATGACTTAAAGCTTTGTCTCCTGCTCTGACAGATTTGCTGAGGAGCAGAAAGCCGGCTGCCTGTCATTTAAAAGCACTTACAAGTATATTTTAGTAGATGTCAAATCATGGGGCCTCCACGTTACCTTTTACACTAAACATGGGGTTTTGACTCCGCAGCAGGAGGTGGAGCTGCAAATTGATTCGGTCTTGATGGAATCGTTGTATTTTTTGACCTTTCAACTCTTATTTTAAATGTGTGTGTGTGCGTGTGTGTGTGTGGAGTAGGTTTTCCGATAAAATAAAAACTTTTCCATCTACGCTTATTGCTCCTGTGGGAGGGACAGAGTCCACGCGGCGCTGACGGAATGTGGACGTGAGATTTTTAATTATTTCCATCCGTTAACTCCGGCGACCAGGCTGATCATTTTCCCGTCAAAGAACATATTCCAATCTTTGGGAACCATCCAGAGTCAGGGGCCAAACCGCCACAACCCCCACATGTACACACACACACACACACACACACATACACACACACACACACATACACGTACACACGCGCTCCTCATGCATGCAGTAATGACTTTTATGGCTGAGTGATTTATGCATTTTAAATGTGGCCATGTTGTCCTTTAACTGTCCACAATGAGATAACAGAAAACACATCAGCTGCCTGACAGACAGTGAAATGCAGCCCCTCTCCCTGCACCGCTGTAGAAAGGTCACTCTCCTCGTCCCCTCCCTGTCACTGGTAATTACTTTGCTTTGAGGGCGAGAGAAATAACCCAACATATTTTTGTTTGTATGTGATAGAAATGTAAATGAAGGGGAAGGAGGGAAACGCAGCAAGGCATTCAAATTACTCCCTAATTTGTTTGTGGCTCATTATTGTAGAGCATCGCCAACACACACACACACACACACACACACACACACGGTCAAACAGCTAGATGAGAATATAAGTTGTGTACCCAGTGAACCAGAATTTAGGCTTTAATCAGGACGTAGAATACATGACATATATGATGTCTTTTTTTCTCTTTGTGGAATAGCCCCCGTAGTAATGAATTGCACGCTGATCCAGAAGCAGCCAGTTGAGACTAATCCATTTACTCCCTCGTCGTCACTAAAGCCGAGTCTTTCTGTTCCAGCTGCCCCCGTCTGGGACAGGAAGGAAATGGCAGCATTTTTCATTTTTTGTTCTAATCCTTACCCTCAGATCAGAACTTTTCAGGACAAAATGGGTTTTTGGGGCAGGAGTCAGGTACAGGTTGGCATAGTTATATTGTTTATATTGTGTTAAATAGTGAATGACATTGCCTTACTTAATAATAATAGAATTTTTTATTAATAGAGCACTTTCTAACACAAAGGATAAAGCGTTAAAATTGAGGAATATGCCTTTTGAAATAAAGACACTTAAAATTAGACACTGTCTCTGACTGTTTCATCAAGCAATTCTTTTCAGAGTCTTAGGGCCCTGACACAAGCATTTGCACAAGAGCTAACATTTTGTATAAAATTAAAGAGCTTGATAAGAAACTATCAAAACATTCCCTGCTACACACAGATTTTGCAAAAAAAATCAGTAAGGTTTCATACCTGTCTGTGGTTTTGCTGTATATCCAATCAATCCCACTTTCTTGACTTACTTTCAGTTTTTAAATCCACTTCCTAGCTCCCTGTACCATTTTCCTCCTGGGTATCTTTTAAAGAACTTACTTGGTGTGGTTTGAATGAGGAGCTGTAGGGTTCCATGATGGTCTGAATGCCATTTTAAAAGACTTCCCCACCTCAAAGTAAGCCCAAAGTGACCTTGGTGTTTTCTTTCTTTGGCCTTATGTAGAAGGGACAAAAGAAATGAAAAGAAATCAAAGATTGCATCGTCACCCCTTCTAACAAAGGGTCTACTACCTTCCAAAGTTTAACGATGGACACAGAACGCAGAATGACACTGACAACATGTCCGTATCATCTTGGAATTCGTGTGTAGCTCCGCTGATCCTCCGCTTTGCTCTGCCAAAGCTCCTTTGTGTTACCGTTTACCATCCTAGCTCTTTGCTTCTCCTTCTTCTTCTCTCGCTTTGAGTCAAATATAGAAAGAACTCAGAGAAGAAGAAAGGCAGTAGCGGAGAACAAACACCACACAGTTCAGGGAGCAGACGAACAGTGAATGCACACAGTGACTTAGAAAGAGCAGCTCATGGCAGCACTGCTTTGATGTGTGGACATCACAGCGGGTCCCACTGGACGTCCCCGCGGCCATGAGCCCACAAGCTGCTTGCTCTCTTCCTCAACACCTCGGCAGCCGCTAACATGGCCCTGAGAGAGGTGTGCACTTCAGCAGCCCACAATTTCGGCCCACACCACTGCCGTCCACTGAGCTTGTGCTGACTTGTGACTTCTGGGAGGGAGGTGGAGGTTTTCAGCAGCTGTGACAGAATTTCTGCTTCAGCTCCCGGGTGCCTGAGAGGTGCCAGGTGAAGCATCACTGCCACAATAATTACTTTGGTCTAATCACATGAGATTATGGTGAAAATGATCAGTAGCATGTGTTCTCCTTCCTTTTATTTCACCTTTGCGTTTGTATGGCTTTCATAGAAATTTGCAGAAAGATTATTACAGCAAGACAATTCTGCAAATTTAAGATTAATTGACACAACTGAGGAAACTGGGTGGGCAGTATGACCAATGTGTTATATCAATTTATTCATTTATTTTGTCCTGTCTTGCGATATCTTTCCATCTTTTACTAGTCTAGTCATATGTGCATACATTATGTTTTACGTTTTTATATCATATAAGATATAAATCAAATCAAATCAAAGACTTGTGACATGGCAGGCAAACATCTAAGCAGTAGACGACTTTACAAAATAGAAAAATAACATATAACATAAAATCGTAACATATAACATAGTCAAATGAAGCAGCAGTTTACAGGGTGAAGGAGTGGGGAATATTAAATAAAATAATATGAATATATGTATAACATATAACATATAACAGTCAAATGAAGCAGCAGTTTACAGGGTGAAGGAGTGGGGAATATTAAATTAAATAATATGAATATGTGAAGTAAGTGTATTTGTATGAGTGGGGGAGCAGAATGTACATGGTGACTGTTCAGAGGGTCAGTGTTGATTGTTCAGAAGCCGGTTGAGGGACAAGTTTCAAGACCACAACTGAACATTTGAAAAAAATCAAATGCTTTATTTTTATAATCAGGCTGTTGATTTATCACAATGATGAAGGTATTGCACAGTGACGACTGCGACTCAGGTGTTCCGCCCACCCCTAGCTGGAACTCTATAACCAACAAGCTTCTGACAGAAAAGTGACAGTTTTGTTGAATGTTTCATGCTCCAAAGAATATTCTTTCAAATTGATAGATTTACAGAGAATCAACTGGCAGCTATTTTGCTAAACTTTTTGAGTTGTGCCTTTTCTCTGCTCCATGTGATTAGAGTATTTTAGGTTTTATTCAGTTTGACAAAACAGGCAATTTGAGCTCCGAGCTGCGGGAACCGGCAGTCAGGTTTCCTCTCTCTTTTCTGTCATTTCATTAACTAAACAGCTCATCAGAAACGATTTGGCAGAGGAACTGATCTTTGTAGCTTTCCATGTTCATTTAAAACCATGAAGCTGATCATAAATCTTTAGTCTTTTTTATGCAGTGCTGCTGAGAAAAGTCAAATCACTTACTGTGAGTATTTGGGTTTGCAGCCGCACCAATGTTCACCCATCATCACCATTAAGAGCACCCTCTTTTCTTACTACTACAGTGATGAGAAAGACATATGATAAGCAGGAAGGAAGCAGATTTAATTATTTTCCTTTACTCTACATACCGACTTGCCGCCAGGATCAACCCGCCTAGGTACACAAAATTTGTGGAAACGTAATCCCTGTAAACTAGGTGATTTGCTAAATTGTTCTATGGGACAAATGAAACAGACGGAATGGTAGGGGAAACCAAAATGACTGCTGCGGAATAAAGAGGTCATAGCGGGACACGCAGAGGATTCCTTGATCCCGGGGACGCACTCTGTGACCTTCGCACACTCCGCCGCTGTTCCACCGCAGCCATTTGTCCATACGTCAGCCTTTAAGAGCTGGCTATTACCATAATGAGTAGGTGTGCTCCAGATCCCGTTTTGGCAAATATTCGGAAGCCGATCTGCTGCCTCAGGCCAATAGCATCCCTTCGCCTTATCCGCATGCCCCCCCTTCACCCTCCTCTGGGCTATTAGGGCCCATTCCACAGCGGCTGTGTACGCTGCTCCAGTGGGTACGGGGAGAAAGAGAATTTCCTGATGTGCCACAGCCAGCGCTCAGCCAAACCTGGCCGCTTTCACAGCCCGACCTCCCGCTCAAGCGGGCATGCAAAGAATATGTTTTGGAGCCGGGACAAAAAACAACAGTGTTAAAAACTTCCAGCCGGGGAAATAAAAATCCATATGCGCATTTAATTACAGATGGCTCGCTTCTACCTTCCAGTTGTCCACAGTTTATCCCACAGATTAGTGTTTGTGGGGAAAATAACTGGATTTCTTAGTCACTCACGTAATTCTTTTTGCAATTCTGATTGACAGCTCCTGCCTCTGCCAGATATCCCCTCGCTCACACCTTCCCGCCTCGCCTCGCTGCCCCTGCTATGTGCATCAAGCTTGAGTTGTGTTTTCTAATTGCCCCCTTTAAGTAACTGCTTCAAGGGCAGCGAGTTTATTTATTTGTTTTTTCCGTCCCTGCACCGAAACCGCGGAAAGACTAATGCCCCAATCTCTCCGCTGCAGAATCTGGGGGAGTTTGTTTGCGGAATTAACATTCCTGGCCCTCAGTGCAGAGCGGTGAAACGTGCGTTTTCTCTTTTTTTCTTCTCTCCTGTCGTATTTGTGGTAATTTCACAGTCCAGTAGTCGTGGGAGCGCTCTCCAGCTGGGCGGGCGGGTGCTCCGGCCGCCGCTCACTTTCCACGGTGGGATGTTACACCGTCCTCTGGTCCTCGGAGCTCATTAAATTGCTTATAACTAATGAGAGGAAGGAGGCGGCAAACTCAATAATGCCTGCTCCTACAGAAGCTCGGCCTCGTCAGAAATACTTCCACAGCTAAAACTCCAATCTGCTCTTAAGGCCGACGACAGATTCAATTATATTTGACAAAGGTCTGCTGATGAATGTTTATCCTGGTTCACGGTGGGTAGCACAACAAGCATTTCTTTATGAATTAAGGGTGGGTATGACTTTCCCTCTCCACCACTGCTTGGAATCAGCTCTAGTTTTCCTTTCCATGAGATTGCACAGAGTCATTACAAAGCTATTAAGGGATCTGAACTTCTGAGAACCCCCATATATGACAGAGAAAAGGCCTTATGGCTGCAAAGATAGTCATATATATATATATATATATATATATATATATATATATATATATATATATATTGGGGCATTAGTCATATATATATATATATATAAACCTCCACACAAACACACAACATCTCTACTCAAGAAATCCCCAGACTCTCTCTCACAGACATTCAGACCTACCTATGACTTAGCTATGGATATAACATTTCATAAACTACCATGCAAAGTACCTAAATCCACCCTAGGAAACACAATGGTCTACAAACTCTTCTTACCTGGGCTTCTCCTCCAAGTCTTCCTGCCTCAACCATGCTTGAACCTGAAAATATTTATTTAACATATGATGGAAAAACCACACTTCAATGTGTTTCCCTCTGATCTGAAGCAGAAGAGAGCTGCTGACAGATAAAGCGTTATTAAAGCAGTTATATTAAGAAGTGGTAACGTCCCTTGAACTTGCCTCGTACTCTTGATTTCTTGGAGATTCACAGTAGAAAAAAAACAGAATTCACTGACAGCTTGGATCTTTTGTGTGAAGTTGGTATTTCCCTGAATATTGTTCCCATTTGTTCTTCCTCCTGTAGACAGAAGACCTGTAGATAGGGTGATTCAGAGACCTTAAGAGTTGTGAGAGGTCTAAATGTTCCGGTGATGGATCGGTGACCTGTCCAGGGTCTACTCCTCACCAGGTACAGGATGGAGGGGTAAATGGTAAATGGTCTGTATTTATATGGAGCCTTTCTAGTCTTGATGACCGCTCAAAGCACTTTACAGAACAGGTTTTGGCCCTTCATCCAATCCTCCAGTGCATCTATGTGCAGCACTTTTTCTATTGGCATAGTCGCCACTTTGGTGCCAGTATCTTGCCCAAAGATATTAAGGCTTAATGGGAAAGACTTGGATCGCCCTCTGGTCATGATAACGACCTTCTGTAGCTACTGAGCCACAGCCGCCTGTAACAGCCTCAATGATTATACACCATCACATTGAATAAAACATATATACTGTTTTAAAACCTATTTAATACTAGTTGGTGTTATCAGGTAAGTAGCAAGTATGACTTATTAAATCAAGGGTAAACCAAGAGATTCTTCATTATTTAGAAATAATAATTTAGGAATTGTCCTTAATGTGACCATGGTATTAATCATATTCTATGACTCCCCACCCTATTAGTGAGCTTACACAGGCTTCACACTGAATTATGAAATGGAGCGATCAATTGATGGGCTGATGCATCAGTTTGCCACTGAGGAGTTCTGGTCTATTCAATCAACCATATCATATTTGGACCTCATTTCTTCTCCTTTCCAGAGGAAATGCACCCGTTATGCCACATTTACTCTCCGCCTCTGTTTGATTAAGTGTGCGTAGACGTGTAAAGTGCATGAGCTTTATTAGCCCACACGTCCTCCCTCTCTGCTCCATGCTATTCGCTCTGACAGGTGCTGTGACGTGAGTCGCTTCAGTGGAAAAATGGAGCCCAGCGGTGGTGCAGAGCAGCAACTGGGTTTCACCACCAGTTGGTTCCATTGCCTCTCATCTTCTTGATGAAGCAGAACCTCCACTATACTATACTGCCACTCAATTTTAATTAGGGGCAAAAAGAAACCTGAGAGAAGAACCTGTTCCATCATCACTCTGCATATGAAAAGATAATATCACCACCAGGCTATGGTTAGAGACAGCTAGCAGTCCAGTAATGACTTCCTCAGGCCCTGTGGAATCCAAACCTATAGTTGAGGTTATGGCATGAATGTTGATGGAGGATAATATAAAACTAATATCTATGAAGGTACCCACATACATGTGAATATACACATTCACATCTCCGTTGTTGATCTAATTACAGGGCCTGTAGGAAACTGTAGCACCCGACTGTGACTGAACCAGTAACCACTGTCACTTCTGAAACGCTCTCTCCTGCAGTGCACCACTGTTCCCCTTGATAAATGTGAAAAGACAGCGGTATAGCCGAGAAGTTAGAGGAGAAGGCCTGTGGCTGGCTTTCATCCCGTCTTTCTGCTCCAGGCCTGTCTTGGCTGCTTGTTTCTGGTTTCCTCGGAGGGTTTTTTAGGAAACTCCACAAACCAAAAAAAGGCAGATAAAGATCAATGCCGTGTCTGATCGCACCTCAATGATTTACAGCGGCACGGTGAGATAACGCCGAGTGATGATGAGTGTACGTGTCAGGCTGGAGGCAGGCTGCTGTCAGTCTGTAAACTGGAGGGAGTGCTGGGTCAAAGTTAACCAGTTTGCACAGGGGCTGTAAAAAGTCTCAGAAAGCGTTGATTTTGACCATGTCTCAAGAATGAATGGTCAATATAAAGTGTATTCCTTTGTGAAGTTCTATAAACGTCAGGAGTGCTTTTAAATGGAAATATGTATTGATCATGGCGTTTAAAAAACTCCCAAACAATGAACGCAGGAGCAACTCCTACCATAAAAATAAAAGATCAGTGAGTTGTTTAACAACACAACAACTCCTGTAAATCTGTTTTACGAGCACAACATGTGCTTGTGGCTTTTAACAGGAAAAAAGGAAAATCCACTTTTACTGGTTTAACGGTGGGAAAATGTGCAGCGCCACACGCATGATTCACACGTGCTTAATCTCATTAATAATGGGTGTGTTTCGTGAGCAACATGCAGTAAACCAATCAGAGAGCCATCTGTCATCCCCTTTTAAACACTTGGTTCTTTGATATTCTGATGGTGGACTAACCAGGTAGTATATGAGCATATGGTTGTCTGCACTCGAAACGTTTACATTCACCCATTTACACAGCATTTCGATATTTGGTGCTTTGGATATCTGCCATGCATCTTGATTGCATTCTGCAGCCACAGCCATCAGAGCAGTTTTGGGTACGGTGTCTTGCTAAAGGACAGTTGAGCATGTTAACGGAATGGGCCAGGAATCGAACCACCGACTCTCTTATTAATGGAAGCTCCCTCTACCTCCAGAGCAACATCTGCTCTGGAGACGGATCTGCTCTCTTGCAAATTAGAAGTGTGCGAGCGGATCATCTGTGTGTGGAGAGAAGAGCGTAAATATTTACTATCTTATTAATACTATTGAAACCTGCAGAAACCCCACTGAGAATGTTTCAATCAGCTCCTTAACACGTCAAGTTCTAAAACTTGCAAAGTCACATGCTAGAAAAAAAGTTTACAACTCTTTGATTTAACAAGCTCCTCCATGCTTAAGTTCCACAATCAGACTAAGATGTACTGCAGGTTCAAGAAAGCAAGGCTGTTAATCTATATGTGCAGTTGCATGCGAGCTAACCTGAGCCCCCCTCGGGTTCATCAATCATCATTGCGCGGCTCCTCAGACAGCCTAATGTTCCATATGGCCGCAAAGTGATCTGCAAATTGTGCACTTTGACTGGGCCCTCATGCACTGATGTTGAGATAGCATGTGGATCTGTTGTGTTGAAAGAATGGAAGAGTGATTTGTTCCCTCAGGTCAGGTTGTATCAATCACAATGCAGTAAAGTGCTGTTTTCACCGCCGTCAGCACGGAGTTTACTGCTGCTGGCAACCTGCAGCAAGGCTTCTTACTTTATTTCATTTTAGTTTTTTTTTCTTCTTTCATTCAGGAGCGAGGCCTTTTAGTTTGCTGAAGCACGGAGCCCAGCAAATTGAAAGTTTAGTGTTCAAAGCATCAAAGGGGAACGCAAATGATTTAGTGTTACGCTTTCATAAAGTTTGGAAACTAAAACGAGAAAAATTAATAGGGCCAAATATGTTCAGTCTTTAAGTCCCGGATATGCATCATCCTCCGAAAAGCCTGGATCCTTCATTCCCCTCAGTGCAGCCTGAGATCATCTAAATGCCCTCCATCTTTAAATTCCACTCCTCCACTTTTGTAATACCAGAGCTCTGTTATAGAATCAAAGTCTCTAAGTCAAAATAACCCTGATGACATCAATGAAGTATTTTCTCAGACTTGTCAAAGCACAAGAGCCTCATAAGATGTTACACAACTGTTTCAACAGGCTGAATATCACTTGTCAGATAGCGAGCTGGTGTTTATGCGTAAACTATGTTGAATAACTGCAGGCATTTTTGATTTATTTTGAAAATTCATAGTTTGTACCCTTGCCAAGATGCACTGTCCATGCTGGGCAGAAGTTCCCTCCACAGACAACCCGGTGACGCAGTTCAAGAGCGGCCTCGCTCCGTGTCACATTGTGGAGCAGTGGACCTCGCAGCCTGGTAGCCATAGCACGGCTATTTTCACAGCAGAGCGGCATTTCATTATGGCTGCCTGTTATGATTCACTGGCAGGAGTCTGCTATATGTTATAACACTGCTCACAATCCTGCAGCAAGTGTAAAGTCTAGCCACCGTGCTCCGGGGAGCGCGCACACAAACACATCCGCACACCGTCCTCAGACTGGCAGTTGGTCCAAACACTGTGGTAGAAGGGGCAGTGGGGGGGCACAGATCTGACTCCTCCAGGCCTTTTATAGCCCTGTGCCCACGCGCCGGTGCCCACCCACTGATGATGAAGTGTCAGAGCGGGCAGCATCACACTCCGTGGCCTGTCAAGCCCAGAGAGCGAGATTAACTCCCCTGACCAGACTGTTTGGGGCTTGGCAGCCTGTGGCCGTCTGCCTGGGCACAGAGCACAGAGTAGAAGACCTTAATTGGACAATGTGCATGTGTTGGAGGGGTGGAGGGGTGGAGGGCTGGATTTGGGGGGGGATCGTACCGACTGGCTGGCCTACTGGCTGCTGGCCTCTCTCAGCCCCCCTTCGGTTTTCATCAGAACCATTTGAGCAAGAGAAATGGGCTTCATGCTTGAGGTTCTCAGCACTTAACCACATGTTCAGCCATTTAATAGAGTCTGAATGAAGCCCGAGAGGCCGAAGCCTCGTCCTCACTGCCCTCAACAAGTGTAGCAGGGACATGATGTGATTTGGTGTTTGCTCTTACTTCTGTCTATAACTCCAGCATCAAAACAAGATTATATTGTAATTAACGTAATGGTCATTACAGATTAAAATGTACTTTGAGAGAATGAGATCAGTGAATGTTGGAGCTGACCACAATGATCAGAAGCTTCCACTGTTACCATGGCAATCAACATCCGAATGTGTATGAATGCTGGATTTTGCTTTGGCTTTCAGTCCAAACGTGATAAACATGACATAATAGATGGCCTGCTAATACAAATGTATTCAGTAAGCATCAATGTGAAATCATGAATTATTCTCAAAAAATGTTTATCTCACTTTTCCTCCTCACAGCTCTTATCCAACATTAGATTAAAGCCTCATTGAATCAGTGAGATTGAATGAGTCACTTCCAAATCTGTGAAGATGACTCCTAAAAACCCGAGTTCCAGATGTATCCACGGAGAAGCTGTGAATATTTACATTTTATTCTCAAGAAGCTTTGAAGCCCTATATTTATTTATTTTGCGGGAAAACCCTTTTAGTAAACGCAATTGTCGTTACACGTCTAGCAATCGTGTTGAAGTGGCAACCATGTCCCCAATTAGCAGCCTGTTAGCTGTGGCACTATCACGGTGCACAGCCAGCTGGATAAGAAGAACAATGGAAACCGTTACATGTGGCAGTGATCCACTAATAAACCACCATCCCTTCTGGCAGGCTGAGGTTTGTTTTATCAACCCCCCCCCCCCCCCCCGCCCTTGTCTTTTTCATGCGCTCTGTTGTAAGAATTGGAGCAAGGAACTGACTCAAAGAGTCACGAAACCCACAAGTGAGTCAAGTTAACTTACAGTAAACCCCTTTGAGCGAATTATAGAGAAGAGTGTATTTTACAGTATCTGTGTATTTGTCTATCGATGACTGGAAACGGCCAGAAGCCTGAAGTTTGTTTTCATTCAGCTGCACCGGTGCTTTTTTTGCCAATCACAACCTGAGCCTGGAGGCTGGCCAGGTGACTGCCCCCTCAGACACGTCCTCTGCGAGGAGAACTGCTTGACTCCCGGCGTAATCAGGGTCTAAACTCCCTCGGAGCCAAACCGACAGATCTGCACCCGGCGATTTCTGTTACGACTCTTTGTCTGGAGGCAAGGAGCCAATACAGGGAAGTAGGAAGGAATTAGACGTTTTTTGGCAGCCCTTTGGCAGACTTGCTCTTTACTCCTCAGTTTGATTTACTTCCACTGCTGCAAGACAAAAAAAAAAAGCTTGTGTTACTCTGGGGTACGATTTCAAAGTCAATTCAGCCCTTTAATCACATCATGGTACCAGTAAGTGTTCTAGAGATGACTTTTACATATAAGCGGCTGCCGGATCTGTGCAGGGGAAAAGTGTCGATAGCATTTCTTGCCAATGGTGATCCACAGTCGTGTTTGGGATGTGAGCGTTGGGACCTTGTAGCGCCAGCTGCTACTCTGCTGCTAAATCATGAGCTCCCCACTTTGCCTAAATGACTTCTCCACTGCTACCGCTCAACACAGCTCAGAGAATCCATTCATTTCATGATATTCACACTTGGCTGCTTGTGACTTATAATTGGCCTCCACGTGCACCTTTTAAGGATTTATTGTCATTCTGGGTTATGCTCCATTCGATCATCTGATTGGTCAAAGCTCAACTTTTGATGTTCTCAATCTTTGACGTCACAGATCCTCCCAGCCACTGCTACTATACCACGCTCCCTTGTCATGTAGTTTGAGGATGATGTTCTTCTTCAGAAGCTTTGGTTTGATTGTGACATAAAGTGGAGCATGCTGGAATAAGTTTCGGTTTCAAATTGTGGCGGCCATTGAAAGAAAGAAGATTTTCGCAGTTTGACTGTGAGTGACTTGGCACCAGCGGCCCCAGAACAAACCAAACCTCAAACCATGGCTGAGTTAATGACATGCCCTTTACCTACTACACCAAACAGGGAATGGATGAATCAAGCTTCTGGTTTTATGGTTTACCTTCAAAAGCCCTCAGACAGAGTTTTGTGCAAACTCTGTCCGTAGGCTACCGATGTCTAAGCCTACATTCATACTGCTTTGTTTTTGTTTGAGAATTTTAGATTTTCTAAAACTATGTGATAGGAGCCTGACTAAGGCTAAGTCATGACCGAAAGGCCCATCAGAAAGCTGTTCTAAGTGTCTATGTCATGGTTTCCAAACTTGTCCATTTTGAATGTTTTGGATACGAGACATATCCGTTTAAGTGATCATGCATTTTCTAAAGAAAACATAGTAGTATGGATGTAGCCTCAGAACTATATATATGAATGAATTGGCTGCTCCTACCTGTTTTAAAGTCAGACCGACACACAGTCACATCTGTTGACCCTTGAGCTCCCTGCATGCAGGACTTTACTCAAGGTCACTTTGGCCTTTGGTCCACAGGGAAAGAGACAGGATTTCTCATTGATTTTACCCATTTAGATTTTCCCTGCTTCCTCCTAACCTGCTGGTACCTGAACCTGGAGACCGACACCGGCTGGGGGCCGAGACGCAGCAGCTTTACACCGTGTGTGAAAGGCGATTGGATGAGCCTGATAGCGCCTGGTTTCGTAGCCAAAATTATGCAACTAAAAAGTTAATTAATCTGCAGAGACATAGATTGATGAGGGGAAATTAGCATTTCTCGCCCGTTCCCCCGGCAACAGAACACTGACAGTAATTCTAAAAGCTTGTCAACAGCTGCCTATTAACACCAGGACCAACACTCATAAAGAAGAACAAGCCTCCAGATGGCACATCGGACCGGTTGAATATAACAACACATTAATGACTCCACTGTGCAGCATACACTGAAGTCAAAATGCTGAATAATACCAATAACCACTAAATACTGGAGAGATGCAGGTATTGAGACTTCTCCAATCCCAATCCCCGTTTATTCAAGTTTTCTCACTAATACGACAATCCACAACTCCTCAGGAACAGACAACTCTCTCTCACTGTAGAACAACATGAGCAGTTTTGGGATATCGTTCACTTTCTCTACCGAGTCCAAAAGCCGGCAGCAACCCAGAGTCAAACCTTCACCTCTTCCACAGTTCTGCAACAGGAGAAACCATTAAGTTTATTCATTTTAAACCCATGCTAGTCTCCTATTGCTGAATACGGCCAAATATAACATCTTAGAAATGACTAATCTGGAGGTTTGGCTGACACTCTGTGTTTTATGTCATGTTTTTTGAACTGTACAGAAATAGGGGGTTTGTTCCAGACCTTATTCACCCCATGGTCAGCACAGCCAGCATTTTAATTCAATTCCCTGTGTACCTGCAACACTTTCCGAAATCCAGCAGCACATTTTCTTGTTCCTGTTTCTCATACATATTATAGTCTTGTCATATTCAGATTCTTTCACACTGATGAAATTAGATTTTTCTCCAGCTCCTCTACAAGTTAAACCTCCAATATCGATGACAAATATCTGCCTGATTACCTCCACCAAGGAGATTCTGTTTTTCATCAGCATTTCATTATTTGTTAGTTGGTAGGATTAAGCAAAAACTACCGAGCGGATGACAGTGAAACTTGGATGGAGGAGTCGGTTTGAGTTGGGAAATAATCCATCATATTCCGGAGCAGATCTTTATTGTGGCGGATCCAGGAATTTTGTTTGATTTACTTTTGTTGCTCTCTCTGAGAATTAAGGGTGAAACTTCCTGACAGAATAAGGGGGTTGGTATCGATCCAAATAAAATCAAGATCTAGTGGATTTACTGGAAATGGGGTTTCGTTAGGAGACTGTTGAGCCTGGACAGAGATGTGCACTTTACCCTAGTGTTATTCTAGTTTAAATGCATGTCATAGGGTAATAAAAAATGGGCAATTCACTTTAATCTCATTCTTTGTTTTCCACGCTGACCAGTCACCTGAGCTGTGTGAACCTGCTCCAGAAAATCAAACAGTGTGTGCATGTTGCCATTTAACTGCAGGAGATGGCTTAAATAACCAGGCTCTATTCAAAACAGAGGCCATGAGGCTTTCAGCTGCTGTCATCAAACACACCCAAATCAAGGAAAAGAGCCTTAAGTGTAAACACACTTGATTGACCACCCCTGCGTTTTCACACACACACACACACACACACACACACACACACACACACACACACACACACACACACACACACACACACACACACACACACAGACTCACACAGGAGTAAACACTCTTTATAGACCACAGTCTTCTTTTTTAACGACTAATTTTCATTTCACATTCAACGTACGTGCTCACTTGCTCTATCCATCTCTATTTCTCTCTCTTTCTCTCTCTCTATTTCTGTTGTTTCCCTGTCTCTCTCACACACACACAGCCATGTGTTTTTAGGCTTCTCTTTTATATCTACTTATATATTCTACACTCAAAAGACAGATTCTCTCTTATTTGAAGTGTGTTGTATACTGATCAGACCATTGACACTTAATGGTCTCCAGGGCTTCAGTAGTATCTCACTGACTGATGGAGGGGAGCAGGGGAAGGAAGGGAAAAGAAGTTGAACACAGACTGTTTCTGTTCATGCAGAGACCATAAGCATCGACAATAGTTCCACTTGACACTTTAAATACTTTATATAATATTAAGCACCTCTCACTACTTCATACCATTACTACTAGTTCATAATAGATACATCAATGTTACTGCAGAAGTAAAGCATGGCAATTTCAAAGGGTATTTTTATGTTCCACTACTGGGTTTGGATTGAGTTGGTTCAGTTTTGGTCCACTGTGGGTTGGCTTGGCTGTTTTTTGTTTCCTTCAGCTTTCCACAAAAGTCGTGACGTTGCTCCAGCCTCACTATTGGCCCACATGCAAAATATGAATCCCCAAAAACCTCAAAAAAAATCACAAATAAATGCTCCTTTTATATAAATGCCTAGTTTCCAGCAGAAATTGATTCCCTAAAACAACATCTAGACCTAAATGAAACCCATAATTATCACATTAACTTTACATAACCCATGTTAGGGAAGGTACAGACAGAAGGTCGCATTCATGGAGCAGAAGCAGCAGCTGCTCCAACGTGCCGCCAGTCAACAGGATGTACAGCCGACACATTTGTGTCAGACGAGAGGAACTCCCACTCGCAGCGCCGTCTTGTCACGCACACACACACACAGTCATAGGTGGACCCACTTCCTGCTTACTCCGACTCGGCCATGGAAGTGGATCCTAATCTGACAGAAGGCCCTTGATTTGTTGCTCTGCAAGTCAAAGTGTTCCAATTAGATGACTGTCCTCGCCCCCTCCTCACTGCATCGTAAATTAAAAAGGAGCAGAGATGCCCGCGAGCTGCTTTGGCATAAAAAAAAAATTGCATGTAACGACTGTGTGTTGGTTTACAAGACAGTGAGCATGTACAGTACAGCGCCCCGGGCTGTGTTTAAAGACATCTATAACAAGCCAGTGAGAAGTTAAAGGTAATGAGATGTTGTGTGGAGAACGCATGCCGGTCCGGTCTGCTTTTCTTTCCAGGGTGTGTCATCATGCAATATTGTGAGTTCTCCTTTCATGTCAGTGGACCTGCACGTACCAGAGGTGCATGTGCACAGTGTCATGCTCACATCTGGGTGGTTTGAGAGTGTGCCAGTGTCCAGGGGCACAACAGCTCTTAAGCCTCTTCTTCTTTAATCAGACGCACTCTCAGACAGTGTAAAACAGGCCGTCGCGTGAGCCTCAGCGCTAATGAGGGAGTCAAATGAGAGTCAAAGCCAGAGCGGCCCCGGGCCAGCCAAAGATGACACCAATATGTGTTTATCAGATGAGCAAACAACAAGCTTTCCCTATTTACAGCCCAGGGGACAGAGGTTAAGAGCTGTGTGTGCGCCACAACACGCAGTTAAAAGTAATGAGGCTTAGGCGACTTACATTGGGGATATCGAGTAATTGTCTGTTGTCTGACAAGAGCTTATGGGGTTCAAACAGACGGGCTCAGTGGATATTATAAAGGTGTTGGTGTCGTGATAAAATATGAGGGGGACACTATAGCTGTGACATGGGAGCAAAGTTCCCCTAAAGTGCACTTATTTCATTAAATCGGCATTATCAGTCATGATAATGTGAAATGTGATGTGGATTCAATTAGCTGTCAGTTGACTTGAATTTGCTCGCTGGTTTTTACTGTTGAAACACACTTCCCCCTTCGAAAAAACTTAAATAAAACGTGTTCCCGCTGCATGAAAGCAACATGTAATTAAATGCATATATAACTCAACTGCAGCATAACATTCCACAGGAAATCCAATTATTTGCTTTATATGGTAAGTTGCAAATAATAAGTCAAATCTATACACACCAGTTTTTTCTTTAACTTTTTTGATAGGGACTAATACAGTATAGAGTATTACAAAGCAATAATCCAATACGATACATCACAGCAGTTATAGCAACGTATTGTTGTATTTGCTGTTACAGTTTGGTTGAATATAAATGTCATTCCTGGGAGACGGGGTAACCCCAATTTTGTAAAAATGCTACAGGTGATGAGAGGACTGGGAGAGAGAGACTTCCTGTAGATGATACAAAGTTAATAAGAGTTTTCTGAGGACGAGCGGCCATGACCCTGGACTTGAGCTGTTCATTTGATCCCCTTACGCCAGCTGTGCATTGCAAAAGAGTCAGAATTCCTTTGTGCACAGACATCAGGGGCAGGTTGAGAGTACTAGTTGTTGCAAAGCTGTAAAATGCTGCAATGCAGAGTTTGTAGACTGGAGGTCTGGCATAACAACCAGGTCCCACCGAACGGACACTTGTTTGTGGTGATCGACACACTCGACACATTTTTTCTGCTGAGTGTAATCAACTCCAAATTTTCAACTGCAATTCCCTGCAGACTTTTGAAAGCACAAAACAAATACGTATATATTTGTACATTTCCATCATGGACAGTTGAAAAAACATATGAAGCCAATGTCCTAAACCATATATTTTGCTATAAATAGTAATGAGTGCTCCAACATTCTTGCCACAACAGTTTGATATTGTGATTGGCTCCAGATGACACTGAAGCAACGCAGGACTGTGTCACTTTGTCTCCGGGAGGTTTGTGTTAGTCATTGGGCTGAAATCTCTTCTGTTTGTACAAAATAGTCAAAACTAATCCGATTCATATTTGACATTTGTTGTAATTTCCCTTGATATTTTCAAAAAAATTGGTTAGCAGCCACCTTTTGTTACGCCCCAGGGCAATGGGGGGAGTTTTACCGATAAAGTCATTTTTGCCGTTGAATCAGGACATGACTTCTGTTTGAATAGAAGTGCCCGTCGTCTTTTCCATAAATCTGTGTTTCGGTAGTGCCCTCTGTTGGGCAGCTCCCTCTTCCTCAGGCCCCCCAGCCCCATTTGCGTCTCAACCACCATTGGTATGACTCTACGTAGCCTCTCCTGCTTGTTGTTTTTGAGGGAAGAGACTCATTCAGCACTTCAGGACTTTATCAACTCCAGCTGTGAAATCTAAGATTCGCCGAGGACATGAGTCTTTCGCAAGAGGGGAAACATTGAGATGCGGGGTAGACGTGGGGGAAGACCGGAGCCAATCACAAGGGAAAGGAATGCGATGGTCGTAAATGGGATTGATATACTCCAACTTGGCTCCGAGGAATGAAAGTCGATGGCCTTTGCAATTTGTCAAGTGTTAAAAATACCGAGGGGAAGTGAGGCAAGTTTTGACAGTGGAGAAAAGTGGTGGTGTCGTGATGGAAGGGTGTTAGTCGTTACATGACACGGAGCATTTGGAGGGGTCGTCTGCCCCTTCAAAATGTCATCCCACATTTCCTTATATAAAAGTCTGTCAGGGAAATACTGGAAGATTGATCCATATTCTGACCCGAGAGGTGGTGCAATATATGACTTGAGCAAAGGGACTTTGATGTATTCACTCGACAGGAAGATGGAGCAACAGTGAGGGAGTGAGTGAGTGGGTCGAGACGAGAATTGAAGAGGCAGCATTGAAGTAATTATCTGAATAATTTACCAAATGGGAATATAGAGGAGAATAAATGGGTATAATAAGAGCAACTGAGTGCTGAATAAGTGCAAAGTGAATTAGTGAATACAAAGCTGCTGAATGAGCCAATGTAAATACATGTATTCATGAGAGAGTGAATGAATGGGGTATTTAAAGACGCTGAAGGTGAGTCGGTGGGAGAGCGGAGGAGAAGTTAAGGCAGTCCGGAGTTTTTCCAGAGTTTGCCTTTCACATATGAAGAACGCAGCAGGATGTTCTCTGGTCAAATGTGCTCACAAAATCATTGAGTAAATACGTTAATAAATACATCCCTGCTCAAAAATAAGTGTTTGTGAAAGAGTAAATGTCTGAACAAAACATTGAGTGAAAGCCAAGTTGGACCTCCGGCAGAAGGAGGATTGTCAGAACAGACGAGCCAGAACTGTCCCAACCAGATCGCTGGGGGAAATCCTTACTACAGAGTCTATCCAAATACTCCCTGTGATTCATTGTAGTGGAGGTATTAGCCCACCACATGGCATTTCAAATGGCACGCTGAGAGAGGAATTCAGGAAGCCTTAATTGCTTTAAATTCATCAAAGTTGCTCTTAATGTTTTGTTTATAGCTGCGCTCCTGGAACAGGGCATTTTTCAAATACCGCTATCCCTCAAACGTGCCCACTCTGCCCTGAATCTAACAGGCTTTGTGTTTTACAAATGAGCTACTGAGGACACACAGAAACTCCAGAGAAATTAGTGCTGTGGATTACTGAGGGATGTGAAACCGTGGATTTCAAAGTAGGGATTGGGCTCCTCCAAAGGGTCTCCAAATAAATCCTGTTAACTAATGGGCCAGAAAGAAAGAAGCAATATTATTGTACTCATTAATTTCTCTAATCTAACTTTTGTAGAACAGATAACAACTCATACACACATGAAACGTGAACACATTTCTTTTAGAGGAGCCAAAAGCAAAAGAGTTGGGTCAAGAATAAACACCCGTTTCTCAATTTGTCAGCACATTTACTTCAAGGGTTTTTTAATTGAATATTTCTGTGTTGTTTCCTTATGGTTTTGCTCAACTTTAGCATCCAAACCACAGATATTAGAAATATTAAAGTGTAAACCAGGGAAACACTGTTTACTGTGCATATATCAGCATTCATGAGTTAGCTGTAGTTTCAAGCATTGTTAATTCATTGTAACATTACATTAAAATGTATTTCTTATCTAGATTAACAATCCTGTTACACAATGTTGTGTTTTTTATGTTAATGGAGGCCATATGTGTACTCTTACTTTTTAGAATGGCATTCAGAGAACATTTTTAGTTGTATACTGCAGTATACTATTAATTACTATTAATTATTTGACTCCATAAAATATTCAAAAACTTATAGAGTTTGTTGCTTTCCTCGTTCACATCCGATAATGTCAAACGTTAATGTGAATAAGAAGGGAAGGGAAATAAAGATCAATTTCCCATGATGCTCCGTTGTGTGGGTGGCTGACTGCGGAGAAGTCAAGGGTTGACTGAGGAGCAGGAATCTCTCTGAGAATCCTGACGCAGAGAGACAGAGGAGATGAAAGGCGACGTGTGTTTATGTCCTCCCAGGTCAGGCGTGGTGTGCGTTAATGGCACATGCTCGTGCTCACTCAGCCGACACACATGCCTCCAGTCGCTGGGGCACCTCTTTGTTGTGTATTTGCCAGCACGAGTGTGTGTTTGTTTTATTTTCCATGTTGGCTGATGTGCGGTTGACTGATAGCATTCACAGCGCTGACAGGGCCAGGTGCGTGACTATCTATCCAGCCCCCCTGGAGGATGTGTTTAAATTGTGTGTGTGTGTGTGTGTGTGTGTGTGTGTGTGTGTTTGTGTGTGTTTGTGTGCGCATGGCACCAGGGTGGAAGGTGTTTGACCCCTCTTATCTGCAGCACCCTGGCATGTTTGTTTTCACAGCCACAGCACAACCTTACCGCTGACGTCATCTGAAGCTGGGCGCTATCGTTTATTTAAACCACGCACACACACACGCACACACACACACACACAGCAGTTTACTAACCATCCGCCCACTGCCTGGAATAGATAATAAACCCATGACATTATTGATTCCATAACCCTGGTGTATCAGTGTTATTCTTACTGACTGAAATGATGTCATAGAACTTCGACCCGCACATCACATAAGTGGCATTTCATCAACCCGGCTGTAACACAATTCCTCTTGGTCGGCTGCTGTTAGAAATCGAGGGTCAAATCACAGGTTGGACCCTTTTTGAAAGTTTATCTGATTACAATTTTCGAGTCACATTCTACCTGTGGAGAGCGGCACTTAGCGAGCTGGGGCTAATAACAGGACGCCGCTCTCAGCTGCGACTCGAGGTATGTGTGGAGGGTTAGTGCAGCCAACCTCCCGGCTTTCAAGCTCCCCTCCTTGACCGCCACCTCCATCTTCCGACTTCAGAATGTGCTCCCTCTCCACCAGATATTTAGTGGTGGTTTTGCAGGAAACCAAAGAATGGCTTTCCAGCAAAACCACAACTACATATGAAAAGTCACCGGGGCTTAAATTTAGGTGCGGTCAAGTCTTTTTCATGTCTGTCTGAAATAAGATGAAGGCATTTTAACGACAGTTTATCGTCGGCTCTTGTGGAAAATGCCTTTGTCTGCAACTTTGAGCAGATGACCATGTACGTCAGTTCGGTCTTAAACTCTCAGGTCAGTGGTGCGTTTCTTTCTCCAACTAACTTATAACCGCTGGCAGGGATGCAGCAGGTCATTTGAAGGATAAAACAACCAACCTGGTAAAGGTTTGTGAATAATGTATTTCAGGAGGGACATCATCCTCTTCCCAGGGATTTGTTTTCCTTTGGAGAAGAAGATGGGTTGAAAACCATCTGCAGTCTCTACACAATGCCAATCTACACCAATCATTCGTAGAAATCCTTAGGCTTGAGTCCAGTCTTCAGACCAATACCATTATTGCCACCATGACGTCTTACTTTCTTGTCAACCTGAGTGTATAATCATCAGTACAACATATGTTCCTACTCTGTATAATTGAGTTCCCTGTAGACCTTCTCTTGTCTTGATGGGGACCAATCTTTCCAACTCAATTTCGAAACTCTTGGACTGGCCTCAGACTCGAATGAGGTGGTCCTGTCTACAGCTCTACTGATTCGTTTGCAGTCTGGCTGCCGCACATTTTGACACGTCACTGAAAGATGATGACAAATGATGAGGAACTCCGCATACAGTTTGAGCATTCAATCTCCTTTTTTTCAGCGTCCTACTCCCATTGATGTCCATTCCTTTCTTCAACTCACCCTGTTCTCTACATTTCAACCCTGACACCGTTGGCCGTCACACTATTTTTAGAGAAGTGGTCGGCCCCGGTAGCCAAACATAAGGGTGCTGACCTGCCCAATGGGTTTGTCTGGATGGAAGTGAACCGGAGATCTCCTCTGCCGATGTTGACTTTGGAACATTTCACTGCTGTTAAATGAGGAACTTTCAGCGCTGGGTTACACTGCTGGGCTCCTTACCTGCAGGTAGCTGAGACACCCTCATTCCCACCGTGCAATTATTTTTTGCAGTGTGAGGTGATTATCCTCCAGAAACTCGGCAAATCAGGGGGAAGTAAAAGGCTTTCTCAAAACCTCTCTGAGGTCTTAGTGCAAGTTCGTTACGACTCAGCACCCTCGGGTAGGGACCTTGTCAGAAACAGGTTTCCCGGCAGTAGCAGGCGGTCCTGGGAGATTGGACGGTGGCCAAATGTGCTCCAGCTCGTGTAACTCGGCAGGCAGCAGTAGTCAGAGTCGGAGCTGGAGTTGTGCCATTCATTCACGTGGTATCCTGTTGTTTTAGGCCTGTCATGATAGTCCCTGGTGCATGATTGAAAACACGTTTGAGTAGCTGGTGCTATATGTGGCAGGGAGGGAGGGAGGGGGGAGCAGAGTCCCTGTAAAGGCAATTGACTGTCAGAGGCATTGAGGCATTGTAACAGTGGGCAGAAGTGGCAGCAGCAGTGTGGGAAACAATCATGTCATACTTAATTGATTTGACATTCAACCCTCTTCAGGTTCAGAGTTCAGGCTCAACTACAAAACAAAAAAAGGGGCTACATGGAAACTCTAGGCCCGGAGGCCGATACGTTTGAGGTGTTGTGATTTTCTGTGGTAAGGTCTCATTTGCGGGACAAGCCCTGTGTTTGGTTTTCCTCCCTTCCCCTGCTCACTTTATTGGACGGTGCCGTGTTAAAAAGTTCCGGTTTGCCGTGACACCGCAGCGTGCCCCTCTGACTCCAGCACATCTCCTCGCCTCCCTAAACTGAAACAGATGGAGCCTTTCCATATAAAACTTTCACTCCCTTTTATGTCTCTCGCACAAAGCAGGGAGCCATTAGAAAAAACAAAATGGAAAAAAGGCTACATATTATATTATGTCTGGTTAATGCAATCCAAATGCATTTTGTCTCATCTGTGTCTCAAAAAAAAAATCAACATTTGATAGAACACTTACAAATCCCAACGCTGCAGACTGTTGTAGTCTTTAATATGATCATCTGTCACAGATTTCCATCTGTCCGGCTGTCGCGCCACAAACTACATTTAATACACTGTAATTCCAAACGCTCGCTGAAACCCACTGGTCAGAGAACAAAGCTTTAAAAAAACGTCCCTGATCAAAAGAAACACTTGGAGAGATTTACTGTAATATTAAGTATTGGTGGGGTCAAGGAGAGTGGACTGATTTGGTTTTCTTACAGTGGTTTTGTCTCGTTTATGGGAGTCAGCCTCCAGCCGTCCACATCAGTGATATACGTTGGACATTGATGCAGTGTCTGTTTCTTGTTACAGACGAGCAGCCTGAAACCAATTCTGTGGCCCAGCAGCTACTCATCACGGCCATTTCAGTCGAGAGCTTTTACACTCTTTCATCCACCATTAATAATACGCTGTATCAACAGCACTGGGCAATTGACTTCAAAGCAGGGATCAAATATGCATTACACATTAGACATGGAAAATGTATTCGCCTTTCTAATTACTCAGCAAAGTAAGTGATGTGTTATATTACTCTACTTTTATTAGTCAACTGTCAGCACCATCAAAAACAGCTCCACATCCTCCACACCCACACATCACAGCTTCTGTGTTTAACACATGTAGAAACTGAAAATAACAGTTTAACAAGCGGGCAGTCACACAATCTGGAGGGATTTACTGACCATCCGGCAGCTAGCACTGACTTTGACTCTGCTCACACAGCTCTCCAGATGTCCCAACCTCAGGAGCAGAGTCACACACATGGCCTAAACTCTTAAAACACAGCGACTCTTGAATGTGAGTGTACCTGTGGCCAATATTTACCATATCATGAGCAGACACAGGGCTTCTCCCAACACACACACTGTACACCCTAGCACCCCGTGACTCCAGACCAGTCTGCCCACTGACCACAGCGAGAACAGGCCGACTGCATCTAGCCTTCATCAAACCCCCAAGTAAACCAGCTTTCACACAATGGTCAAAGATGAAGTAATAGAGTACTCACAGTTATATTGAATTCAAAATTGTAAGGTGATTACAATACTGTAATGAGTAACTAAGCAATACGTTAGTGCCCACAACTGTAGATTAACTTGATTTATTTCATGAAGAGTCTGCAATTATGTCCATTAATCCATGATGCCCACACTATGAAAGGTTAAACCATTCATAGTTGTGTTGCTAGTTCACCGATATGGGCACAATGAAAGGCAGGGTAAAAAGCTGGCCGTCACAGAGAGGGTCAAGAAACAATGACTCATACAAATGGTCATAATGACACACTTAGTTTCCCCCTCAAAGACAGTCTCAGTGTTGCCGTGTACATGAAAAATTATGAGGCTGGTTGTGGTTTTATATGTTCTCTTCACACTGTATACTGTGGGACACCTAAGGGGAAATGTGAGACTGTATGGAAAACTTAATTTCAGCATACAGATGTTTGACTGAGGGTGTCCGAGATGCATTTGTGTGAAATAGATCCAACCTCTGATACCTGCTGAGGTGGAAGAAGAATGGATCAATGCACAATATAAGCACTTATGAGTATATTTTTGCAATATAGTAACATTCCGTGCAATTTTTTCTCTTAAATTTGTTCCTATTGAGAAAGAAAAAAAGAGAGAAAGGCAGTGAGTGAGTGATGTGAAGAGAAACCGAGAGACAGAGTGAATCTCAGTCAAAGAGCAGCCACTGCAATAACCAGCTTTAAAGCAGAAACCTGTTGAGCTACTACAATGATGTCAGTACTATAAAGAAGGTTCAAGTTTGTCTTCCTTGTATCAGCAGCTGTTCACGTTGCAATTCTCCTTTTCTTATCTTAACCCTCAACTGGTCTTTTTTTTCAAGATCACCCTTTTATGCATGAGGGCTTTTCCCCCTTTTACATTTCTACTATTTCTCACTTCGGAGGGAGGGGCGTCTCCAGATGTAGACAGAGAGGAGTGCGTCTATTTCCAGTGATCAGGAAGAGGAAAGAGAGGGAGAGAGAGGAGAACTGTTTAGACAGTTGTGTTGGGGAGCACTGAGCACACACACACACACACACACACACACACACACACACACACACACACACACACACACACACACACACACACACACACACGCACACACACACAGACCCACACACACACAGAGCCAGGTCTCTTGTAATCACGATTTTGTCGACCGGTGGCTGTACCTTCCAGAAGAGTTCACGCCCCCTCCTGACTGTTTTGGCTGACTTTGTGGTGTGCACTTCTGACAGTGAGCGAGAGTGGGGCAGCGAGAGAGTGAGGGAAGGGGAGGGAGCAGTTTTGCTTGTGGGAGGAGAAGGAGGAGGGAGAGAGCAGGAGGAAGGAGAAGCCTTCTCAGTTTCTGTGAGTCCTGCTCGCTGTAGGCTACAGAATGGACGCAGTTGCTTTCCTCTCAGTTTGAGAGGCAACTGCAGTTTTTTTTTTCTTTTCTTTTTTCTTTTTCTTTTTTAGTCTTCCCTTCCTTCCTCGTGCCAGACATCAGTAGTAGACACTGCAGATTTGTTTCCCCTTCCACACTGTACTTTTTTTTTTTGGGACTGCTCTCTCACTCCTGTGTTATTATTTCGGTGCTTGGGAAGTACCATGCCGGTGGTTGGTGTAGCCTCCAAGCTCAGGCCACCCTCCTCAGTGGGCACCAAACCGGTGCACACGGCTCTCCCCATCCCCAGCGCGGTGAGGGCGGCCACCTCCCAGGGCTACATGGCCCGGCAGCAGGAGCTCAGGGCAGGTGAGGGCGCCCCAGGGCTCTCCTGCCAGCTGTCAGTCAAGTCTGAGTACCGGCAGGAGAGGACGCCTGATGGGAGGTCCAGAGCCGAGACGGAGGAGAGCAAGATCTGCAAGGTCAGTGGGGGGGGCACGGACTCCATCAGGCCGTGTATTGGTGTGTGTGACACTCCACAGGTGTCAGTGCAGGAGACGGTGTCAGGCTCGTGTGGCTCGCCCTCTTTCTATCAGTGTCTGTGCCTCGCTTTATTTTCTCCATCTGGCTTGAAGCAGGTGTCTGAACCGAGTCTGAGCGCGGACACACCGAGGCAATGAGTCATGTGTGCTTTAATGAGATGATGTCGCTGGCTCGTGGTCATCAACTCAGAGGGGAAACTACATGAGTAATGTATCACTGGCAATGTATTACCTCATCCGGCTGCCCATTCACTCTATGCATCATTTACTTGTGTGTGTGTGTGTGTGTGTGTGTGTGTGTGTGTGTGTGGGTGAGTGTGGAAAAGGAAGTTCAGGGGTTGTGTGTGTGGAAGTATTTAGTCTATACCTGTGAGGTGAACCATGTCAGCTCCTCTGTGGGGAGGGAGACTAATCGGAGAGCTACCTGAGTAGCCCTGAATGTATATACTCTCTCCTCTTCCTTTCTGTCTCCCAATGCAGGGTGATATTTCATATGGATCACCAGTGTGGCCCTCTTGCTCCCAGAGTACATCCTCGAAACCTCCAACAGTGTCGAAATGTTGCAGATGGTTTAATGGTTGCACAGAGATAATTTTTAAGTGCTTCGCCATACTCAACTCAGTCTGTGCCAAGTTCTTTCCGCTTTGCAGAAATGCTTGGCACAGTGTCCCCCGGCTGCGAAAAGAGAAGGCGGGGTCGGTCCAACTCGAGGAGGAAGGGGTTTTCAAAACTCCCCGCCAAATAGTTTTCAGCAGCGCCTCGGCCCGTCCCACATCCAGAGCTGTCAGAGCACAAACTGAAACTTTCCTGTTTGGCCGGTTGGTCTCATCTCCTCCTCCCCTCTTCTCCTAACTGCCGTTTTTTTCTACCGTTACAAGACTTCCTGACAGAGACGTGAAAAAAAAATGAAAAGACTCCCTGACCCTGATTCTTTTCCTGGCTTGTGATACCGAACAAAGCTGCTGATTTACCTCGAGACCTAGAGGAAACGTGGGCAGAAGACATCAAAGCACGGGTCAAGACTCCCCTGCTTCTAAATCCGCCCAGCGTGTCCGTGACTGAGTCCAAAAAGTGAGGGGGGGGGGGGGGGGGGGGGGTCATCATTAACCTGCTGCTGAACTGGCAACTTAACTCTCTCAGCTTGTAAAAACAACTGGGTTCCTAAAAACCTCCCGTTTAGTCCATTAAAAGTACAGTAGCATATTTTATTTATTTATATAAAAAGAAGGAAGCTGATCCATCCGCCGTCTTACTTTGAAAAGGAAAAGTGTCATGCAGGTTTCCCCACACCTTGTCCCACATCTTGACTCTTGCCATGCCTACTGTTTTCTGTTTGTTGGATTTTAACCTTATTCCGATGTTGTTATTGACGGGGCATCAGCTGAATTGCCTGAAATGCACAATCCCTGCATCTAACCATGGTCTCTGTCACGGGAAAAGCTCATAGGCAGGCAGAAGTGTCTTGCCTGCCCCAGCCTGTCGCTGAGGGTGAGGAATGGGAGGTATGGAGGGGGTAATTAGTCCGTCTAATTGTGTTGTGTAGCCCCTTAAGAGCTTTACTCGCTGGTTTCCAGAAAAAAGGGAAAGGGGAGGTGGAGTAAGTGCTGCTCTAACACCTTTGCATTAACCAACGCTCCTTGTTTACCGGGAGTCCTCTTATCAAGTGGGATCCAGCGTAGCACTATGTGTGTGCGTGTGTGCATGACTGCATGCTTGTTTGTGTGCATTCAACCGCCTCATATACACAATAGTGCCAGCGTGTGTCGGCTTGTCTTCCATGAGGTTAAACAGATCTTAACATCGCTGGTGTTTGTCAAAGAGGGAATGACTTAAGGTATTGACCTGTCTAGCCCTGTCGAGTATTTGACCCATGCTCATAATGGCATCAGCATCAAGGTGCCATACCCTCACAATGTTCCTGTGCTTGCAGAACAATGACGAGTGCAACAAAATAAACAAATGCATGTGGGTTAAGTGCAAGGAAGAGAGGAAGAGGGGATTTGTTTTTTTCCTTCAGCGTGGTGTTTGCAGGAGACAGCAGGCCTGATGTTGTTTTGCCCAAAGCCGGAGAGGAAGTCCAAGTGACTCTTAAAACAAGCTCAGCTGAAACAAATCCGATGTGCAGCTCAGCCTGAAGCTGAAGGCCCACCGCTGGGTTTGGACCGAGAGCTCTCACATTTAACAGATGTCGCTCGGGTGAAGGAAGGGACCAATTCTTTACGGAGCACTGCTGTGCTCACCCACCACCTGTGAGAGGAACTGCAGGTCCAGAAGTGATGCAGGGAGCCATCGGGTTGTCTGATTGTGTGGAAGGGACACAAGCTGCATAGACAAGCTTAATGTTGGACACCATTCAGAATCAGTTGGGTGTAATCCAAGCAGTGTTAATACAGTTTATAATTCCTCATGGATAAAAACAACAGGCTACACCTAGTTTCACAGGAGTGTCCTTAAGTTGTGTCGAGATTTTTTGTGTCTGTGCACAAGTGTGTTATTTTCACAAGTTATTCAGGAATGCAAGAGACATCTTTTGGAAATCTGTTGTTGTGGATGCTGCAGAACCGTATACAGATCAGGATGCACTATTAACCTTTGCAATGACTTTTTACTTACTGGTTAAATCCTAACATGACCATTGAAGCAATGCATCCAACCACTTAGACATTGTCTTTACCTGATGCAGATGCTAATTCTAGGGTGATTTTACCATTATTCCCCATAAAATTATAACATAATGATACAAATATATTTATATCTATTTGACCACAAACTACACGTAGAAAGTACAGTGTTGAGAGACACTTAAAATAATTCTTCCCAAGTACTAAATTTCATAATTTGTGGGTGTCTTTTGCAAAAGGCATCACTCCGCATCATTTTGAAAGAGAAGCAGCTCATCACCTTGCTTTCTTTATGTTTCTCTAAGCCCCATGACTAATTTACACGACTGATGTTCAAGATGCACAGCTTTGGCAAACATTAGCTGCGTACGTCTTGAGTTTCTTCGGTGGTGTCTGGTTTCTCGTCCAGGGTTCAACGCCTAATCCGTCTGTGATTTGGGGCCGTCCAGGAATCCGATTTCCCTTCCACGCTGGAGACGAGAACAAGGCAGGACGTGTGCTCTCCCTGTTGTACTCTCCGCTGACAGCCTCTGGCGCTGCTGGATGACGAGTTTATCTGAGCCTACTGGGCTTTAATGAAGTGTCAACGCCACCATCACTGATTGGGACTTATCTTGTGCATCAAGGGGTTTGGCAGCTGTCCAGAGCACACAGCCCAGAGACTTTGGCTAATTTAGAGTTCTTTTTCCGACAGAGAAGATATTGCTTCTTACCTTTTAATTAATTCTATGGTCTGGCAGAAGAACAAATTATGTTTATCGGATTCATCTTCATTCATCCTTGAACAACTGTATGCATTGTTTGGGGAGTCATTTGGTTATATCTATTCATGCCTTGACGCCTCTCATTAAAAGCTGTCTTGTGCCTTTCTGTGATTTAAGTTAACTTTATTTAATAGCCTGCTCTGCAAGTGTCACAACATAGGGATTTAGGGATTCCAGTGCAACTCTCAAATAGAAATGATCTGGGTCTTCTATTAAAGTAATTAACATATATCCACCTATAGGAACTTGTTAGAAGAATTGTATATAAGTTATCATGTTTGAATGTACTGCTGATGCAAAGTGTGACTGTCTGACATAGAGGTGCAGTCTGGCACCTCTGAGTTCAACAACAGGGCAACAACGCTTTGCAAGAAACCACAGACAGATGCTGTCTAGTTTTCTACTTAAACAGGAAACACGCCTGGAAAGATGTGATGATGAAGATGTTCCACTTTTCTGTAGGCAAATGTAACCCCACCTTGACCTTGTAACTGAGCTTTCGAATAAACACGCTGTATACGGGAAGTACCGTCGAAGTTGGCTGCAACCTACTCAAAGGTGCGGACTTCCCTTGCAAGTAAAAACGTACGAGTGTATGTGTGGTGTTTGATTCGTGAATTCTTACAACATTGATACATGTCTGGGTGAAATTCCCTCGACAGAACTCCAGTATCATTGGGATTTGTATGAAGAAAACACATTCGCTGTTACAGTTAAGCTGAAGAAAAGTGTAAATTCTGAGAGCCTATTGGTTTTTGGTCCTAACCCTGAGAATATGGCCAATTATCGCATTGAGTTCCCCTGCATGATGAAGCCCTGGTCAGGTCAGCTTCCAAGCACCAGTTAGTTTTGCCTTGCAGAGCCACACAAAAGACCAGCTTTTTATTGTGTGCACTTACTGCAATTGTATCCCAACCCTAAGAGTAAAGTGTTTGGGAAACTCAAGTTGGGCCTTTCTTTTACAGATCTCATAACTTTTGTTCTTTCAAATGTAGAGAGCGTCAAAAGTACAATGGCTGACTAGCCTTCAAGTAAAGTAACGTGCAAGAGGAGGTGCAGGAGAACAGCACAAATGGATATTTTGCAATACTACACCAACCTTCCAGTAGACAGACTCTCAGGGTTTCTCCATCTACTCTCACTCTATCCTGCGTACATGCTTGGTGTAAGTGCAGACGAGGGCCAGAGACACTCATCAACCAAAAGCAGAAAAAAACATCCTGTTGATTCACTGTCTGCGTACATGTGGTGTGTACACTGAAGAATAACCAGTCAGTTGTTACACATTCTCTCTTTTGCTCATGCTGTGGCCTGATAATGGCGTGGGCGACAGTATGGGTTGGTTTGGAGTCATAAAGTCGGGTGGAGCTCCTCAGGGAATAATGTCGGGGTTTACTGAGTTTTAGCGAGTACAACGTAAACAAATCTATCTCTACTCTTTCCCTCTGTCTGTTATCTCTGGGTGGGCCTGATGCAATCTGCTTCTCTTGTCCTCTGTCACCCTGTGTCTACTATTTGCTGTCCCTGTCTTTCTTTCAAACTTATGGAAACACATATATTATAATAGTGTAACAGCTTTTTTCCACAGTCATGCTCTTCTTATATTTATTATCTCCATTACAGTGACATTCGCAGATTGTGTGACTAAAGATATGATTTAAAGGAAGACTGTTTATTGAAAACTTTTGGAAGATTAGGCAATTTGTCTCCAAGCTACCTGAAAACATAAGCATGGACTTTGTCCAGCACATCAGTGGGGTAAGTTCCCTCTCTCCCTCGGTCTCTTCCTCTCGTTCCCTCTCTCGCTGTCTCTCTGTCTTTATGTCTCTTGTTAATCTCTTGCTCTTCCCCTCGAGCTGCTGTAACACTCCTGAAACAACCGAGAGAACACAGTGAGTGACAGGGGGCCAACTTGCTCCAGTTTAGGGAGGTGGATGGGACGGTTCATGCACGGGGGTGTCTGAACGTGTCCTAGTCATGGGTGGTCTGTCTTGCCGTGTGCCGGACTCCATATCTGGAAGAGAAGCTGTCGCTGAGAGGGAGGTGTGAATCTTGAGCAGAGGACAGGCAGGGCTGCTATATTTGAGCGTCTAGCCGACAAGGTCAGCGAGTGAACTTTAAAACACACGGTGATGACACAGGAGTGGTCGCTTGCATCTGCGAAATAAGAAAACCCAAATTTCTTTAAGTTCAGTATAGAATGACATAAGAAATGGCTTCGGTTGAAACCACACACTCCCATAGCAAAAAGATGCAGCCCCTAAACGTTACTGCAGGTTTGTTCTCTCTGTGGTAAGCTGCAGTAGTTTGTCCCCACAACTGTAGCAGCAGTGAGGCTGATTGATGAAGGCCAATACGTCTGTGGTCTGTCGAGCCCAGCTCACTTGGCCTGATCCAAGTTGGCAGTGATCTTTGGTCTCACACATGATTTTGAACCTTGAGATTATCAAATTATAGCAAGAAAATGTAAAAAGAATTGGGTTAGCATATGTTGCAGCTGAGTAACTACCACTAATGTGATTCAGTCACATTTTTTGCATTAGTCCTTCCACTTTCTGCAACATTCCCCCACAGGGCTGAGATTCCTTAATGACCCCTGGGTCGAAATTGGGAAAATATTTGAGACAATATTATGCTTTCCAGGGCTCTCCCCCCCCCCCTCCACCTCTCCCTGTGTCTTTTGTCTTACACGCAGTATTTCATTGCCTTTTGTGCCGCGGGGAGTCTTGCTGTCGGTCGCTGTGCTTAAATCTTGGAGGGAGAACACACAGAGCGGCGGGTGTTTACAGTACAGCCACACCGGTTAAAAATACCCTCCCCTGGAAGTGCAGTCATAGTGCTCACTCCAAAACACTAAGAAAAACAAGGCTCGCTGCAAAACAAGTTCAAGTACACGGGAAAGCATTGAAAACGTCTTCGGTTAAAAGCCACCTCTGTGAAAACTGAGGGTTTGTGTTTATCAGATTTATCTATTTTTAATATTGACCCCTCTTAATTGGAGTTTCTTTAGTATAAATTAACTTCAAAACTCTTGACTTTGTTTAAAGTCTTTTGCAGACTCGACATCGTACATCTTCATCTTGGTTTTTACGTCTCCCTCTGACTTACGGCTGCAGTACTCAACAAATAACTGAGATTAAAGCGAACAAAACCTCCCACCACCCTGTTATTGTCTCATCATATTCCGAGGGTTCTCTATGATGTTTTGTGTGCGTGAGGCATCGTGGCACCGATTTGACGCAGGGAAAAAAGTGTTAGCGTGTGTATGTGCGTCAAACACAGGCCTGCTCTCATGCAGAGGTCGGGATGACACACACACACATACATACACACACACACACACACCCACCAGGCCTTCTGCCAGTTCAAAGGTTGGCTTGCTAAGTGATCCAAGAGTGGGTCTGTTCACTTGTTTGTTGTTTAATGCCGTAAAAGAAGGAAAGCAAACAGAGAGAAGCAAAAGGAACATGCGTTAGATATGTTTTTTCATACATGTTTGATTTATGTGCTACTACACAGCCCAACACACATCAAAATTCCATGTAAAGACAATAAAAAAAGGAATGAAAAACTGAATTTTTAAATATTTAAAAGGTGTTTTAAACGTATTGTCTGATGCCTTTGAATTAAATGAGGAGACATGTTTTGCAGAGCTCGGGTAGAACAGGCAGATTGTCCTACAGGTGCTGGTGCACAGAAACTAAAAGCTTACTTGGTTTTGATTGAGGGAGTAACCAGGACGACCTGAGGCGTCTGGATTCTTTGTAGCGTACAAGGAAATCAGAGATGTATTTAGGCCTGAGAACATTTGGTGCTGTATAAACAAGTAATAGAATTTTTTTTTAAACTCTCCTTTGGGATAGAGTGCGCCAGTGCCGTGATTTGAAGGCTGGTGTTATGTGCTCCACTTTCTTCGTGAGGATATGAGATGAGCTGTAGCTGCCTGGTTGTCTGGTGGTGTAGCCTGCTGAAAGTAAACAGTGAAGTCTTTCTGGATCCTTTTGCAGACTGAAATCCTTTCATACTTTCTGTTTTTAAAGTGGTAGTACATTGATTTTGTATTTGTCTTCTTTCTTTGGTGCCAAAAACATTTATGTTGTGTGCACAGGGTCTGTAGAGCTCTTACTGGATTAGGATGCCAGACCCGTTTAAAGTTTACCTCTGTGCATACGCTATACCAATACAAATATAAACTTTATAAGATCGTATAATATAAGCACATCTCTGAAGCAGTATAAGTCAAATCAAATGGTTAGGTCAAGGGCCTCGGGACAGGAATTGGCTTGAAAAGAAAAGTTCAATATTTTGGAAAAATCTACTTCCTGGAAAGTATGAGGGAACCAGCAGGGAGTCCAGGAACTCAGTGGTTCGGCCAAAAAAGGAGTTCCTCCATGTAACTTCCTGTAAACCATAAACTGTAGTTTGTTGTTTTGTTTTTTAACTTTCCCATGTGTACAGGTGTTGTGGAATACAGCTGCTCAGACTATGTGGAAAATGTTTTGTGGAAAGAAGGATGAAGTCTAATGCTATCAGGTGAATGAAATTTGAAAATAAATAAAAACCTGGGGGTGTGGATTGAGAAAGAAGTGAGACCTCTGTTACCCCAAGTTGCATTATGGGTAATACAGCAGGCATCTGGGTTTGACAAAGAAGACAAATGCATGGATTAAAAAAGGTGATGGTTTATTCACTCCTTTACAAAGTGTCCATCCTGAGTGTGACAATGTGATGGAGGACAAACCCTCAGAGACACAAAGGGTGATGTTTGTTCTGTAGTGGGTCGCCATAAGGTCAGAGGAGACACACCTGCACACACATGCAGACACGGGGCATGTTTTGAGTGTGTTTTCGTGTTGGATTACCTCCACCTCTGATTTCCCCCCATTTGTCTCTCTTCAGCCGTCTGTCACCACTCTCTCTGTCTGCTCGGTTTTCTTAGCGTCCGTACTCTCTTCTCCCTTTATCTTCCATCAGTCCCCTCTTTTCACGTCTTCCCGGCACTTTTTTTTCACCCCTCCGTCTCCTGTCACTGTCTTTCTGCTCGCTCCCATTCCCAGCATTCCTCCCTGAGTACTTCCTTGGCCTCAGTCTCTCCAGACTGGAGCCTTTCTCTTATTCTACTCCCTCCAACTCACTTACTGGTATTTTCCTCTGACCTTTACCCCCTTCTCTTTTTTCCGGATTGTTTTTTTGTCATCTTTTTTCACCACCGTGCTCCACCTTTACTTCTCTCTCCCTCTCTCTCTCTCTCTCACTTCTTTTTTTGTCCATCTCCTCCTCTCTCTGTGATATTCATAATGAGAAAAGCAGCAGGAGAGAGTTAACACACACCTGGCCCAGTTCTGTCTCCCCAGCAGCTGTCACAGATAACCTTTCCTCTGCTGAACGAACAGGTCACCTTCTCTTCTCTTCTCTTCTCTTTTCTTCTCTTCTCTTCTCTTCTTTTTGCTTCTCTTCTCTTGTCATTGCTTCTCTTGTCTTCTCTTCTCACTGCAAGCAAACATCTGGGAAAGCAACAACTGGTGGCAAAACTGTCCAACTCCCATGCAGACATGCTAACACATATCATAACACACACTAACAATGGCCAGCATGTGTGTCTGTGCGTGTGTGTGTGTGTGTTGTTGTTTTTAGGCAGGCAAGCAGGACTATCACTGGTGTTATGAGTCAAGCGAGTGGTTTCTGAGCTATGTGACTCACGGCTTACGCAGCAGCGGCGGTACATCACCAGCTATCAACTTGATTACTGGGTTTCCGGGGCATCTGGGGAGGAGGGGGCCTGGGGGGGGAGGGATCGAGTAACAGTAACAGTACAGTCATAGGCTATAGGTTCAACTGCACAGCCTCCCAGCCCAGATGTGCCCGGTGCTTTTATAGGTTGTTGTTCCCAGCTGCGTCAAAACAGTGTTACTCACAGTTCAGGGAAAACAAACATGCGCAACCCATAATGTTGTTTCTGGTAATTGAAAGTAAAGAAAAAAAAATAATCAACCTTAGCTGCTGATTTTACACCTGCACATAAAAAATAAAACAGGTGAACTGCATTTTTCTGTGCTGCGGTAGTATTTTTGGGGGGATTTTGATTTTCAAAACACCCAGGGCCGGGAGATATGTTCAAAATTGATATCAAGGGGAAAATGTAATATCAATTAATATTGATAATTGCATATATAAATCTTACATTATTAATTATTTCAAATTTAAAGACAAATGTGTGCTTCTTAGTGAAAGTAGTGGTTTAAGCCTAACCCTAAACCTTCTCCACTTGCGCTCCTTGTATATAAACGAATAAAACACTGTGGTTGCAGTTGGTAATGCCCAGGTGTGAATGTTAGTGGCAGTATGAAAGTCAAGCGGAGCATCGCTGGAAAACACTATCAATTATCCATTATTGGGTTACATTTAAAGGCTATGGGATGTTTTTGATAAGTAAATAGAACGCACGAAACCGACCAACACTCAGACACAGATGTCGGGATGAAAGGCTCATTCTGGTGGGATACTGGGGGGGGCGGTTTCTCAACGGAGCACGCACACATGTTTTTTTTTGAGCGGTTAACCCTCACATTTCGACTCATCATTACCCACAAGCAGCATCTATGTTCTCATTATTTTTCCACGTTTTTTCAATCCGGACTTGTCGTTTTTCTCTTATTTTCCTGCATTTTGTATGTGTGAGTCTTACTGAAGGGCCAACAAAGTGCCAAATGGAACTAATTACACTTACTCATAGTTCTGTGTTTACTTTAGGAAGAATTGCCCTGGTGGGATTCCCCATGCGTTAATGGAATATTTCATTAAAATGGCCTCAGAATGTGTGCATGCATGTTAAACACGGGAGGCCCCAGTGCAATCAAACCACCCGACCCATACCCTCCATGAATTTAAAGTATGGTCAGAGTTGAATGTATTAAAAGCTGGGAGATTTTAACGCTGAAATGCAAGACAGCTGTCACTCCATGTGTTGTCCTGGCAGTGTTGGCCCAATGCTGGACACACTGATGTGCAAAAGAATCACAGATCTGGAAAGATCACGTAGGTCGAGGCGGACTCAGTGATCCTAATGCAGCCATGAGGTCATCGGCCAGCTCAGTGGTGCGTGACCCCTGCAGCCACCGGCCAGTCTGGAGAGCACTGTGGCAGCATTTGATGTGTCCATGGCCCTTTTTGGAAACAGTAAATGGAGTGTGAAAGTGCACGTTGCAGAGCTGCAACTGGAGCCTTGTGGGTGCACGTCTGTGTCTGTGCGTCTGTGTCAATAAAACATGAGATGAAATCAAATGAGGTCTTTTACAGTAATATAAATAATAAAGAAGTCTTTTAGTAGTGGGAGGCTTGGTGGTTCAGTTTTTTATGTTGCTGTCTTAAAGCAAGACGAACTTGGACCCAGTCCCTGACCCCCGTTCTTTCTCTACGTGCTTTACTTGCTCACACTGAGTTTATGTGTGTCCTTTGAGAGTTCATCGACATTTACGTTTGGTGTATTGAATAGTTTCATTGTGACTATACTGCACATACCACTTAATGACACTGCCAGTTTTTGCTCAGTTATTTTAGAAAAGGATTTCACTGAACAATTAAATGAATTGTGATGCCTCTCTTTGCATCCCGTTATGATTTCATTTGACTATTCGTGAGGTCGTGACTTCATGTTATGGAAAGCCATGTCTTAATGAGCCTCATTTGTCCCACAGTGGTCTCCTATACGTCACTGTCTGGCCTCTCCTGGCGCCCTTCTGCTGTCCTTATATTGCTCTTCCTCTGAGCTGCAGGTGGGCCCACTGCACCTTTCTATTAAAAAGCACTCATTTCCGTCTCAATATCACAGCCTCACTGCCTCTGCTGTTCCACTGTATTAAGTTTGCCCATAAAGTGTGTTAACTCTGCCATTAATGAGTGTTAAACATGAACCTCTGGCCCTTGACAGTGTCTCAAGAGATGGGGAGCTAAGTACGCCCTCCACTTCCACTTTCGCCTTTCCCTCTGGCCAACGACACCTTGCGGTTTTGGGCAGGGGCGCGTTCGCTCATCGGATAAGTCTCCTGACACACATCGGTGTATAGTTTTATTTACCGGCTGTAGTTGTTGTTAATCCCACGAGAATGCTCAAACTTGCTTTTAACAACCAAGTTTTTTTTCGTTGATGAATCCTCTGAGGCCTTTTTGGCGCTTTGCTCATTTCCCCTCCCGTCTCAGCGGCGGTGACTTGTCACTTAAACAACGTTGGGTTTGTTGAATCACATCTGCAGTGTTGGCAGTGGCCTAGCCAAAGCTTACGTACATTAGGAGTCGGGTAACCTCTGATCTTTTTCAGCCCTCCCAAACCGTGAACACTTCTCTATTCCTGTTAACACTATTGACTCTTAAGACTTATTTTCAGCCTAATCATCTTAATGGTGTAATAGCCTTCCTCGCATGTAAAAGCAGAGGTGAAAGGCACACAAGAGGAATCTTTGTCTGTGTCAAGATGAAGGTCGTTGCGTAAATGGTCGGTCCATGGGTTGATGGTTGAGGTTAGCCCATTCGAGGGAAATGTGAAAGCCTCAGCAAAGAGCAACATTTTCCCTCTTAATCCCTAAATGATGAGGAAGGGCTGTCTGCCATGCTACACTGAAGAGACTCATTACATTAGCAGCTCTGAAGGTTCACATGCTGTCGGGCCACTTGCCAATGGCTTGTCCGACCAAAGTTAGCTGTCCCATCGGAGACAAGACAAGAGCCTTTTGTATTGTCCCACGCTACATCCCTTAAGGGACGAAGAGGTTCAGCCCGAAGACAAAATGAGGGCCGATGATGATAAGATCTCTTTCTCTTCTGTAAATGTGTTATTTGGAAACTTGGAGACATTGGCCTCAGCCAGGTCAACTGATTCAATTGGTTGATTTAATTAGCAAATAAATAGAGAAATGGCACAAACTACAAGAAGAGAAGAAGAGAACATCAGACATTAAAAAGTCTCTGGGCTATCTGGTGTTCAGGCCTCATTTCTTTTTAGTGTTTCTCTTACCCATTGAAAAACCAATGATATGAATGAATAATTATTGCAGTTACTGCATTGTTTAACTCCACAGTTAGGGTTAGGTAAATTATCACTTAGAGGAAAGTGCTCGGGAAATAATTGCACTGATAGAACAGTTCTTCTGAGTTCAGTTAGAATGAGTCAAGAGGATATGATTCATCTAGAGAGACAATATATGTCAAGAAAAAATGCATCGTCTACCCTTTGGGTTTAGTTGAGTTGTGAGTTTGCGGTTCAGACTGGACAAGGTAAGGTCACTCTGCCCTTGAGGAACAAAGAAGAACACTGGTGGAAATCATTCAGGGAAGGTAGGGCTAAATAGCCAATAGTGTTTTTTTTATTATTTAGGCTTCATTCAAAGAAGATGTGGATGGCTGGAGTTAACTTGCTGCTGGATTGGAAGCAGATGCAGGCACCTCATTCAAGTTTAAAACCCTAATCTCTCTCTGTCTGGCTCCTTTTTTGGGGGCCTTGTGTTGAGAACAGCTGCAGGTAAGATACCTTAGGGGGCGGTGGGGGGTTAGGATGTGGGGAAAGGAAAATGGGATGTCCAGAAAGAAAAGTGTGAGGCTGAAGGGAGCAGAGAAATAGTGGTTGTTGTGTGCCAGGTTGATCGTGCAGGATATGGGAGGTGGGTGCAGTGTGGGGCAGGTGCCACATGTCAAGGCCAACCCAAGACAGTCTGAATGAAAGTTCTGTCCATCTGAGATTCCTTACTGAATCTCTAGATTAGGAGAGAGCGACCTTCACTTCATTGTTTCAACATGATCTCACAAAAGAATAATTCAATATTTTTGTTAAACAAAAGATCCTTAAGTGCCACCAACTCTAGGGCTCACGATCCTACTGGTTTCCTCGACCCATAATACATCCATGTGCAGTAATTTGCACGGATGTGTTAAGATGAGTGTAAGTAGGTTTATGGTCGTATGGGGAGCAGCAAACATCACCCCGACTTCTCTTGCTGTCATCAGATCGGCGCTTGGCTGATATTTATTTCCGCAAGCTTGACAGGGGCCATTCGTCTTGGGGAGGAGGCTTGAGTTACAGCGTTTAGGAGGCGAGGATCCTCTCGCACGGGGAGCACCATACACAGTGTATATGTTGTGCAGGCCCTGGAGGGAAGGAGCGGCAGAGAGGGAAAAGAAAGCTGCTGGACAAACAGTCTGGGAAGGACAAAATGTCTTTCTCAGCCAATTCGCCTCGCATGCTGGCACATACTGTGGTAGTTACCTGCCTCCAGTCATCCATCTTCACAGTTGAGAAGTTCAACAGCTTTAAATGTGAGTATCTCTAATGTGGAATTAGTTATGCAAGTTATGGTGTTGAATTGGTTTTATCTAGAATGGAAGCGGCACCCTGAGTGCTCCGGGAGGAATATTTGGCAGAGCTTGATACTTTTTGACAGCCCCATTTATCTGTCGGGGCTGTTTGTGCGAAGGGCCAAGAGGAAAACCTTATTATTGTGTCCCAGCTGACCTGAGTCAAACTAAAGCTAAACCAATGAGATTGTAGGATTGGTCCTATTTAGCTGACTTTGCTCTTCACCAGGATGTTTGAGTGCTCCTCATGATCACTTTGCTGCTCCCAAGATGTGTTGAATGAGCCGGAGCAGGAAGGGCTGCTCTCAGGAGCTGTCTGCTGGTCAGTCCTGTGCAGCATTTCCCCAGTACACACACACACAAGAGAGTGAGAGGGAGAATCAGGCCTTTGGGTTGAGAGGTAATGTCCTCTCCCACATCCAACTAACCGCCGCTCGATGACTGACACGCGTTACCCTCCCACCCAACAGTCACTCCCCCTCTCCTTCTCAGAGTTAAGGTCGCTGCAATACACCGAGTGCAGAGGGTGTTCAGCCAGACTGACTTGGTTGATTTGGGCGAGAAACTGCAAGACTGGCTTGACATAATGGTCCAAGGCTAAATTTAACAGGATGTGTGTTGCTCTGACCCGACCCAGAGAGAGTTGCTGTGCAGGATTGGAAAAGCTAAGGTGAGGTGGTGAGGCAGCATCCCATTTCATTGCTTCCCGGTTGGACTGACCTAGTTGGGCCCATTGTGAAACCTTGCTCTGTGAAAATTACTTCTCAACTATGACTCTTTTTGTCCAATACTATAAATGGAAAATGGTAAATAGTTTTGTATTTATATAGCGCTTTTCTAGTCTTGATGAACACTCAAAGCGCTTTACAGTACAGTTTTTACATTCACCCATTCACACACAAATTCATGCAGTGCATCTATTAGCAGCACTTTGTTATTCTATGGGGGGCCATTCAGGGTTCAGCATCTTGCCCAAGGACACTTCGGCATGCAGATGGGTCAGACTGGGGATCAAACCGCCGACCTCCAGGTTGGAGGACAACCACTCTACCCCTCAGCCACTATACTTGGCATTAATAACTAATATATGGTCTAACTATGCAGATGAGCAGGAGAGGGTGGTATCCTAACACTCTATCTGATCCAGATCCATCAGCACCACAGAGGCGATATTTTACAACTTCTCCATATAGATTTATTTTTGAAGGGGCATCATAAACCATGGGTGATGCCATGAGGGTTAAGGACCAAAGCAAAATAGAGCTGACTTTCTCATCTGCTCTGCAATTCATGTTCTTGTGTCGTGCATTTTCATCTTGTGATCTAATCCCTTGACAATCCTATTTTGCATTGGTCTAGTCATTTATTTCTGTGACTGCATTTTTCCAGATTCTGGGTGAGGCCACCGTATGCATGAAGCAAACCCATTTTTCTATATTTGCATCTATTTCAAAACAGGCGGGAAAGTTCAACCCTGTGGCTGCTGCAGGTTTTCAGTCTTGTAAAATGTCTAAAAAGACATGTGTGGCACGACAGCAGATATTAGCTATTTTTGTGTATATTTGTTTTTGTGTATGTACGTCCACCACCCCAAGGAGATTGTGAGTGTATGGAAAAGGAGAGAGGAATGTGTGCGTGTGCCTTTATGTGTGGGTGTGTATGTGTGTGAGCCTATTTCCCCAGGTCTCCACTCCAAAGTAGCACTTGGCACAACAAGCCCAGGCTGTAATACTTTAACAGTGGAGTTGTTTACTCTTTACCAACCCACTTCAGCCCCATTTTGGGAGGGTTCCTCTGCCTTTGGCCCAGCAGCATGTAGACATTTGAACAGTTTAGCTCTAATGTCATCTTGCCAACAGATTTTATGGCCCAATGGTTGGAGTGTGTGTGTGTTTTTATAATAACTCCAGGTTATGTAATCAAACTTTGGGATCGGCCTACTGCTTGATCTTTCAGCACTTAGCATCTTCTGTAAACTTAACAGGTTGCTGAAAGTGTGTTTGCGCTGTGTATATCCTTATGTTCCTGTGGTTACAGTGCTGTTACAGCGTTGTTATGGCTGCTAGCTCCAGATGCTGGATGCGTTTGTTGCAAATTTTGTTTAATCATCAAAATCAGTTTCACTTCAGATGAACCATGTGTGTCAACAGGTTGATGTCCAGGTCAACAGTTTGAAAGCGGTCACACTATAATGACCAGCTTGCTGTATATCAGCCCACACATACACAGTATTTGCAACACACTGCTACTCACAACCCCAAAAAGCCTTCATGGGAACCACAATCGCCTTTCAAAGACTAGGTGCAAACATTCCACAGGATCTGGAGATTATCCCATTTAACTTCTGGCCTTTTCACAGATGTGAAATAGTCAAAGCAGCACCTTGCAACGCTGTGGGATCATTCCGTGCGAGCATGGGTGGCCGCTGAGGGGACAGGACCCCAAACCTTGGCAGTGTTTTACACAGGGACTTTGTCAGCTTTATCTTGAGAGCAGTACTCGACAGTTTGCCAAGACGTTGTTGCTTTATGCATTGTGTTAACATCATAGCAGCAAACACCCATGAAGCCTTTTTCTAAAAAAGCGCTGCACTTATTCCTCTCCAGCCTGTGTCGGGAAAGCGCCGTTACAATATGATGATTAAAGGTGATTCGAGCTTGCCAGGAAGTTGACATTTTCAATATTTGGCTGCAGTGGCAGGCCTCGCATCGCACGCACACTTTTCATCTTGTGAAGGGCTAACGGCTCCAAATGGAGCAGTGGGAACATGACGCATGAATCCTGTGACGGGGGGAAAACTGATCAGTGTGATAGGCTTTGTGTGTTTGTGTGTGTGTGTGTGTGTGTCACAGCGTGGTGTTTACAGATGTAGTATGCCTGAACCACTTTGCTTTGATGGCGTGATGTGAAGGATCTCAAGGAGTCAAAGCGGTTGTTTTTGTAGTTTTCGTGAGAGTGAACGTTTGTTATCTTTCTGGTGTTTCAGTCTCGTTTGACTTGTACCGAAAGCAGGGATGTAAAAATGTGTTTCTCTGTCTGCAGCTAGAATCACTTTGTTCCTCTAAGCTGGATTTCCATCTACCCTCGAAATGGCAGGAGGGATAATAAAAAACAACCGAGTGTATAAATCTTAATTCATAATAATTATTTAAGTAATGTTTCATAATACTATTAGCATGAGAATTCATTAACCGCCGCCATCGAGACACATTTAAGTTGTGAGAGGAAAGATGGATACTTCAGCATAAATGAGTCACTTTGTCAGCAGACAGTCAGTGTATCAAGAGGTAGGGGGAATATTAGAAGGGAATTATGGGTATATTTTCCACCCACCGCTGTCCTCAAACCTGCCAAGCCCAAACACTGAGGTGAGACAGCAGCCAGCTTACTCAGTGGCTGCACTCTGTCTGTCCTCGGCATACGACACTTCGGCTAATGTTCTGGGCCGGAGTATTAGCCGCACTGGGTAAAAGTATGTTTGCCTTGGAAGTGGCAGCGGGGCCGGTGAGCACTGCCATCCATGTCAAGTGGTGCAACCGTATAATAGTGTCCCGGGCGAACTCGGACGCCTGACGTGAAGAATTACATCTGCGGTTGTTTCAACACCAGCCTGAAGTGGTCGGCCCAGAGGCGGTATCGCGTCCAGAGGTCAGCAGGGATGTAATTAGGGGAAATCTGTTTAAATATTTGAACATATTTATTGATGCTATGTGACGTGGGGAATTATGCCACTCCTGCATCAGCCTCTCAGTAAGGGCCTTTTTTTAGCCTCCCTCTGTATTCACTGGAAAAATCGCATGAAGCAAAGCAGAGTCCTCGCACGTTTTCCTGTATCAATGCTCTTTGCAGGCTTCAATAAGTCACACTTGGCCCCGAGGCAGCAAGGAGCTGGCACTTGTTCCATCCCTCATCGCTGGCACCCAGTCATTACCCTCCTTTTTTTGCTTTAAACTTTGCGATTTAACTGTGAAGTAGCCGATTTCTCCCCGTGTGCACTCTTTGTGTCGCTCTTTGTCCCCCACTCAACCTTCAGTTTCCACCACACAACCATCATCGCACACGTGCACACACTTTCCACAGGCAGTCGCTGAAGCTTTCGGGAAAAAGGTTGTCCAGAGGTCGCAGAGGCACTGTGTTTTCAATCGGAGGAGGAGAATTTGAATTTACAAAAAAAGCTCTTAAGTCGGAATGAGTGCCCTTGAGCAAGGCACTGGACCTGTAAGTCATCCGCTGCAGCTTCTCAGCGGCCAACAGATGAAGACTTCCAGACTTTAAAGTGTGGAACATTGTGACTATGATGTGAGGCACTGCTACAAACGCAGGCAGGCTAAAGAAGTCCACCCTCCCTGGATAAATGAAAACGTTTCAAAAATCCAGACCCGGGTCCAATCTTACTCACAAGCCACTGCAAGCGCATCAAGGACAGAGAGGCGCTTTTAATAGTGCAGCATATTTTAACCATAAATCTGCAAAATATGAAAGACCGATCCTTTTCAGCAATGTTTTTTAAATTTGTATGCAAAAGAGACAAGAACACAAAAAGTTGGGCTGCACAGAATGCACAGTGGACCATAAAAAACACGGGGGTGGTCGCCTGCTCTGTGCACTAACAGGCTGATGAGGACTGTTTACACTGATCAGCTGCTGGGAGCCCCAGACCTCTGTGCTCGGCCCTGTAAACAGAGCACAAGTTATCTGCGACTTCTCCTCCCTGCTGTCTGTCCACAGCACCGACCAGCAGCCACCGCTCCTCCGCTCCAATTATTACAGAAGCCTCTGGTTTGTGTCTCGCTGACCTCCACAATCAGACAGCAACTTTACATCACCGCCAGTAGTTTGCAACCTTTTTTGACAAGTTCAGAAAAGGAGCAGGGAAACACGGATGGATGGATTTGCTCAAACAAAGCCACTATAAATAAATCATGCCAGTGATATTGGGGAGCACTGGCTAGTTTGACTGAACTGCACAGTGTGGAATGGAGCTTTTTTTTTCCAGCAGTGTACACGTGTTGAATATTTCTGTTTTGCATTTCCAGGTGTTGACATGAGATTTTGGGGGGAAAGTCGGGGCGGAATAAGTTTCCTCCATGGAACCGTCACTTTGAAGGCTGCTGCCATTGTATTATTCATTTGAAGAGGTCAGAATTTCCAGCCCTCTGTCCTAATGATTCACAGGAATACGCACACTCACAGAGACATACCACTGAATTTGGAAAAGGCAGATACATGGAGCGTCTGCAGCCCTGAGGCCTGCAAGCTCACTGCAGTGAGCCAAACACTGACTAAACACACAAGTGCTGAGAGATTGAGTGAGCGAGCATGAGAGACAATCAGAAAAATACAGAATCCTGTAAACACACAACTTAAATGTGCAGATGTTGTTAAAATCATACTTTTTCAACACTTATCACAAGAACATTGGAAATTGATTATGTTCTTACTTAAATAAAGGTTAGAAAGCAAGTAGATCTTTTAAAAAGCCACACCCCCTCTTCCTCAAAGTGTATGGAGCAGAGGTTGAGTGCTGGTCAGAGTAAACTCCGTGGATGCTATAAATGGCCGAGCTTTTCAGGACAAGGGCACCTCAGCCTTGAACCAGGGCTATACTACGTCATACCACTGTTTGTACCACAGTCTCAGATGGCTCACAAAAAAGATTTTCAGAACGCTACATTGCAGCAGTACCTTGAATCAGAGGCGTACTCTCACTTTATAGTTCCTGGCTCCCAGTGGCAGCATGGTTTATATTCATCATAAGGAAAGTCACCGCTGCTGTCAGAGTAAGTTGTGTTTTCTGTTACGTTGCATCAGGGAAAGAGATCCAGACTCAGGGTTAGCTCACACGTTGTGCTTTCTGCTTAGATGTAAGACTGCAGTTGAACCATGTGCAATGACTGTAAAGTTTAATCTAATCTAATCTGAAATGCTACATTACAGCTTTCCAGGACCTGACAGAGATTCGCTTTCGAGATGATTCCAGCAACGAGGGCTTTTGTAGAAACTGGCTCCCTCCTTATAATGCACGTTTTTTAGGTTACCTAAGAATATCTGGCACCTCAAAGGACTTTACCATCACAGCCACAGGCAGATTTCACACAGCAGTTACTCGGAAACTGTTTCATAGCAGCCTAATAAAGAGCAAAAGCGATGACTGGGGAAGTTTTGAGTGCTTATCATAAAGCATATGGCACACACTCAGACGATCTGTGACTTTTCCAGATTGTCCGAGAAAGCGGAGGGAGTTTTTCACAGGCCTGTTGAATAATAAGACGATGACAGGCGCAGTGATTTGTGTCATTTTAATTTCAATATTTTGCGGGGCCATCTTGGCCGGTGTGAGGAAACGTCTCCAGTGTGGGGGAGAGTGCGCGAAGGGAAGTGACCTCTGTTTGATAGGCCGTCCTTGTCTCTGAGAAGTTGGAGCTGTCTCTGACTGTATCCAGGCTTTTCATTAAGCAGCGAGGAAACGCAGACCACAGCTCTCCCTCTTCTTGATGAATTGTGTTTTTAGCGATGGAGCCTTGGGGCTAATTTAGATGCGGTTGGACAGTAATTGTTTCGGTGGTCAGTCTTTTGCAGTGGGAATGTACAAGTTCTTTGATTGCCAGTTAGCAGATATTTTGCATGGAAGGAAGTCAACTCTTAACTTGGCTGGATATGGAACATTAGTTTGCAGATATGATTTTTAAAACAGGGCAGTAAAAATCTCAATAAAATCATGTTACAAATCACAAAATGCCTCAAAAGCATTCTGATAAGATCAGAGGGAGATTAAATAACTGGTGTTGGTGCAATAAAACACTACTCATCCATGCATAACATTAAGTTAACATGTGCACACACAAGGCTTCGGACATTTTTATGTAAATCAAGCCATCCAACCTGAACACGGAAAGTACTTTTACTGTTGAGTTTGGCTCCAACCGGTCTTCAAAGTGGGGGAGGCCATGTGGGAGATCAGCTTTTTCACTTAGAAATGACCTCATCACATTAAAGGGTAATTCAGCCTTGTTACAACTTGGGTTTTATTTTTATAGTTTTGGCCACAACTTGATCTGAGAAATCAACAAGATTTCCAGAATTATGGAATTGCTCAAAAACACTACCCCAGGTTCAATTTAACTTATTCTCCAAACTGACCATAATTCAGGTTCAACTTTGACTGACACAGTAGTATAGCCAATGGTCACTTCCTGTTGTACCTTCAGATACAGTGGTTTAGATCATCTGGCTTGATTCTCTGCATTTGTCCAACCTCTGTGATCAAACCATAAACCTCTAATAAACCTGTTGTAATAAACCTTAACTATCCTAAAGTAAAATAAACTATTTGTGGCCTATGAAGAGCTGGTAAACAGTGATCTCAGAAAGGGCAAGAGTCTCTGTTACTGGAAATTACAAGGCTTAATGTGCTGGAACATAAGACAAAGGTAATTCAATGTCACAGCTTAAATCAAGCTTCTTTCTTTCTTTCTTTTTTACCGATATCCGTGAAATTTTGTGGTGTGGCATGGCCCAAGGAAGAACCCATTCAATTTGGAAGGTTTTTTCTCTTCTTTCTTTGCAGAGTTTCCCAGAGAATACATCCAATTCATGGCAGTTGCGGTAGTGCACGTGCACTCACACAAAGGTCGCTGTTAAGTGCAGCAGATTCCGAGTGACAGAATAAAGGCTGAAATAGAAGTGGCACGTGCACAACTGCAGCAGAAACTGTTCGATCTGACTTTCTACTTGGGTGGTAAAAACTTTATGGACAACAGCACGAGCAAGCATGCATAAGTTATTATGAGAAGTATAAAAATAGTTTTTGATTCATTAGGAAACATTAGGAAACAGTACTTTGACCAGGGTGTTTGACCAGGTAGAGGTATTTGCTCTCAGTTTATTTTTAAGTACAATGTTACAGCTAGTTCTGTCTACTTATCTTTGTAAGCTTTAGTAGTTGATTGAGAGAAGGTGTAAACAGATGAATGGTTGGGTACAGTCCTTTAGACCTCAGCTTTTCTCCGGCTAAAGACTAGTCCGACTAAAAATGTATAATTAAGCTCATTCTTTCCTCTGTCTCAGTATCAATCCTGTGTGGTGGTTTGATATTTGCACAGGCTTATGGGATTCACAAGCTCAGCGTTTCATCACGATAATAGCAGCTTATTTTGTTCTAAGTTACTGCGTGGCTGGAGGAGTCTCCTGTTTAATGAAGTTGTTTCTTTTTTCTCTTCTCATGAAACTGCACTCTTGTCTCTCGTATCTTCCACCACTCGTTGCTCTAAAAGTACTTTTCTGCTTTGCTCTCCCTTCTTTTTTATTGCTTTCGTTCTTTCTGTTACTTTACGGATCAAATCTGCATCGTTTGACTTTTCTGTGATCACACAATCTTCTCTCCAACTTAGGTTTAGTTGTTTGTGGGTGTGACTTTGTGCAGAGAATTTAAAGTTTACTGCTAATGAGACAAATACATATTTTTAAAGTACCCTATAATAGTTCAGATTTTTTTTAAGATTCAAACTTCATTTAAAGCAAATTGATCAGCTGCTTCACAATGCTGCTTTTTTGGTATCAGGCTTGTGATGTTGGAGAGAGCAGGTCTGATTTATTCAGAGAGACAAACAGAAAGCAGCCAATAAAAAGTATTGAAGTTTCCTCTGTTAAGATAAGATAAGATAAGATACATTTATTGATCCCAAACACATGCACAGACACACTCATGCAATTGAGGGAAATTTGTCCTCTGCTTTTAACCCATCTGGTGCAGGACACACAGACCAGTGGGCAGCCATGTATGGCAACTGGGGAGCAGATGTTGAGGGAGTAAGGTGCCTTGCTCAGGGGCACTAGACAGTGGGGTAGGAATTTTGGACAGATCCAAGTGTTGTCCATCCAGGTTCGTTTTTTGCTGTTACTCCGTCCAGGTACGTTTTTTTTCTTTTCGTGGAGTCGAACCAGAGACCTTCCAGTCTGATGTCTTCCCAATTTTCTGCCCATAGTCCACCGCCCTCCCGTGGAACAGTAGTGCTTTAATGAATCTGGTAACCGATACCATGTACAGTAGAACGGCTGCTAATAGAGCATGACTCCTGTCTTCATGTGCTACGACACCACTGAACAATAAAGGCAGTCTGACAAAATAAAGCTTGTAAGTGTAGCAGTCTTTAACTAGACTACATTGTGTGCGTATGTGTGTATGTGTGTGAGCTGGTGGATACGCATCACTGGCTTGCCCTGGCTGATAAAGCAGCTTGGCTCTGCTTTGATGTTCCGCGGTGCAGGCCGGTCCCAGCAGGAAGCATCAGGAATAACCCGTCAGTCGGGAGGTCCTCGTCTGGCCGGCCGGTATCTGTCTGGACTCCGAGAGAGAACGCAGACACAACGAGTAGCGTTGCAGCATTCATCTGCACTATCTCCCTGTCCGATCTGGCTGAGAGATAACCTTCTAACTCGCTCTCTTATCAGAGGAGCGGGAGAGGAAAGAGGAAGTATGGCCCATACTGTTGTTGCTCCCCAGCAGGAGCATTCCATCATTCTAGATATAGGGGGTAAATTCATATTACTTCCAGACTACTTCTGGTTTTAATGAAAAGCTTTCCTTGTATTCCGATTTCTATGTCACAGCTTTCACACAGCTCGGAGAAAAGAGGTCGCAGCTGAAACCAGTAAACCCTGAAAGAAACGGAGACAACTGTATTATTATTGTGTCTCTGCGGATGTGTGCGAGCGGTGTCACTCAGTGTGTTTCCTGTGGAGCTTCAGTCTGCACGCTCTGACAGACACACTCTTCTCCAACTGGTCCGTGTGATGTGACACTGTGATTCTACCCGAGTTGGCTTCCGTTCTGAAAACCCAACTCTCTGCAAATACTTTGGAGTGTGGAGGTATATCTCAAAGACAGCTGTAGTCTTTGGAGCGTCTGTGTTCTCCCATACGCTTGCAGATGAAATACAATCATATACCTTTATGATATCTTCGTGAGCTCGCACGTGAAATCAGATACGCGACAAAGGCAAACATCGCACTCTAAGCTGTGTGTAGCTAACGAGTGAAATAAGATATTCCACAAAGACAACGGTGTCACTTAAGATTTATTGGATGTGTATCTGTGCTTGCAGACAAAATGAGATGCGCCTAAAAGACACTCTTGGCACTTTGAGCTACAGTTGAACCTCGAGGCGCGAGTAATATTTGTGGTTATTGCTAGAGTGTGTGTGTGTGTGTGTGTGTTCTTGGGAAGCTGTCCATGTTGACATTCTGCTCGGAGCCTCCTCCTCTGAAGTCTCCTTTAGTGGTCGGCTTGGGTTCCTCACACTCCCACCTGCGCTAACCGACCCCGTGCATACCTGTCAGCCTGCTGCTGTCGCTTTGCCTTCAGCTTTGAAGTGTCTGAAAGGTGTATCTTTATATGTGTGTGTTTCTTGCTGAGATTCCTACCTGGCAACACACAGTTGCAGGTGGTCTTTTGCCAACTTCCCTGCCTCTTAAAGAATCGTTCTGTTTAATTTTTGCATATGAAACTGAAGTGGGACCAAAACTGTATTAGCAAATATTGAATATGAATATTGTTGACTTGAGAAATGCGACTGTTGGATGGGTAGCAAATATCAAAAAAGTGTTTTGAGCCGCACTAGCAGCTTGGTTCTGTGGATGGTAATGTAGATTTGTCAATCATTGTGATTCGATCACTCACATTCACTCTGGTCTTAATCTAAAGAAGCCATATAAATTGTGAAAATTGTATAAGAATAATAATAATAATAATAACTAATTGATATCATAATAACATCTGATAAACATTAGCATGTTAGTGTTGTCATTCTAGCATGCTGACGATAGCATTTGGCATGGCGGTGGAATTTTTGTGTATTTTCCAAAAGGAGTTTGGTGTCACAGTATCTGCTGCTGCTTCTTTTACTATAGACAACCTTCTCATATAACTCATAGATGAATGTTTTCACTCCACCAGATAAACCCCTCAAATCAGGATTGAAAAAGCACAGGTGTCGGGTGTGTTCATGTAAAATACTGCAGCTACCATTCGACCCCAGCTCGGTATTCTTGTTTGATGGCATTGCTCTCAATCAACATACAGTCACAGCTCATGAATCAAAGGCTCCACGTGATCACATAAATAACTAGAGAACATTTGTGTCATCTTAGGTGAGAAGGAGAAGTCATAAAGTACACTGATACATCAGAGTTGTCTCTTGACTATAAAAAAAGGGATGGAAACCTGTGTGAATTCCCTTTTTGTGTGCCAAAATTTTAGATATTGGCCTAAAACTTGCATATGAATTATATATGAAACATAACTCCTCTCCCCTCTCTCCTCTTATGTTTTCTCTCCTCTAAACACACACTCGTTTAGACTGAGCCACATTTATCTCCTTGATTTGTCCCCCGTCGCTTCCCCCTTAAGCAGGAAGCAGCAGATCAGGACCGGTTCCCAAGAGGATAAGATAATACAATAATCATAAAAACCTTTCTCCAGCCCCCACCACACACACACACACACACACACACACACACGGCCTGCCTCCTGTCGGGACAGCGGTGCGGCAGCAGCACCTGTTTGGAAGAGCTCCAGCTCCGCCCGGCTCGTTTCGAATCCCCCCACCACTGGAGCCTTTTCATGTATTTTACAGGCTTGTATCCCATCCAGGGCTGAGCAAACCAGGCTTGCTGTTGTGCACCTGGTGGTTCAACACAGCAGTTGGGAGTAGATAGTATTTAAAGATTAATCACCGACACTGAATATGCAATAAAATTCCTTGGTTTCCTTTGGAAATGGAAGTCCTGATTGAACATCTATGAAACCTACTGTCAAGGTGTTGTGGGGAAACTTCTGTGCAGCTTAAAGACAACATATCAGCCTTTAAAATGTCCCGCTTATCTTGCAAATCCCCCCCGGGCCCCTCAGATATACTGCCATTAATCACATTTCCAAGATGCACTTACAGCGCCAAGCTCACAGCAGTACCAAGATGAAATCCAGGAGGGATTGCCTCGGCCGGCAGGAGTTCACGTGTTGCAACTGCTCTCTAAGCATTGAAAAGCCCATTTCTCACAAGAGGAAGGAGGAGGAGGAGGAGGAAGAGCGAGGAAGATGCTCTGGGGATAAGCAGCAGTTGACACGGTTGGAGTTCATGAGAAAGGAAACGCTGGGAAGAGAAGAGGGGCTGGCAATGATCAGAGGGTTTTTGTGGCTTCGTCTGAATAAACAGAGCTCGAGAATCTACCAGCTGAAAGAAAGACAAATTACTTAAAAATTAATATTTCCCCCAATCTGATACAGTCTCGTCTGGTGCAGATGTCTGGCAGCTGTTCAGGTTCAGTAGGAATGATCATTAATATCTTTAGCACTTGGGATATCTGTCTAATACTTCAGGAGACATGCAGAGTGAAGTAGGGCCATCAACAGAAACACAAAAACTAAAAGGAAAAAGCTAAAGTAGCCCTTTACTCACTGTTAGCAGAAAAAGAACACAGATATACAGTGGATTTTCCCTCATACAGCAGTTGTTGACAATCTCTCTGACCATGCGCTGGTGCTGTGGTCAGTCAAGGGCGACATCCGAGACAAGACCGCCGCTCCGCCCGTGATCATAAACTTTCAGGAGTGGTCGTGTTGCGTCTCACCGCAACAGCCGGGCTTTTCAAGGTCCTGATCTCGGCAGGCCGGATGACTTTGTGTCAAAGTTACTCTAACCACATTTCAAGGTCCTTGGCAAAGCGGGGCTGCCAGCGAGCTGCAGCAGAGCGGCGGATGCTTTGCCTTCACATCGTCTGAACCCAAATGGAGGAGCGAGGCAAAGGAAGGAAAAACAAGAATGTGAGACACACAAACATAAAGGAGAGGGAGTGGAGATTGGCAAACCAAGGGAGGAAATCAATCACAACAGCGGGAGGATATGAAAGCCGCACAAAGACACAGACAAACCCCAAGGGTTGTGTCTCCTGCTAATTAAAAGTTTCTTGTTTGCATCACATGTAAAAGCTCACATTGACCTGGCAACAAGCAGGTCTCGGGCCAGTGGACTGTCATGTTTTACAGCTGGTCTCATTTCCTGCTCGCTGCTGATTGAGAGCGATGAAGGACCGCAGTGCAAAGTCGCTCGCCTCAGGAAGCGAGCTTTATCAGGAGGATATTGAGCGGCTCTGCTCTGCGGAGTCATTTGGAAGCAACAAACCTCAGGAAGCAACTTTAGTCCTCCTCCTCCTCCTCCTCCTGAGTTACCGTGGTGACAGGCCCCACTAATCCACTGACACACTTACTAGATCGCTATCTAGCTCTGAATTTAATTAGCCGGGTCTGGCTGGGAAGAGATAAACTGTCTTTATTAGGACTCTGATATCCTAATGAGACGAGATCGGAGGCACATGCCTGATACTGTTTAGGAGCCGAGATAAAAGATAAGAGATAGAGGGAACTTATCAGTGACACTGGAGGAAAAGAGATTAGTCACAGAGCATTAGTGGCAATGTAACATAATACATTGGTTAATGATGTGTAACAAACATGCTTACCCCTGCCTCTGCCTTTTCAATATGCAAGGATGTGAAAAAGAAACAGGATAAATGTTGCTGAATCGACATTAGTTCGACTGCATTGCCTCCGCAAAGCTTTCTCCAGTTTGTTCCCAGCACATAATTCTATTTGATAATTACACAGACACACCATTTGTCTGTCATGGCATGCTAATCGTGTCTACCGGCGGTCACGGAGGCTTGTTTGTTGGCTCCCGTCAGTCACACGCCACGTGCTCGTCTCTCTCCGAGGAGGCTCCGTCCTCCTGTCACTGCACAAACAGGCCAGCTGGCGGTTTGCAAACCCTGAAGGAGACGTCCCCGTGCGGCGGCGACGGGGCGCTTGTCATCAAACTGCATCATCGGACACATTCAGAACAGAAGAGACAGTTTGAGTGAGGTTTTGCCACTTGGGATGAGAAATGTCCATTTCAGCAAGCAACCGACAGGAGGATTCAAAGATCAGAGGTTAATGGGTTGTATGTTCAAGAATTACTTAAAGGGGACATATTATGAAAATTCAATTTTTGTAGTGCTTCTACACGTTAATTTGTACCGTCCCAAAAACTCTGAAATAAAACAACTCCCACGATTTGTTGTGGTTCCTCTATGTCAGAAACGATATGCTAGAGTGCGTCGAATGGGATAAACGTCATAGTCACACCATGCCCATGTAGGGAGTCTCGCTACATGGCCTTGGACGAGCGAGCTAGCGCTAGCCGGGCTAGATATTTAAGTGGCCGTATAAACAAGGGACCCCCGAGACACCTCTAAACGTTGACTCAACAGTGTGGAAGGATGCTGCTGCTGCACCAGCTCAGGCTCCCACTGCTCCCACTGCGGTGCTAGGTTGTGGAGCTGGGGAGCTGGGGCTCTCGCAGCCAGGCTCACCGGGGGTGAGGGGGGCGGGGTACTTAAAACAGGTCAATCTGAGGAGGGCTGTTTAAGTAAAAAAGTGCTGTTTTAAATGATCCTTGTGGTATTTTGAACAAAATATGTTACAGACATTTCATTAAGACCCCAAGGAGCCATAACAACTGTGGTAAAATGGGCATAATATGTCCCCTTTAAAGGATTTAGTGTGGCCATGGAAATATGAGAATAGTTGGACTTTTGACCGTTCTTCTTCCACAAAACCACTTTTCAATTATTCTTGCACCAATGCCGCCAAGACAAAATTGCCTGTGTTCATTATTCAGCAGAGCAAAGTAAGTCTGGTTGTGAACAAATCTTTTAAACCACTCGTGCAGCTCCTCACATAGCCCCAAAGGACCCATGCTGTGTATTTAAAAAGAATTGGATCCTCAAATGTTCTCCCTCTAGAACCTCCTTCTTTCTGGTTCTCTGTTACCTTCAATGCCTCAGAAAGTATCTTGTTAGGGGTAAGTGAGGACATCTATAAACCCTCTCTGAGCGACAGGGGTTTTGCTTTTGAACGCTGAGTTGAACCTGTGCCAGTAGAAAGCTATGGATGTAAAAGGATGTAGTCGTTTTCAGAGACACAACAGCGTCTGCCGGCCTCTTTCTTTCCTCCTAAATCATTGAGTCACTGGTATCGATCAACAATCCCTGTAGCTCCCTGCAGATATATACTGATCAACAATGGAGCCAGTTACTGGTCTCAGTGTTTTGTCTCGATACAACAGAGAGTAGAAAAACCACAAAAGATAGAAACAATCTGTCAAAAACGATTTCCTTCCTTAGCTTTCTTCTCCTCTCTCCCTCTCCATTGTGGGTTTTGTTTCACAGATCTGTTCTTGTGACTGAAACAATACGATGCTGGCTGCCTGTAAGTAACTTCTCACGGCAACCTCTAAAACACTAACAAGCCCTGGTGCAGCGATTCCCCCTCGGTCTTTAGGGCTTTACAAAGGTAATTGACCCTGTCAGCGTTTGATGTGCGGCGCTGTTGCACGACCGTCCAACATGCTGGCTGCTGCATTCCTCCGGGGCTCGGAGTAAGGTGAGGTACCTCTCAAGTCCCGGCAATGTGTCTCGCTGCTGGTTTGTTTGACAAATGGTGGGGGTGAAATGTGGACCCCCCCCCGAGGACTGCATGCTGGCAGGGACGTTGTCAGACAAACCCTCTGACTGACAGCTTCACTGTGTCAGAAGAATGAACATCGAGCTTGATCCTGACAGACCTGACAGCTGATTTCCTTGTAGAGGTGTGTGAGGTGGTCCTCAGTGGCACAATTTGGTCTTCTTTGTGGTAGCTGAAGAGACACATTATTCAAGCTTTGTATTTATATCACGAGGCAAGTTTTTCCCAATAAGTGATCTCTACAGTAAATTGTTTTTAGTGCTCTTTTGTTGAGTGTATTTGTTCATTTTAGTAGATACAACCTGTGTGAAATTGTAGTCTAGCACATTTCAAAAAGTAGGATAGTATAGACTCAAGGAGAAGAGCTTGACTGATCTTAGATCCTTTAATCTCTAATAAGGCTCTGGGTATAATCAGCCTCACTTTTAATATCACTTATATACACCTGCCTTCCAAAATCCATGTTAGTTAAACTCTACTTGTGAAGGCGCAGTGTGAGACGTGTGCTTTCAAAGGGATGGAGTCTTGAGATAAGGGGAGCACTGACAAGCCGTGCGTTCACCGAATAGTGGCCTTTGTTTGCTGAAGGTCAGCTGGTGTTTACCTGACCAGTCTCAGGTCACTTTGACTGTGGGAACTACCTCCACCATCGGTTAGGTATTGTAGGAGCCGGAGGTGACACTCATTCCTGGCTGCGGCAGCGCCTGCCTGGAGGCCTGATGGGCATGTTTACCCGCACTTTGAATTAGCATTGTATGTCAAGATGTGCGTAAGCGATCTGTCGTGTGGGTGCAATGCACCTGATGCACAGGTTGATGTAGACACTGAGCTGGCACTTGATGCTGTGAACCATGTGGGAGGAATAACAGGGTTAATGTGACGTATGCACTGAATTGGCAGTGAGGTTTTTAAAACAACATGTTTTCAGTTAGATTTTCATTAGATTTTTTCCTCCACCGAATGATTTAAAGATGCAATAGGATCACTACTGGTTTCACAGTTGCCGAAGTGACTGGCAGTAGATGCTGTGTGTTTGTAACCGTCTCTTTTTATCACTGCTGATCCATAACTTGATATGGGTAGTTTGGTGAAATGCTGAGGTTGTCGAATAGTAGCCAAAGCATTACCTGTCCTTACACACAGTTAGCAAGGATGCTAAAGAGTACACGTGAATACCTTTATTATCTAAGCTGATATGACCAGTAGCAGTAGTAATAAACGGGTTCAGAGATTGCCCAAATATATTCATCGTAAAGACATTTCTACTTCACTTGAATTGAAGTTAAGCTGCAAAATCAGGTCACTGAGTGTCACAGTCATGACACAAATGGCAACCTTCCTCTCAGCAACCTAGCACTTAGAGTTAGGGTTAGAAATTCCCCTTTTGTTGGAAAGCTGTGTGAAAACAGGGCTGCAAATCTCTGTAGTCCTAGCAAAATCCTCAGCAACAGAAGTAGTAGAAGTAATTCTGTTAGTAAAAGCAGTAGAGAGGGGGGGCAATAGCAGTCTTTAAAGCAGGGGAGGTATTACTGTAACAGTAATAGCCGACATAGTAAATCCTTGTATGAGTGATTCCAGAGGTGTTGTTTTGCACTCAGGGTTCAAACCGGTCCTGCCAGATGTTGCTTCCAGCAGGAGCGCTGGTGCCCAGTTCGAGCAGCATGGATCCAGTTCCACCTCAATCAGAGCCACTGACCCCGCGTCTCAGAATCAGAGCTCGGCGTTCAGTGCTCATGTGTGAGCATGTGTGAGCGCACGTGCATCAGCTGGCTGCGTTCCCTCTTTGTCCTGCTTCACTTGATATCGCCCCCCCCCCCCCCCCCCCCCCCCCCACACACACCTTCATCCCTCCCACCCTTGGAAAATCCTCTGTATATTAGGCTAGTAAGATGAAGTTTTGCGGTGATGGGGGCAATTCCCCTTTGGCTGCAAAATATCACTTTCTCTCCCCTGTTGGGCGGAGGAATTACTGACATGCACCACAAAAACCAAGTGGCCCCGGGGTCTAAGGTTTCAGGGGCCCTCACATTCAAAACCCTCCATTCCAGAGGAGCGTATCGTTTACAAAGCACTTTTTATCGGCGAAAATGACTCACTGTTTTTTGATGATTTAGTCTCATCTTGGGGAGAGAGATGTCTTAATGTCACATGGAACATTCTGGGTTTTGGTAATAATTACGGGGTTGCCCACTGTCTTTAAAAAACGAAGATCATCACGGCTTTGCAAAGGCCGATTTTCCACTCCTTCATATCAGGGAAAAGGGTGAAAAAAGTACCTCTAAAAAAACACAGTTAGTCTATAAAAACTGTGATTTACTTTGGACAGGGCGCTGGAGAGAGATGGAAAAATGTATAATAAAAAAACACTATTCTTAAACACATGCAGTGGATACAGGGAATATGAGAAATGCTTATAGATATTTGGAATTTTGTCTCGGAACTTGGAGACAAACAGAGACGTACATCTCCAGACGCTGGAGTGTGAGCTTCAATGTGTTAAGCTGCCAACAAAGCACAGTGTAGAACAGTGGATGTCAAGCCTGACACTGCTGGAATTATTTCAAAGTAAGATATGTTATTTGTTTTCAGAGGAAGAGGTGCAACATTTTTATTTGAAAAAGTTCAAAATGAAGAGAAGGAGGTTCAGTCATTAGTGCTTGTTTTACCACCATTTGTTGAATTAACATGTTGCCACCGGGAGCACAAGGGAGATTATTACCTGAGTAGAAATTCATCATGGAAGGAATAGCTCGACACTTTGGGAAATGAGCGTATTGCAGATTTAGATGAGCGGATAAATGTCACAGTTTATGTCTGTTAGTTCACTCTAGCTCTACAGTAGCTGGCTCCCTTATCTCAGGATAAAGACTGGAACGAATGGGGGGTAACAGCGAGTCAGGATCTGCCCAAATAAATCAAAATCATCTGACTATCACCTCCAAAGCTTATTTATTAAAAGCCAAAATGCAAGAAGGACAGTGTGGTTTTCTATTGGTTATGTGCCTGACTATTTCTTGGCAGGGCAGGGTGATGTCCTGGAGTTGGACCTGTCTGGGACGTAACCTCACAACGACCTGTCATTTTTAGACTCCGGTTGCTGCTGGAGACACAAGCCATTTATTTATCTTGTGCTAGAAGGTGATTTTGTTTGATTTAGACAAAGCCAGGTTAGCGGTCTCCCCTGTTCCAGTCTCTGTAAACTAAATCCTGCATAATAGTGAATATATTTACTCTCCTGACTTGTGCAAAGAAAGCAATTACCATTCAAATTTGAATTTAAATGGATTACCACCGAGCAGCTTCAAAACATGATAAAAGCTTTCTGCCGGATATTTAAATAAATTGTCAGCACAGAGGTAGAAAAGAGCTCAAAACAAAAGGACCCTTGTCTGCAAACAGTTTTTCAGCCTCCACCGGTGTCAGGTGTTTCTCTGAATCGTGTTTGACTTCTTAACAGTGCTTTTTGTCAAATTAACTTCACATTTGCTGATTCGATCAGAATGTGTGTCGGCTGTTATCAAGAGCTTGTATCAGTTCCTACATTTATTTGTGTCCCCGTAAAAACAAACTGTGCGAGGCCAGGGGGGTTTATGGGAACGCTGGTTCTCATTTTGAGAAACCCAAACTGCCTGCTGATATACAGCACCCGGGGTTTGAATCCCACTGAAATACCCTCCATACCGAAATGTGCTTTTTGGATTATAGCCACCGAGAAACTGCGCAGGTTATATTGTATATTTATGCGTCAAATCTACAGCTGCATCAGGGGGAGCTCGGGGTCTCGGTTGAATGAAATGAATTGCTATCTGTTCCCAGAAGCACTGCTCGGCGGGCCCCTGGAGCAGCCACGTTATATTGAGGAGGTAAATCAGAAACACACCCAGGGATCTCCTCTGCGGCCTCTTGTTGAGTTCTTACTCGATGAGCTGTCGAAACCGAACCCCCTCTATCGGAATTTATTTCTCCTCCACGTTTGGGCAAAACTCTGATGAAGGACAGTGAAAGGAGGAAGAGGAGGGTGATTACTAAGTGGAGGTAGAAGTCAAAAAGGGGATAATAACAAGGGAAGATGACAGTGACAGAAATATGGGCAAAGAGAGGCTTCAAGCTTTAAGACCAGAACCCAGCTGTGCAGCTTTGCTTATTCAGTCACATTATATCATCCAGACTAAACACCTGATTCTCTCATCATCTCCCTCCGCCGCTGAGCAAAACTATTGCTCCCTTCCTCCTTCCTTCTATATTATCCCACCAGGCTACATGCATGGCTTTGTGATCACTTGTCCATGGAAAGATGAGGAGGAGGAGGAGGAGGAGGAGGAGGAGCAAAAGAGGGGATGAATTGAGGACAGAGGAAGATGTGAGGCTAACGGGAGATGAACGTGTGAGAAAGTATGAGGAGGAAGGTGAAAGTGGGAGAGGGACGGGAGGAGAGGTGGAGACAGACAGGAGAATGAGTAGGAGAGGGGCGAGATAAGGGGGGAGAGAGGGAGACGAGCCGACAGATGAGTGTTGATAGCAGAGTGGAGGGGAGATGGGGTCGCTCTTGTAACAGTGCGTGATCAAAGCAGGGATTTTGCAACAGCAGAATGGATTAGTACAACAAGTCTTTTCCTTTGCCAACATTTTCAGGTTTCTTTTTACTTGTTCACCCGTCTTTGGTGCTCTTTTTTTGTTGTGGTTGTCGGCACTGCACGTTCCAGAGATCGCCTCTCACTCAAACAGCGATTGTGGAAGTGTGTGCCTGCATGGTGGCTTTAGTGCTTCTCCATAGCCTGATGTATAGGTCTGTGCAAAGAAACATAGAAACCAGAGCAGCAGCATCAATTCCAACATCTTAAACCCCGACTGTCCCACTGTGGTGCTTTGTTTTCTCTATTTCTCATATCAGACAAACTACCTGTCAAAGTGCTGCTGCTCTAAAAGGCCTCAGATGGGAAATATGTCCATGTTAAAGAGTTTTTTTTTTTGAGCCAACAATAGAACACTGTGACTGACTCTGGTGTTGAGATGTCATGGAAAAGGTCAGTCCTCAACTCAAAGCATCCACAGAGGAGAAAGAGATGATGCTGCAGGTTTGCATCTTTGGTTAATATATGAATTTACTCCCCTCTTTGCAGTTCTGTGTGTAAATGAAATATTATATTAGATCAAAACATGCGGGAAAACCTTGCGTCAAAGTATACAAGTCATATGATTTCTCACTTGACTGCATAATGAACTCTCAGCTTCCTCCTTGCAGCTCTTGTGAACAGCCTATTGTGTGTGTTAAAGCTCAGGCTTTGTTTAAGAGAGAGGCTATTACTTCAGAACAGGTGCTCATTGGTTGCCTCTATATTATTCTTCCTCCAGCAGGCTGGATCCCCTGATTGTTATTCAGTGCAGGTAGCAGCACTTGACAAGACACTTAACACTTCCTCTCACCATCTCTCCTCTGCTCCAGCCGGGGAGATGAGAGTGTTGATGGAGGACTCACCTTATCCCTTCTTGTGGTCGTTCCTCCCTCCTTCTCCCTCCATCCTTCTACCACATCCACTTTCATGTGTTACTCCTTTAACCTTACTAGTGTTTGGCTGAAACAATAGTAAGTGGATAGTCCAAATAATTACATATTCAAGCTTAGTGGTCATTAACACCTTGTCAGATTTTCTATTATCCCAGGGTCAAAATGTGAGATTTAAATGTTGAGCCTCAAGTCATGTCAAGTGCAGCAGAACAAGTCAAGTCTCTTTATGTAGCTGTAGCCTTTTTAATGCCACTGTAGCATAACAAGTAATTATGAGTCATCCAACACTGTAACAGCAGAGTGCATTATATCTAGTGACAAAGTACCCTTTTGTAAGAGGAAAAACATTTTATATCATCTTCTTCATAGTATCCTTATAATTTTTGCTACTTGAAGGCTAAATCAAATTCAAATGTTTCATGGATATAGAGTTGATGGTTATTTTCTGTCGTTTTAATACATTTAATTGACATTTCAAAGAAAAGGATTTTTTAATGATATTACAATATTTTCCTCCACAGCCGGGAACATCCATGAATTAAGGATTTAGCTGTTCTCTTGCCTCTTTGTGCCTCCTCTGTACCTGCCACCCACATTTGCCGGTGGAACCATTTCATCGATTTTCCTAATGCGTGATTAACATTGTTCTTGAATGTTTAGTTGCCATCGGCCCTGCTAACAGCCCAGAGACACTCTGCTGGAATAGTCAACATTATCCACACACTTCTCAGGGTCTTGTGATTTCAGTGATGGATTTTGTTTCAAGCTGCTGATGTGGGTTGGGAATTTAGAACTTTTAAATTGTTTTAAGCTGGCAAAAAGATGAACTAGAAACCGCAGTACGCAAGCTGTTACATTCCTACTTATACAACAATTTTTTACATTCACACAAAAAACCCACATTGTCATTTTTTATCATTTGCTCACGAGGCCAGCAATCGATCTCACAGCACCACCGAGCCCCTGGGCTCTGCAGACAGTGCTGGCGTGCTCCACAGTGTTCTCTGGGAGTGTGGAGCGAGATTGCTTAGTCTGTGTCTGGTCGGAGCTCTGCAGCCCAGGGCGCCTTTTTTTTCTTCTTCAGCTAAATAAGGGAAAACAAATCAATCAATGTTTCGCCTGAGGACTGGGTCCAACTGCACTGCCTCTGAAACAGATGAATGGTGACCTGGGAGCTGTGTGTTCCTAATTTATTCTTTACAAAGTTTTTTGGGGTGTAAAATAACACATATATCAAATGCATGAATATGTATTTACACCCCCCGAAGGAAGCACATGGTCTCCTCTTTTGATGTCACATGACAAATGCCAAAGTTGGTTCTTGTGTAGTTGTTTTCTGACTTTTCTGACTTCCAACGTGCATCACTGGGAATTGAACCTGTGACTCTGCCGGTGTTAGTGCCTTGCTCATCTCCCTGATCCCCCAGGAAGAAAGCAAGTTGCCGTCAGTTGACAGAAGGCATGCGGTCACGCTCCTCCACACTGCAGAGAGCTGCAGCAGCCTGGTCAGCCCTTTGATCACTGATTTTTCAGAGTCGGGCCAAAACTCGGAGTACATTAATCAGGATCAAATACACAGACTGTACATCCTGTTAAATATGCACATGTCAGTCCGTGACTACATCAAACACTCTTACAGTAGACTTTGATCCTCAGCACCCAAATTTAATGTTTTATTTATGTATTTATCCGTTGGAGAGGATTCAGGAACGTGGAGAGTGTCTTCTCCGGGCTGCTTAGGACTTCTAATTGCCCTATTTATTTGAAGCTAATGGAGCAGATGGGCGGGGGGGTGTTTACTGTGCAGTAGCTGGCATTAGCTCTCAGTGCTCCAAAGGTGCGTGTTGCTACAGCTGAGGTTTCAGTGTGGCTGCAAAAAAAATTACAAATTCCTTCAAAGTTCACAGCTGTCATGAGGCACCCGAATGGTTCTGGCACAAAGAACCCGACGCTACAGTCACTCCATTTATCTGGAGCAGTAGTGAAAAAGGTCCGACGCGTTGCTTGTGAGGTCTTTGGAGGATAGATTGAGGACGTTGAGGTTTTTTCTCAATGGCTATCACCGCAGTTCACTGTCCTCAGCTACTCCACAGTGCAGCCTTTCAGATGTATTTTTGGACGCAGCCTAACCGAGTCCCTGCTCTGTAATATCCAGCGTTTTTTTTTCATTGGGCCTGTCCCGTTGACTCTGGGTCTAGACGCAGGGCAAATGGACTGGAAAAACGCTTGCCGTCTCGTCCCAGACGCACCTCTCTTCATCACTCTCGCTCCTCGGAGAGGGGGAGAGTTATCCTCGTGCCGCTTCCCCTGACCCTTCTCCCCTTTCGTTTCACTTCTTTCCTTCTTTTTCGGAGCCCCCCCCCCCTCTCTCACCAACCGCCCCGAGCCAGGAGAGGTACGTTACGAAGCTGTCCATCACCCTCGTGGGCATTAGCGCTCTGCTCGTCTCTGCCTTTGACCCTGCCAGTGGACTGAAACTGCTGTCACTCTAAATCCATTAGGGACGACTCATAAATAACGTTGTCAACCGCTGGGCTCTTGTAAACTGATCACTCTGTCTCTCACCCCGGGGTCCCATCTGCAAAGCCCCCCCCCCCCCCCCCCCTTTTCTTCCTCAGAGGATCAGTGGTAACTAGTTGAGCTGATAGACGCTTAAACAGACCAGTGGCAGAAGGGCAGCTCGGTGTTAACACTGAGCTCAAAAGACACTTTTAAAAGGGCTATAATGAAGGCCCATGCGATTTTTAGCTTCCCCCTCACCTCACCACCACCTTTCGACACAGTTTCTCAGGTTCTTGCCCCAAAAAGAAAACGCTGAGGGGGAAAAAGGGGGGAAAAGGTTCTGTCCTCTTAGTGATCCTGACAAGTCTCTCCTCAGACGGCGTTCTCTTTCACGGTACAAAGCCGGGCCTCGCACACCGAGCAAACTGGCAGGGCTCGCCTAGTCCCTGCAGCGACGGGTAAACCCAAGTGACCTGAGGCAGAATGCTGCGCACGTGTGACTGTGTGTGTGAGTGAGTGGAAGGGGGGCGGGGCTCTGCACCCAAGTCTGCACCAAACAATAGCAATCATGGGGAATTGGAAAGTCCGGGCCATTTGTCAAATAGACGCGGCTCAGAAATAGCTGGTCGTGTTTTCTTTTTTCCTCGGTGACGTGCTGCAGGTCCACTCGACAAAAAAAACCTGCTTCCCTCTGTTTCCCTTTGTTTTCCCTTCATTAAGCTCGCTCCCCAGATCCTGCAGTCGCTCTGACAGCAGGTGTTTGTCCCCAGTCCTGCTTCTACAGATGTTTGCACAATAGCAGCTTTGACCAAGTTCTGCTCCACTGTAGGTCATGAATCTCCTGCGCCTTAGTTTTGACACCTGGACACACACATGCATACAAGCACACCTTTAAGCCGTTTTCAGACATAAACTCCTGGAACTGTTCGAAACAATGTGGTCCGGACTCTCTCCGGAGTTTCACGAGAGCCCATGGAGATTCTCTTTCAGTTTTTTTTCAGGTTTGAGTCTATCACGTCACCAATGTCCTCACTAACTTGTGTTGAATCCTTCAGAGAATCTATTACTGGGATGTTACCTGTAGTTTTCCCGAGGGGGCTGTCAGGAGAAACTGTCAGCGGCAACTAACTCGGATGTTTCTCACCTTCAGCCCCTCTGCATCCTTTCTGGAGATTATTCAGAGTCAGTTTGTTAAAGCTCTTTCACTGATTCCTCTCCGGTTACCTCTCACCTTATTTTCCCCTCTGGAACACGCACCTGCACACAAACCCATGCGCACATTTCCTTTGTCTGGACTTTGTTTTTGTAGCTGTGCAGGGTGGCTGAAAGAGTGGAGAGCTGAGGCTGTGTGTGTGTGTGTGTGTGTTTGTGTGTGTGTGTTTGTGTGTGTGTGTGTGTGTGTGTTTGTGTGTGTGTGTGTGTGTGTGTGTGTGTGTGTGTGTGTGTGTGTGTGTGTGTGTGTGTGTGTGTGTGTGTGTGTGTGTGTGTGTGTGTGTGTGTTTGTGTGTTTGTGTGTGCACACGCAGAAGGAATGAGAAGAGTCCGCTCATTGCTTCATGTCTCCGGCCATCAGTGCGAAAACAAAACTGACAGGGAGAACCGGTGAGGAAATCCTCAACACAGCGCGGGTGGATGTTTGCATGCGTTTCTGTGCGTGTCTGTCAAGACAGGGCTGTTTCCCCTCCTGGACGGGGGCAGCTTTATAAGTCATTTCTTTTAGAAAAGCAAAAGAAGGAAATCCTGACAGAGCGTGGAGTGAACTCTAACCTCTGTTGTAACAGCTGCACACCACAGCCTGCTCTATGAGAAAAAAAGGAAAAGGAATGAAAACAAAACGGGCCCCCTATGTTATATAACGAAGCTAAGATCCACAGTTTCTTGAGAGTTTATAGACGAATAGATGAAGGAATGAAAATAAATAGGTTCATGTCATTGGTTGCAGCCCTGGGAGAAATGGCGGTAGTTGCAGTGATTGAGGTAAACCTTGACTGATGGACTCGACTACTTTGTCATCAACACATGAGAAACGATCAACTACTGCGACATGAAGGTGCAATCAATCAGTGTAAAGTGAAAAAAGACACGTCAGGAGGAAAACAACAACACAAGGGACAAAGACAACAGTGACACACAAGGCGAGCACGAGCGACTCACTGTGTGTCGGCGGCTGGAAGGAGCTCCAGCAGCACAGAGCGAGAACACACTGTGGATCCCGTGACTCAGCAGCACTCACCTGTGAGTCAGGGCCCAGTCACAGACCCCTGGCCCCAGATGTTTAGCACATCCACATTACATTTACAGGAAATGTCAGGGCTGATGGGTGCAAGCAGCCGAGCTAACCACACCGCTATTTAACCCGTGTGTTGCACTGTGTCCCACTCCCTGCATGGTCGAGGTCGAGTGGGAGGTGAGTGGTGTGCTGGGAGCTCTGGGAAGGTTTTCCTGTGTCAGTGGATGATGGGAGTAGCTTGGCCATTTGGCTAAATCCCAATTTAGTCTCAGAAGTTGCCTGGTGACTTATTTTTTTTTTTTTACACTTTTGTCTCATTGCTGAACTTCTAGTATAAAAATCGCCGCTTCTAATTTCCCTCAGTCCACTGTTCAAACAAAGCAAAATCAAATAAGGCGAGAGTTCTAATGAAACTCCAACGATTCCCATCTCTGATATTAGCTGCTAATTGCTTTGCTGCCGTGCATGATGACATCACATCTGGACCTGTCACTGCAATGAGGCAATTAACGATGAGGAGCAGGTTTTTCTGGTCTGCAGGTCCCTCTGCTGGCGCCAGCTCAGCACTGACTATTGATGATATAGCAGAGAGCTTCTTTTCCCATTCGGAGGTAGAAATTGTGCAATGTGTTTGTGTGCGAGTGAGTCAATTTACTGGGAAAACTCAGCTGATGTGTGGGTGTTATTCTGCAGAAATCTTGTGATTGATGTTCACTGGTGTGTTTTGCAACCCCTAAAGTTACTCTGTACAAATCTTCTCCTTTGAGCCACTGGAAGCCAAACACAGAAACGATATCGTGAAATATAAATGAAAACCGTTGTGTGTGTCCGGGGCTTTTTTGCTGAGCTCTGTGCACCCGCCCACACTGAGGGAGGAGCTGCGGTGAAGTGAAGTCAGTCGACCTCTTTCAGCGTGTTGACAGCGCCATTAGACGGCCAATTGGGTTCATTCAGCCGCTGACCCAGGCAGGTCGTGACCCCAATCTCCCCCTGATTCCTTCACACTCTGCGGCACAGACGCCTTTTCGCCGCCTCCTCTGAGTTCACTTAGGTGCCCTCGCATTAATTAAGTAATGACTGCTGATGGGTGTGAAGAGGGCGTCGGGGTCGCGGCCGTCTACAGGGCGCAGACAGTGTGCGACGACTCTCTTACACAGGGTAATGAACAGTGGGGGTGTGAGGAGCCAGACCTCGATTCTATGAAGTCATGAGCTAAATTAATTACATTACATAGAGAGAATCATAAATTCACTTCATTCTGTGGACGAGAGCTCACGGAGGAAATAAAATCACAGAAAAATTACGATATTTGAGTTTGAGGTTTTACTACGTTAATTCCGGGCCTTAAATGCACCAGGTGTGGTCATAAACATCCACAAAACTTTTGCCTTTTATTTACAAAGTAATGATGGTTAAAAATGGCCGTGTGACTTTTTAAGCACATTCATGATACAATTTATTTCCCCCGGATTATCATAATCATAAAGAGTGCCTGAAAGTTGTTGCTTGGAATGGGCGCCACATGTTTCGCTGTGTAACCTCTGTGCCCTGTGGTGGCGTTTTCATGGCAACTGAAATTGATCAAGTCAGCTAATAATGTGAGGACGTTTTAGTTGAACCTATCAAATAAGTGCGGCACTTCCTTAAAGTTGGGGGATTAAAGAAATTCCAGGACCAAAATCAGTGGAGTGGAGAAACAGACTATTCGTATTCCTCAGAATGAGTTGAGCTTCAAAACTGCTGAATCCTACGTTTCCCATGAAGCAGTTCAATGTCATCTATGTCAGTAGAGCGTCCGTGACAGGAAGTGCTCACATCTTTTAGTCTTCATGACCCTGGGCGGCATCATCAGGGTTTATAGCTGTTCCTTTATCAGAAGTATAACTATGTTCGCAGGCTGAGCAGTAGAACTCTTTGTGATTTGTAAAGTTAATCCAATTATCCTTTGGTTTGCATTTGTAATGTTCTATTCTGCTTTATTCAATCATGTTTGCTTATAGAACTATCTGCTTACTAATATATTGATTAAGTGATGAGAAAAAGAGGAATAAACTTCAACCTGACCACATAAAAGGCAAATAACCTACATAAACTAATTTATCTGATATTGCAATTGCAGAGTTCATTCTTTCTGATTTACTAATCTGCCCTTAAAGTCTGGCTGAGTGGAATCTGGTTTTTATGTTATGGCTGCAGACAACACTGGGATACATGCCTCATCACAAGCTAAAGAGCCAGAGCCACACGACTTCTGAAGTGGTCGGCCGTCCTGGCTTTCACTCGCGACTCACAGATGAAAGTTGAATCACTCATTAAGTTCATACATGTCGACTGTTCCTCAGCACAGAACAGATTCAGTTGATGCTGCTGCTGGTGGGGGGGCTCGAGTGATACCATGTGGAGCCCTCTGCTGGAGGCAGTGAGGATGTGAAAATATAAATCTATGTGGCGTAGTCTCAAGGCTGGAAAACGGCTTCATCCTTTACTTTATTTCATATTAACATCTCACCTGCAAACCAGTGCTTAAACACTTTATCATAAGGAATGTCTCGTGTTTCTGTTTTTGTACTGAATTGACTTAATGTTATCTCAGTGATAAATACCAGTAAGACAACAAATTATTGACCTGTTGTAAAAGATAAATCCGATCTATGACACTACTTTGTACAAGATGTATGAGCATCGTTTTTCATGAAAGTATTTCCCAACATATTTTGATTTGCGGACATTTTGGAGATTTTCACTTATACATTCCACAAAGAGCAATGTCTGTGACCTGCTATTGTTACCTTGTCTTAAGACAGGTTTCTTTTGCAATGAGAGATTATTACTAACATCTGAAGTCCTCATTTTCGGTTATAAATAAAGTAGATACTCTGCACAATTGTTTTCAACCTGCTGGACTTTGTGATGTTATCATATTTGACAACAATAAACTGCAATCAATAATCCTGATGGTTTCATGAAAGCATCTTAAGACCTTTTCTCAACTATCGGCCGACACCAGCAACTTGTGCACGTAATCAGTGGAGCAGGAAAGAACAGATTCTTTACAAGACAACTTGAATTCAAGTGACAGCCTCTCCCATCCCAGCACCATCATGTGTTATTATTAAAGCTAAAGACTCAGGAGTCAGGAGTGTACAGAACATTCAGCTGTTTAACAGTCCGACTGCTTCGCTAAGTGGCCGGTGCGTAGCGACACCGTGGTGTCCTCGTCCTCTGAGAGGTTTGTTAATAAAAAACGTCCCAGGCTCCGGGCAGTCTGGCCAGCATCCAATCAAAAAGCCATTAATCTAAGCATCTACATTAATTTGTTTCTCAACAAGCAGATGGCAGTCCCGACTGAAACCAAGCAGACCGCATATCAATGCGCTCATATTATTCTTGTTTGTGCACAAACAACCGAGGCCAGACTCGCCCAGAGGGAGCTGAGACCTGATCGGGAATTTTGTGTTGCTGGGCTGTAGATAGCTCTGTGAGCACAATGTTTACCAGAAGCATAAGGCTGTAAATATGAGTAGTTGTCCATTTGTTAAGCCCATTATCTTTTAACCTCCCATCTGCCTCGGCCTAATAACATCCCCTTTTCTGCTCTTTCCGTTTTGCCCTATAATTCCCACTTAAAAAATGGGCTGTTTTCAGCAAATATCCATTTTATCAGCATGATTGTCCAGAGAGGCCCCTCGGCGCATGCTGGCAGCTGCAACGGTAGCTGCGAGTGAAAGTGCTTCCAGGTCGGGCCGGAGCGGAGCCCGGTCGATGCTGTGGAGCGACCACAGCCAGTCCAGCTCAGCAGCTGACTCATCTTCATTTAATGAAGAGTAAACCAGCAAAGACGCTGTGAGGAAGTGTGACTAATCCGAGTGGGCCGGTGTTGAGTCACACCGACACAGAGCATGTCCCCATCGTTTGGTTTTGGTTGGAATCGGCTCGGAGAACAGTTTGAACGCTCTGGGGCGGACGACTTGACGGGATCGCGGGCAAAGCAGTCGTGATAAGGAGGTGCTTGTGCGTCTGTGACCATGGACGTCTGGCAGGGCGCCCCCCCCACTGCAGCGTGGGTATCTAATGACACAGCAGCCTGCTTCCCTCCCCTGATTTATTTGTGTTTGGGAGTGGGCGGAGCCTACAGAGGCCTGAAGGAATAATCACAGAGCCCCATGGCCTCCTGGAATAGATGGGTGTCAGCTGGCAGCCCCAGGATGCTTGTTAAGGTTTATGTCCCCGGCTTCCGAGGAGGAAAACTTTGCCCGTCGTTCAACATAGGTCCAGAATTAGGCCCATTACAGTGAGATGATGCAGCTGATTGTACAGTGAGCTCAATTCTTTGAGCTGCAGCAGCCGCAGCCGATTAACACTGGGCTCGCCGCAGGCTGAATGTCACACAAATAGCTGCTGGCTATTCAAAAACAATGGATACATCCACAGTTCATGCATTATCTCAACTGGACAGAGCCCACCTGGATTAGATGTGATCCAATCCCCCTTTTTTTTGTTTTTGGATGGAGGTTTTTGTGAAGCTCACGATGGGTGTGAGAGGGATGTGAGAGGCGTGAGGGGATTTGGAAATGTTTGTGAGGTTGTGTGTTGCTGCCAGTGTGCGTGTTTGTGTGTGTGTGTATGTGTGTGTGTGTGTATGTGTGTGTGTGCGTGTGTCCTTTGCCAGCATGCTGGTGGCAGTGTCTGGATCACAGGCCACAGAGCCAGCCAGCCAGACGCTGCCTCACCATGCTGTGGTTACCATGGTAAGGTGAGATACTGCTCTTGACTGTATATGCCAAAGTCTCATAAACCTTAATGTGAGGACGCACTCTGTATGTGTGTGTTTGTGTGGTTGTGTGTGTGTCACTGAGGTAGAAAGAGACTACTTCAGCATCTGTAGCAGGCTACATGTCTGTAATTTAAGGGCAGAGATGATGGCTCGAACACACCACTTTGGTTTCATATATTTATGGGACGTCTAGTATTTTTATCTTTGTAATAAAAAAATACTGTAGACGGGAGAGCGTTAAATAACAGTGATAAAATGAAATGATTTTAAAAACTTGCATGAAATGACTGAACTTCAAACATCATAAAACAGGCAGAATATGAAGTTGCCTTTATTTAGAGAACAACGGGAGATTAAAAACTTCATGTGGAGGACACATTTTTCTACATTCCTCCAATATATAAATGAGCGTGGCACTCTTAGTCACGTCTTACCCTGAACTTTACAGAGCAAATATCACTTCATGATTCATATTCTGTTTTGTTATCAGGCTAACAAAAGCACTCTGTGACTAAGACTGAAGTCATAAATCATTTTAAGAGCTCTGACACATACATAGCTGAGATAGAAAATAACCAGTGTCTTTTTAAAGATAATTTCCATACTGTAATTTACAAAACTGTTACTGGATTGCATCGTACATTCAAAACAAATGACGTGAAATGAAGGACTAGGAAGGAGAGGTATTTTCTCCTCATTCGTGTCTCTGCAACATGTTTTATTTTGTATTATTGATTTGTTTCATATTTCAACTAAACTGAGGAAAAGATGCCGATGTCCAAGTTGAAATGTTTCATCCTGGGCAGAAAAGTTTGTGCTTATCCTGAAAGCTTTATGAAAATACACTGTAAACAAAAAGGGATGCACTGTGATTAAAACGGTATCTTTGGCTGTAATTTTCCCAAAAATTACCTAGATTTATTTAGTGTGCCTATATTTTAATACTCCGCGGAGGTTATATACTTGAGGCCACTCTGTCTGTCAAGTCTTTTCCGATGCTCAGGAGCTTTGGTATCCTGATTGTCCGCTCTTGACGAAATAGGTCAAGCTGATAGTGATCGCCCTCTGCAGGATTACGAGCTAAACTACTCCAGACAGTCTGATGCGTGTCCAGACTATATATTTGAATTCAAATGGGTAATAATTACAGTTGGAATATGAACCTTTCCACAAGTAAAAAGTGACAGCCCTGACGCTGTTTTATTGTAAATAAGGTTAATATAATAAAAGTCTGAACACACCTTGAGAGGGCATCTGTAGCAGGGTCTGTGGTTCAGTCTGTGGCTCCACCTCTCCACATGTCTCAGCGTCCTTGGGCAAGACACTGAACCTCAGATATTTCCTAGTGGTCGGGCTGGTGCCTTGCACGTTAGATTGCTGCCATCAGTTGTAAATTATAAAGCACTTTGGATAAAAGTGCCATATAAATGCAGCCATTACTTCAACTTTTTTTTGGGAACGAGCACTGTTGATTTTGTCCCTCATTTTTCATAAAGTGCTTTCACAAACCTGCACTTTAACTTACTCGTGTTTTCACAACCTCAACATTGGAAAAGCACTCCTCATGCTCTCCTCTGTGATTTATTTTCATATTTTACTGCTTACAGTTTGTTTTCACCGCCTCACCTTAATGTTTTATAGCTGTGTAGAGTAAATGACCTGTTGGGCCTTGCAAGGGAAAGAGGGATGGTGTAAATCTGCCCGACTGTTTTCTGGTTTGGGGTCAAGGCCGCTGGCAGGGAGAGGAAGCGTGTTTATGCTTGAGGATGTGTGTTCGGGGGTTGTATAAAATTACTGCGACTTCCTCACAGCATCTGATGGAGTTCCATCATATAAACATGAATCATTGCCTGAATTTAACTCTGAGTCTTGTTTGTTGGCTGGTGTAAGTACAGTGGAAAGCATTTCCTCTCAGGCCACATCCGTACTACTACGTTTTCATTTGAAAATGGCTTTTTCAAAATAAAAGCATCTCTGTCCACATGAGTGTTTTAGCGCCATGTCATATACTAACTTGTATGAAAACGCATATCACATGACCACTTATGGAAAGCAAGCATTTTGTTGTTAGAAGTGTTGCAGATTGAATGATGGCTTGTTCCTACAGTTGTGTTTAACACTGGTAGCCGAGTCTAATTCTGGTTGTTTTCATCCAGGAGGGGGTCATGTGATAGGAACCCAAGGAATCAGCGTCAGTTACATCATGACTGAAAAGACACAATCAGCAGGGAGTTGTGTGTGTCTACATCCATACTTCCAAACATCTACATTTCTAATTGTCCAGCCTAAAATGCATCCCCGGAGTTTTCAAACAAAAACATATTGATGTGGATATAGCCTCATTGTGATTACATTGTACTCTATGTTTATAGTATGAGACTGCGTGAGCCTGACTCCGTGAAAAGAACGATACTGAATATTATAGCCTTTCTCGCCTGTGTGCTACATTCCGCTTCAACCGATTGTGTGTAATTGGCGCTAGTAACACTGATAGTTCTCAAACGGGTCAACAAACTCATTATTCTGTCTGACGCTGTCTGTCTTGAAATTGCGTTTGTGCTCATCGGTCTTCGAGATGCTTTGGAGCTGTCATTTCTTTCCCTTTTTTTTCTGGCCACCCTCCTCTCCTCCGCTCTCTCTCTCTCTCTCTCTCTCTCTCTCTCTCTTGCTCTCTCTCTCCTCCTGTCTTCACTCCTTGGCCTTCAGCCCCCGCTGCGCTACGAGAGATCAGCGATGACTGACGGGTGTGAGCACATCCAACATGGATTGTGTGTCCAAACCTCTCCCAGCCTTGCAATTATGTCATTTTCTGCTCAGGATTTCCCCTGAAACGACAAAGTGGCTTGGCAGACCGTGGCATGAGAACGCAGGCACTGAACGTTTCAGTTTTTTTTTTTTTTTGCAGCATGCGCTTCTCTTCTGTTATCTGCCGATCGTAGTGAAGTCATTTGGTTGGTGCCCGCCTGGAAGTTGGAAGCTCTTGGTTTTAATATTTCAGAACAGCAACATCTTGGATGGAGCTGCTGAATGGCTGTATCTAATGTATGCAGATGGTGTGTGCAGATGGCTAAATATGACCTTGAAAGGAACGTGCTTGCCCTGTCAGTTTTTCTAGGAAAAGATTAAGCACAACAAACAGTGATGCACACGCTTATTAAGCTCTCGGGAAATGTTGAGTAAGACTTTGGCCAAGGCGTCAAAGCAGCTTTTGTCTTCCACAGAAAAACTACAGTAAGTTGACGTGCTTTGATAATCTCTGTGTGTAGTCTCACGCGTACAAACCTGAACAGTCACATCTCTGCAGTTGCCTTTGATTATCTCTGTGTTAAAAACTGTTTTATTGTTCTTGTAAATACAACCGGACGGATCTCTTCTTCATTTGCTGCCACATTGACTGTTATTGACAGTCGGTGTGGCGGCAAAGATGTTCCCTGCTCGTCCCATTCACATTTCTGCCTCTCAAAACTGTTGCGGCGAATGCTGTCATGTAAATAAAGTTATTATTTTTGATCCGGTCTCACTAGCGCCAGGCCACACGGAAACTTCCAAGTCAACGGTTTGTATATTGCCGGCGTAAACTCCCCACTTGGGTGTTTTTCGCGAGTTTGGAGTGAAGCCATGTTGGAAAACTGCCTGCTGCTATTACCTCTGGATTAGGTGGGTTTGACGCAGGCCTCTCCATTCCGCTCCCAGGACAAGATAATGATTGTTTCAGAGGGAATAGAGATGTGTCAGACTTATCCCAGGGAACAGCGAAAAAGGGTTTACATTGTAGAAATGGCTTCCAGGTGCTTGGGTAAAATAGTTGGACGCTGAGAGAGGCCATCTGCCTCCCAGGATTTAGTCAGAAATCGTATCTTATCTTTCATCTGGACCACTCCGTCCACACGGATATCCAAAGAAGCAGTTGCTCACTCTAGGATAACACCAGGATTAGGAGATTCATCTCTGTTGACCCGAGAAATACAGATCTTCACTTTTGCTTCCTTTTAGAATTTGCTTTCATGTGCACGGCTGTCCAGTTGCATAAGCTTAACTTAAATCCAAATACTGCCTGATTGAGCCAGAAATGTGAACATAACACCACAGTTCTCTTTCACTGGCTCCCTGTTGCCAGTTTACAAGGTCAAATGAGGTCTTGAGCTTCTCTGTACCGCTGATGTATAGCTAACTTTGTTCAAGGCAAATTCAACTTGGATTCAACTTGATTATTTACATTTGCTTTCCAATCAAACATGTTTTTGTTGCTTCCTTTATGTTTGACCTTTCCTGTGCAGGAAGAGAAATGGTCAAACACTAGAAGGCAGTTTTTTTTTCCATAGATCTGATGAAGCATTTCTTTATTCATCAACTTGTTTAGAAACTAGTCATTGTCCAATGTCCTTACACAAGTGTGATTTTGATTTTCATGTTCTTTATTTAAGTAGATATTGTAGTTTAATTTCTGTGTAAACTTTTAATACCTTGTGTATATTTTAAAAGAAGTACTTACTTACTTCTACTCAAGTAGGCTAGAAACATCCATTTGGTACTTTTACTTTTGCGTGAGTATTTCCTCCACCATTGTAGCTAATCTCATAGACAAATGTATTCTTTGCCAACTGCCTCAAACAAAGAGGAAAGTAATGTTGGGGAAGTTGGGATAATTTTCAGTGGAATGGAATTATGGCTTAAAGAACACAACCGTTTTGCCTTTTATGATCAAAGTCATGAGATATTACATTTGAAGGTATTGTAAAAGCATCTGGCCTTTGCTGCTTTCCATTATTTGGTGGAGAAGTTACTGCGGTTGCCCCTTGCTTCAGTGCATGGAAGTAGTTCAAGATTATGGTATGGCACAGTCCACTTGTACCACGTGGGATAAAGATGGCTATGTTCTGGATTTTCCAATGTAGGGTTAGATGGTATAATGTAATTTTGAGAGGATTCTTAACATCATAATGTAGGAAAGATTTTGCAGCCAGGCATAGATGCACTCTTCTTATAGACAGACCACTACTTGTAAATCGTCCAGTAAAGATTTTCTGTTGGGTTTTACTTCCTCCCGTGTCTCTTCCTTCTCCAACATGCACCGTAAACCGACTTGACAGCGACACCACCGTCTGAACGGGCCGTCTCCACCCCTCCATCACTCATAGCCTGTCAGCGAGCAGAGACAGAGTTGCAGCAGATGATGGAGGAAGCTCCCGACACATGGCAGCGCTATCGATTCCATGGGCCCTTCGCTCGTTTAGTTAATGTGGCTTTATGTTGTGTTTAATTACATTTAGGAGCCATGCGGGAGCGGCTGAGCAGCCCGTGCCAAGCGGAGGCATCTGAGCCAGTGCAGCCACGGAGGAGGCTGGTCGGCTTCAAACAGCATCACACAGCTAAATGTCCTCCGAGTGATTCCGTGTGCGCTGAAACCCCTCGGATGCAATTAAGACCTTTATTTATTAGACAGCGTTGGAATGATGCCCTGATTAAAGAGCCCATACATTAGCAGTCATTCAGTTTAAGTACTTGACTAAATGAAGGGAACTACAGTCAGCCCTGCATAGTTCAACTTCCTCTCTGCCCCAACTCCTTTCTCTCGATCCTCTTCTCCTTTTAGCCGGCTCCCCCCGGAGGCCGTTCAGCACCACTGCAGCCTCTGCCAATAATACCTGCGTAGCTCTTGTCACTGCATTGTGATCAGGACTGTTGAAGACAGTTTTCCCTGCTCCGGGGTAAGAGCCCGCTGTTTGTTCGCCGCTCTCGGGATCCCCAGCCCCGAGGGGGACAGATCTGCCGAGCAAGGTAGAGAGGGAGAGGAGAGAGAGCGGAGAGGGAGCACAGAGAAGGAGGAGAGAGATACTTCACGTGGCATCAATAAGGATAACACCACCAGGGAGACTGGACTTCTGCTGATTGATGCTGGCTGCCGAAAGAAAGCAAGAGGAAGGACGCCGGGCGAGAGGAGAGGGAGGGAGGTGGTTCAATATTTCAATATGTGTGTTGATTGTGTTTGAGTGGCTGAGGGGATTTGTGGATTGCAGGTGCTTGTGTGTGTTGTCTCACCCAGCCTGTGTGTCTTGGTGCTGTCAGTAGTCTCAGGCAGCACTACTGATGCCGGGGTTGCTGCTGATGTTTCTGCCTCTGTCGCTGTGCCGGCTTCAGCTTCCCAGAGCATAGCGGGAGCCAGAGAGAGAGAGGTGAGCGAGTGCAGGGGGGCTGACAGACTCGACTCCGGGCAACACCGAGAAGGGAGCAGATCAGTGAGTCGGCACTGCAGACGGGCTCCTCGGAAAATGTCTCTCAGATGTTGGTGTCTTGTCAGAAAGCTCCGAGAGACGAGATGAGGGGATGCGGGTGCGAGGGAGGGGGCGTGGCAGGTGACACAGGCCCCAGGTCAGAATGGAACCCAGGACATCACAACCCAGGACATCACAGATCTTCACCATTCAGTCTTTCTTAACTTGAAGAACTTGCAGCTTTTCCTGGGTCCTCATTACTTTTTCTTATCTCCTCTCATCTCTGCCTGGCTTTGTCTGCACTCTATTGTCAGTTTTCTTTTCCCTCACTGTGTTTCTAACTGACGGAGGATTTCAGAAAGTGTCCATACTGTGCAGCAACACGTTGGAGTTTTCTACGGTAGAACACCTCCATGTTTTATAAATGTGGTCAATTTTCTTTAGATCAGTGGCAGTTCTTCAGTCTAATATGATTTCTGTGTTAAACCAAGTGATATAAAACAATAGTATAGACACAGTTTATGCAGCAATAAAGCAACCGAGGAAGGGTTTTGGCAACGTATTTTATTACATTCAGGTGGAAGTGCTAAAAATGGAAGTGTTTGCCAACATGACGGCTTTCACTTCAACATGTCGACATATTCTAGGTTAAAACTGAATTTTAGAGCAACATGCTGTCCCAAAAACAGTGGGCTGGAACCAAAAAAACACGGAAAGTGACTCAGAATTATCAAAAACACGCTTCTTCTGTATGAGAACATTCCTGTAACAAAGTTTTTCCTGTTTGCACATTCTGCTCAGCCTCCAGACTGGATAGCTAGGGTGTAGCTCTGTAGAGGTGTTTTCAGGAGACATAAGTTGAGGAAGGGATTGACAGGCTGCCTCTGTTATCCCAAAAGAACAAGTACACTTACATATAAGGGTAGTTTCAGTCTTGTTGGTGGGAAACCCGAATGGAAATCCTGAAATACGTTAACAAAAAACTCTCAATGTATTTGCAAAATGTTTTTTCGATCTAAATGAAGCAGCAAAGTTGGTGCACCAAATGCAAAGAGAAGTCTTATTGCGATAAAGTCAAAGTCAAGTTTATATATTTTACGTTAATGCCCCACTTGAACTATTTCATCTTGGGTCTAAGATCCACATGATATCAGGAAAGCCAATCGGTATTGAGAATGACACTTCATCCGAGACAGCTACTGACATTTACCCAACCCAGCAGGTCACCAAACTGGCCAGTGGTCAGCATCGGCAGTGCTGGAAACAACAGTAATCCAGATGCGGCTCCTGTAGAAGATGGTTAACTTGTGTGACTGCGGGTGGTCTTGTGGACCCCCCACAAGATGGCGCTGGGTCCTCCGTCTTCTCCACAGCACATACAACGTAGCAATTGTGGTGAATTCAGCACCTAGTCTTATCCTGCACCTGCTTGTGTTTCCCTGAGTTACTTGCTTCACGTTTGGTGTGAAATCAGCATTTTGGCGAAAGGTTCATGACACCCAATTTAGGAGTTAGCGCCCCCTGCTGTCAGTTATCAGGTCGTCTTAAAAATTTGGGGGGAAGGAATGCCGGCTTATACTGACAGGAGAGTTGAGTCATCACAGTCTCTACCACTCGTGTTCCACTGTGTCTCTGCAGAGGCACTGATCCTCCATCCGTGCTCCGTCTAAAAAGTAAGGGAGGAGAGGAGGAGGGAGATGCATGGCTGTCAGCGAGGAGCTCACAGGTCAAACCTTCCTCGCCCTGCTCCTCCTCTTCTTCATCCCGGGTCTTTGTTGGATTCAGCTGTACAGCAGCTTGTGTTCGAGCCTTGTCGAACTGTCAGCAGGAGCAGCACATATACACATTTCATTTCTCTCTCTCTCCCACTTTCTCTCCTTCTCCATCCTCCCTCTCTCCCGTCTGTTTACTTGCCCCCTGACGGGATGTGGTCTGCATTTGCGGTGCGCTCCGTTCGTGAGCATGTGCCTTTTAATTCTTGCAAGCAGGTTTTTAGCGAGTGCGTATTTCCCTTTGTGTCTGTTTTCCCCTGTGACGGCTCTCAGTTTTTTTTGGGAGGTTTGCGCTTTTACGAGTTCTCATCATGGAGAAAGTCGCTGAAGGAAACCACAACAGATACAGAGTTCTGAGAGGCCGCGTCTTGAAAGCAGCCAACGTCCCGCTTCCAAGAAAAAGAGGGCGGCTGGAGGGAAATGTTTTTAATTCAGAGTGGTGTGTGAGGTAAATGAGGGGAAAGAAGGGGAATTATTTCATCATGAGAGAGTTTATGGGGGACTTTCCTCCGACCATTCAAGATGGCATGAAGCCTCGACTATTTACAGATACTTTATTTGCAGAAAATCCCAAGACAAAGATGTTGGAGCCCTGTCACACAGTTTGACTGACAGGACAGCGCAGAGACAGAATTCATGCACCACTTTAATCTGAAGTTGATATCTGAATTACTCTTTCATAATAAATGACTAATTTAACATGGTAGTCCCTCCACAATTCTTGAAGATGTTATATTTCTTAGTGGATTTTTATTCACCGATCGCCACTCTTTCATTCTGCTCAGGCCTACGTTTTCATTTTTAAATCCAGAAATAGCAGGAGAAGTGTCAGGCAGCAGTCCTTCTTTCTATTGGCTCATATAGATTTGTTCCCCTTCCAACTCATTTCAAACCAAATATAGAGAGATGTTCCTCCATGTCTGTGGAAATCCGAATCAAACGCACCCTGCCGCACAGCGGGAAGCACCGGTGCTCATTTTTAGTTTCTCAGGTGCAGTCTGGTTCTTAGAAAGGAGGAATCTGGAGGGAAAACGTAGAAAGTTTGGTGAATGAGGATGGAGGACATAGCTTCCCCCCTCCTAGTGCCTCTAATCCTTAAACTTTAAAAACCACCTGAGTCTTTCTGTGTAAATCGGCTGTGATAGGGCCAAGCGTTCGGAGCCCAAATGTGCTTCACGTCTTTCGTCTTCTGAGCCCATGGAGACCGCGGCAGCTGTCCAGGCCAGTCTGTCGCCGGGCGGACAAAGCTCGGCTTGTCAGTTGGCTTCTCGGCTCTAATGAAAGACAAAGGGGCCGTTAAGAGGTTTTCGGGGACAATGCAAAAGATTAGCCAATATGCGTCTCTTCCGGTTTGACAAACGTAGACGGGAAAGTGAATCCACCTGTTGCAGCAAATTTCCTAATCGGATAAAGACACTGGTTAGAAAATAAATGAGAGAATCATTGTAAAAATTGCTTTTAAGTTTGCTTGGTGCGCAAACACATTCTCTTCTGTTTAGTTTTTCTTCAAAAGAAGTAATCTGTCAGGTTTTTATTTCCATGTAATTATTATAAGTAAGAAAAGACTGGGACCTAACCTAAAGCAGTCTTCAGAAAGACATTCTGCTTTGTCTTTCATTTGAGTGCTGTACAGTCAGTGTATTATATTAACATCTCTCTTATGTGCAAATATGAGCAGTTACACATCATTACCACTCAATCTGACATTTGCTCACATCCTATCAACCGGGTGCCTTTTGACTGCATAATGTGTTGTACTGTGGTTTGAATACGTAACACATTGTGTACTTGTATGCGCATTTAGACAATCACACTGGGGATCAGAGGGAAACGTCTATGTACTGTACATATGGCAGAATTGACAATAAAGCTGACTTTGACGACAGATACTATGAAGAAAGAGCATAAACAGAGTATATCTCCATGTGGATCAAACAGCTTGATGAAAAACGGGTGTTTGTGTAGCGGGGATGTGCAGAGAGCTTCACCACATCATCATGAGAGGACTGGGAGAGAGAGAGAGCAGGGAGTTACTGGGTCAGGCAGCACGGACAGGATGCTGGCGCTGGTTTTAATGGATGAAGGGCTAGAAATTGTCTTCAGTGGCAAAGCCAGAATTGTAGGTTTCCTCGTCTGCACATGTCTGGGTTCTATGATATTTGTGCTTCTTATCGTTCTTTATGCATCTTGGTTTCTAATCATTTCTGGTAATTAAGTGGAATTTCGGGAGCTTTGAGGAAAACTCACCTTTAGTGATGGAAACGCCAGAGTCTCTCTCACCTGCTGAATTAAACGTCCGAACAACATCCATGTATTCCATGAACAATGTGCTTTTTGCTGCACTGGGTCAATACATGCAATGTTATGTTAGATAGAAATGCAAAGTAACAGGAATATTGCTTCGGGTTTTAGAAAAAAAAAATTCCCTGTAACTAACTGACTTGACACATGATAGATGTTATCAGGGGGAAAATATGAACTGTACATGGGGAAGTACTCTCAAATCTTGTGGGCTGGTTATTTGCTACTGCTGATCCTGTTCTGGATTACAGATCTGCTTCAATTGCTCCTTCAGTACAGAAACTCAATCAAAAACACTTTAGTTACTGATCAGTTTTGATATGGAACTTTAATGCACATTTAAGTACTTTCAATATTTCATGTATTTATAAGTCATATTACTTGCTTGTTATATACTATAATATTAGAACTCCTTCAGTCAGATATTGTCATAATAGTGTCTGTTATGTGTTTGTCTTTCGCACACACGCTGCCTCTCTGTCTCTGCTCCTCAGACACTGACCGAGCGTCTGTTCTATCTTCACAGATCTACACAGACTGGGCCAATCACTACCTGGCCAAGTCTGGCTGTCCACGTCTCATCAAGGACCTGAGCCAGGACATCCCCGATGGAGTCCTGCTGGCACAGATCATCCAGATCATAGGTTCGTATCCATCCACACAGACACACACACACATACAGACACACACACACAAACACACACACACACACACACACACACACACACACAAACACCCTAACCCTAACCCATTGACTTGTATTGATTTCGTTGAAACTTCTCTAACCTTAACCATAGTTACTACCTGCCTAACCCTAAACTTTACCCTTAATTTAACCTAAACCTAACCTAAGCCTTACTCTTACTCCCTTTTTACTTAAACTAGCCCTAACCAAAACTTTAACTTTAACTTTTAACCTAAACCTAAGCCTAACCATGACCTTAACGATAAAATATGTCCTTATCTTAAAATTCTAAAATGTACGTTATGAAGACTCACTTTTGTCCCCTTAAGAAAGACAAGTCCCTCAACATGAGTAATACCTGGACACACACTGGTGTGGAGATGGTCCATCAGCTCCACACACGCCTGTGTTAGTCAGTATATTGTGTCCCTGCCTATAGAGCAGAAGTACATTATTTTACTTCAGGTACAACTAGAAATGTTGAGAAAAGATTTTAATGATAATTATATCCAATTGTTATCAGCAGTATTTAAACACTGCATTTGCCTATAATTCACTCCGTCTCGATGGAGCGACCACACACACACACACACACACACACACACACACACACACACACACACACACACACACACACACACACTCACACACAACCTCTCTCTCTCTGCTCTTTTGTCTTTGTTGTGGTGAGTTGGAGGGAAGCTGTGCCTCAGTCTGATATTTGGGCCAAATCTCAGCAGCTCTCTCTTGTTTTGGGTGCTGGGCGGGCGAGCTGCAGCAGAGATCTATGACTCTGACACCCCGGGGTGCAAAGGCATGCGTCTTCCAACAGGAGCCCAGAGAGTCTTTACTTCTCTCTCTCTCTCTCTGTCTGTCTGTCTCCTCCTTTCTTTCTCTCCCCTCTTACTTCTCCATGTCTCTCCTCCTCTCTGACGCACTGCATATCTGTGTCTGTCCCCAACTCGCTCACAGTTGAACTTTTTCTAGGTCTCTCTCTCTTTCTTTCTCACCCATAATGTCTTTTACATCACTCTGATCTTTCTCTTTTTTTCATCTTCTCTCTCTTTCTTCTTGCACTTGCTCCTTACAAGTAACCTATTTCAAATGACAATACACGTCACTTAGTGGATTATACTAGGGAAGAGTTGTGTTGTGCCTATTTTATTCTATGTTATACTTTAATGTGTTCTGTAATCAAACTCCTTTGGACTATCAGCTGCTGCAACAAGTGATTTGTTCCAGCACAGGATTAATACAGTTTATCTCAGTTAATCTTATCTCATATCATCTTATCTTATCTTATCTTATCTTATCTTATCTCATATCATCTTATCTTATCTTATCTTATCTCATATCATCTTATCTTATCTTATCTTATGTTGATTTAGTAACAGACATAAGATCTAAATGGTCATAAGTTACCTCCACAGACTTGTTGAGCTATACCACAGTTATAAAGACACTTTTCATGGTGGCTGTTATACAATCTTTCACCAACCCCCCTTTCAGAAACATTTCTCTCCAATATTTTTCATCGTCTGTCTCTACGCTCTCTCCCATTCTCTTTGCATCTGTATCACTGTTGTGAACTTTTCCCATTCTCTCTCTCTCTTTTTCTCTCACTCTCACACACACAAGCACACACACCCACATTCACAGTCACTCAAATGCTGCCACACTGATGCTGTCTTTCTCTTCATTTTCCATCTAAGTTCCTTACTTGTTCTACTCTTTCTCTCTCTCTCTCCCTCCCTCCCTCTCTCTCTCTCCCTCTCTCTGAAACTTTACCCTCCCTGCTCGCCCGAACAGACAATGAGGCCAAGCAGGCCTGTCAGTAATTCTCTAGCGGCAGCTGACGAATTAGGCAGCTTTGCTTCCCAGACCCAGACGCACAAACATTTGCAGACTCATGCACACACACTCACACCTCCAAACCCCTACACACACACACACACACAGACACACACACACACACACACACGCTCCTGTGCTATCCTCAGCAGAGGTTTCCTACTGGATTTGTGCACCTGAATTCAAGTCGTCGGACGCTGGGATGTTGACACTAGAAACTGACTTGATTTCCTCTCTCGTGCAGCGAATGAGAAGGTGGAGGATATCAATGGCAGCCCCAGGAGCCAGTCACAAATGGTGAGTGTTTCAACTTTTACATTTAACTACTTCATCCAACATTTAACGCGCGGATGCACGAGAGCGAATTATGTTTATGAGGAATAATTATCCTAAGAGGAGGACTGACTTTTAACCGACCTGCTGCTGGGCTGTATAACGAAGTTTTATATTTTTTACTGAAGCGAACAGAGCGGCAGTAAAGTAAATTCAAATTATAAATACATTTTTCAGATATAGTGAGAGCGAATGCTGTGTAGAGAGTTTTACAGAGGTAATGCACAGCAGCTCAACATCCATTCAACACGACCACACTAACCTATGATTTAACATGTCTAGATTATAGGGCAGCTTTGTAATTTACTTCTGCATTTCCATCGTGTGCCAACGAATGCTCTCACTTCACTACATGTGAGAAATATTTTACATTTTAGTCGTCTGCATTTATTTTACAGCTATAATAACGATTTACCTTCAGAATAGGATAAGACAATAATAATTTTTGATGAGCTTATACAACAACCATGCATTATTTGTTAATTCATTTAGCTTTTTCCTATTTGTGAGTCCTTTCAAAGCAGTTTCTAATGGGTGCACATCGTCACATGTCAGGTGTCAATGAGTTGTAGGCAGTTCAGGTGTGTTTTCCCATCTTAGCATCTTAGATGGTCTCTTTCAAATTATCAGTTTTAGGCACAAATTGGTCATGTGATCAAATATATGATTAAATAATAATACATTAGTCTAACAATGAACTTTTTCCTCTTTTTCTACACTATATGTCACATCCTGACTCTTCAGATTTATCCTTGTGACCCTTCAGCTGGGAGCCACTGAACACAACTATCCAATTATACGTAAAGTAGTTAAATCAGCTTCACTTAAAGCAGCTACATCGTTAACGTGCTTCAAGTACTTCCACTTTTTTATATTTTAACTACATTTGACTGATGATGATGAATACTTCTACTAAGTGTGTTTACAAAGCGGCAGCTCACAGGCCAGTTGAAACTGGTCATCCGATCACTTGACTCTTTCAGTATTAATTTCAGAGCCTCTCTTCAAGCAGCCAATCGCCGCAATTTTGATTAAAGCCATTCCCAAACCATAACCATCCCTGCTACCCAGTGTGGCGATGACAGAAGTAACCGCGTTGCCACTTGACCGAGGAGCCTTGAAAACTTCAAACCCCCCAATTTTTTGATTTACTGTGCCTTTTTCAATAATCTGTATTTCTGGCTGCCATGTGGCTGAGTGGTGCTGGCGGTGTTGCCCCCCCTCCCCCCACCCCCTACTCCCACCCGTTAATGAGACGACGGTCTGTATAACTGCTGATTGTCGTCACTCTCAGATAATTACCCCTCACTTTAACTGGGGTTGACTAAGTGTTTATGCCGTGTCGGTTTGCCCTGGCATCTGCCCTCCTGCCATTAAAAGTGACTAAAGCCGCTGGGTTGTTTTGGCGTGTTTTCTCGGTGAGACGCTGTCGGCCCCTGTCAGACTTTGACAGTAGATTCATTAGAGGCTCAGTCGTTACTACTTAAAGCTTGCAGGATAACCTTTTTTTTCATTTATTGCACAATTCTGTCTCTGTTCCGCAAACATTTCCAGATCCCTAACATCTGCTGGTTGGTTGGAACAGGTGACTAGACAAGGGAAGTCAGTGGATCTGATTAAGTGTCTGGGGCTATGTGTGTGTGGGGGGATGAGGAAAATTAGGGTATCTTTTCAAAATGTACCAGAATGCATTTTACAACTGGTTTCACCCTTTCAGTGGAGTTCTCAGCTGTTTTATTATTTCCTGCCTGGTATATCCAGCTGTACTGGGAGCAGTCACTGTGCACTCTGCTAGAAAAGCAACATTAAAGAACCAGGAAGGGAGAAAATGTAAAGGTCATGTCATGTCATTGTGTGGGTTCAGCGTGCCATAGGCAGTGAACGGAAAGATACACTCCTGCACATTTATTTTTCGTGTCACGTACAGTGATTCTGCTCCTGGTGAGAAACAGCTGAGTCCAGGCTAACGCACCAGTCACTAGGGGCGAGCTGCTGCAGCACTGCAAACATGTGGCCCGAGATGCCAGCGACCTGTGTGTGTGTGTGTGTGTTTGCCTGTGTGTGCCTGTCTGTGTGTGTGTGTGTGTGTGTGTGCGTGTGCGTGTGCGTGCAGTTAGCTCTTTGTCTAAGTCACTTACTGAGCCCATTGATCCACCACCTGCTCTGACCACAGAGGGTCCGGCCAGCTTGAGAAAATTAAGTTTGAGGAAGCACAGTCGCTTATGGAGTGGAGGCACGAAGGGAAGGAAACGTCTGACACATACACACACACTCATCATAAACAGTTAGCAGGTCCACTGTTTGGAATCAGCTCCTACTGTGACATGTCAAGAGTTTGCCTGGTTTATTAATCTGATTACATGTAAGGCTGTTAGCTGAGTTTGCATGAAGATATTTGAGACACCAGTTGTCAGCAACATTAAGTACATTACTGTTATAGTATATTTAATGTATTGTTGATATTGGTGTTATCTAATATCTACATAGTGTAGAAAGAAGAAAGGTGCATAGGCCAGTGTGAAATCAGCCTGTTTACCATTGTTCTCAGTTTTGTACAGTACATTTGTGGTATGAGAGTATGATGGGTTTTTTTTCCAAAAGTGAAACTACCATTGAAGCATATGGCAACACAAGTGGAATTACCTAAATCAATCAGAAATCCAGAGGCAGTTAAAAACTCAGTTAAATGAAATGTAGTTGCTGCGTATAATGATTCATCAAACGAGGTCGAATTGAATGTCTCGATAAATGAACATTTATTTCTTCACGGACCATTTCTGACAGCGGAGAAGATTATTGAGCCCATAAGGCTCCACAAAGCTGCAGCAGGACTTACTGTCTGTCACCTCGGTTAATTCAGAGTGACTTTTGAGAGTTGTCAAAACTGCTCAGGCCTGGAATCACCTTCCTCTCCATGCTCACAGCTGCTTGTGTAAAAAGTCAGATAATAGGTTCAATTTTGACCAAACTATCTTAAGAGATCAAGGGGATGATGACACATGAACTGACTTTATCTCATGAGCTCGTACACAATAAGAAACTCAAGTTATTTTCTAACAACCTTTGCCCCGTCCTGAGACAATTTTTTCAAGCTAGAATCATATTGACAACTCGAGCTGTGAATATTGGAAACCCGCCCCTGGCCACGTAGCACCTGCATCCAAACGCCTTGGCTGGAGACGTTAAGCGGTAGCAGCAGCTGTCAGCGGAGGGGCAGTCTGATTAACTTCCTCTGCACTGATTCTCCTCCACTCGGGACCATAGATGATGATCCCGGAGTCACAAGTCAGTTTTTTCCTAACTGTTAGGCCACTGCTTTTCATTTGAGTGGACTGAGGCCAACTGAGCAGCTGCTGTAAGCACAGGAGCAGAGGCCAGCACAGCCCCAGCATCTGCAAACCTCCCAGCTCATCTACATACATAACACAATCTTTTTTCTCTAAACCGCGTTCACAATGCAATAGATCCACAAACCAGGGGAAGGCCAACCACTTCCTGTGGAGCTAGTCCAACAGAAAGAGTCATCTGATGTTTGCTCAGATTCGTCATAGACGTCGCCAACAGCCAATACAAGCACTTCCTTTCACTTCCATCAATGTTATTCCAATTCATGAAGCTCCAGTTACATAGTCAGTGGTTTGAATTGTAAGAATTTAACCATGTTCTATTTAATTGTGATACCTGATCAGATCTTTACATTTCCTATAAACCGTTGGAACCCAGTGAGGTAAAAGTGCTCCTGGATCACTATTCCTCATATTCATGAGGCTGAAGGGTATCACCTCTGATTGCCCCAAGGGCTCATGGGATAGCATGACAAAGACCATTGGAGTTATGAATTAATAACCATTCCCCAGATCTCCTTCCTCTACCTGCTCCAATTTGCTCTCATCAAGAACAGTATTTAAAATAGTCTGACCTTTGACCTCCTTACTGCTGCAGTATAATAAAAACTATAAAACTATAAATGCTAAGGTCATATTTGGGTCAGTTTGTTTCTTATGAGAAATTGAATGTGGAAACATCACAATTTCATGTGCAATAACTTTTCTTAGACTTTAGGCAAAAAAATAAATGATTGCACTTCCATGAAGTACATGTTCACTTTCAGCATGTATATTATAGCTTGTTTATCCTCTCTTTAATCCCCAAATCCCAGATTTTAGTTTTTAGACTATATGCTTTTAAAAAGCACTTTCTCACAGTTTGAATTGAGGATAGCCTTTTTTAGGATGTAGGTTTTCTTTTCCTCTCTTTATTCAAGAGCATGGTCTTTCAGTTTGACAGCAGGACTTATTGATTTCACGTTCTAAACCCTGCACTTACAGATAGTCCCGGCTTAGATTTGCTGTGCTTGTGCTCAAAAAGCGCGCTTGCACTCAGATGTTCTGCTGCTGGAACCAATTTCCTGCGCTCAAGCTTCAGCTCATATCCACTTCTGGTTAGGTTAGGTAAGGTTAGGCTACTTTATTTGCACCCTTAGGTAGATTCTGTGCACATGTGCAAGGAGTCTGTCACAATTCCCCAACCAAAAAAACAGGTGTATTTTTGAAATCTGAAACTGTCCCACCCTCATAATGGTTTTGCATTAGCTACTTTTAGAGTCCCATAGGCGGTTACACAGGGTTACACAGTGAAATCATAAAATAATCTGAGAGTGAAATCAATAAATCCAATAAGGATGGTAGCTTCTTGAAATAAAATAAGTATCTTTCTTCTTGTAAACAATTGAAACATCGACATTTTAGGTCTGGCACTCAGTGTGGTCAGACTGGTTGAAACTTCCTCATTTGGAATGCTTGGATTTGTTTGTGTAGAAAACAAAATGATGAGTGGGAGTTTGTTTATGAAAATGGGGGCGGGGGGCTCATACACAGAACTGTATCGAGGACCACGTGGATCTGGTCCCTGGGAGGAATCATCCTCAAGCATTGTGGGAGGCAGCTGAGGTGACGGGAATCAGAAGTGACAGGAGCGTGGTGCGAGGGGCTTTTCAACTCGGTGTAGATTTGAGTTCGGTTCAGCTTCTTTCCGCTGCTTAATATGTTTCCTTTCACTACTTTTCAGCTATGCAAAAGATAAGAGTAGAGATGGAAATTGTACAACACGGACGTAATTCAGTGGCTCCAGAGCGATGTGAGGCAGCTTCAGAGAGAGAGAGATGTTTACATCCATCAGAGGAAAACAGAGTGTGACTTACCTGCCAAAAAGGGTTTTCTCAGTTTAGTTTTCAATATCCTCTTCTGTTACATCTCTCACCCGTTGTAAACTACTTGTATATTTAAAACTAATTGATATGACCACCTTCTCTCAGTGTAGTGTTTTGGATCAAGGCGCTCAGATTGTAAAAATATAAATGCCTTCTGTGGATTAAGAACCCGAACACGGTTTGTGTGAATCCTTCAAACGTCTTACTCACGTCTCTGAAATCCCTCCCGCCCTCTGACAGTGCAGTTTCTTCTCCAGACATCCAAAGGAATTAGATGCACACCGCCCAGGTTTTTGAATCGAGTTAAGGATTGTTGGTTTTTCATCTCCTCAGAAGAAATTGTGCTCAAACTGGGCGGGGGAGGGCAGAAGAGGCCCATTCAGCAGAAAATATTAAAGCCATGCAACTCTAATCCTCATTATCATTAGCAAACCACCGAGAGCTTCTCTGCTATACGGATGACTGTGTGTTTTCACTGTCTGGGTGTGTGCATGTGTGCATGTGTGCATGTTTGGCTTCCTGCATGCAGCCTCATCAAAGGAAGAAACAAACAGTTGTCAGAATCCCCCGCGAAATCAGAGATGCAGAGACATGTCAGCAGAAGGCTGCACAGGTCGGAAGAGGGAGAGACTGCATCACACAAGTCATTACTTTAAAGTCAACCTGTTGCTAGTCATTTGTGGTATTGGACATTCAAGTGTGTGTACTTGGATCGGCCATTCGCAACCTTGGCTCTTGCCAAATCCGGTTTGATTAGACAGAGTGATTTCTCTGGCAGCAAAGCACCGTTAAAGGAATAAAACATGGAAATGCAATGTTGAGGAAAGGGGGAAATTTCCCCTTTTGAGAATTGAGCTGAAAATCCACTTATTACCTGCACTAGGGAGGTTCTTTCTTCTTTGTTAAGTTATTTTGTTTTTTATTTAGCAAGATTTTTGCCAAAACTACTGAACAAATTACCACAAAACTTGTTTGATCTAGTGAGTGTCATCCTATTTGAGCATCTGTCTCAAAGCAATTTACATTGAAGCTCAAGAGCTTAAACTGTGTAATTATGTGACTTCCTGATGAAGATCTTATTGAAAGAGCCCAAACTACTAAGAAACAAAGTGATGAATAAAACCATTAAACAACAGGCAGACCTATTATACCTCAGGAATACAAAACTGAAGCACAACATAATGTCATGATGTCACATCATGAATGTGAACACTTACTGACGTGTAAGCTTAACATACAAAAATACTCAGACATAATCAGCTAAAGTAAAGTTAGACTGTTGAATATCTTGACGTAAGCAGCAGGTCTGGAGTCGGTGCGCTGCCTTTGAGGCCAAATTGAGTCTAGGGTTTCCTGGAGACCATAAAAGACCCCTAGTCTCATCTGGGCTCCATCTGTTGGCAGCCTGCACACGAAGCCAGACCAGAGCACAAACAGCACGAGCCACTCAGCGGTGTCATCTTCAGCCGCCTGAAGCTTCATCATCACCACGGCTTGCTGTTAATCTCTGCTTCTAATTGATCATGTTCTTAATTTGAGACGCTGGCCCTGGTCCCTGCCCGGCCCGACCAACTGGCATCTGTGTGACACCATTCCTCATGCACGGCGTTGATTTGATTACACCAGCGCTGGCTGTCAGGCGATTCACCTATTATGAGAGTCAGTCGGTCTAGAAACTCACCGACAAATGGATGATAGCAGCTCGGGGCTTCCGAAACATCCCTGATGTCATTGAGCGTGCCCGCTGATTGGTGGAGAGCGGTCTAAAGAGGGCAGAGGCAGATGGCCAGTTCAGACTGCAGCAACTACAGCTATTCAGGGGGAAATTCTAGAAATCAGTAAATCTCTTCTTGTTCACAGTCTGGATTCATGAAAGAGGGAGAAATGTACTCTAAGGCAACAGTAAAACACAATAAAAAGCTTTGTAATCAAAATCATACTTATACATGGGGGGGGGTCCATTACAGAGCAAACTGACAGATTCCCACATTCAATTTAGAGTCTCCAATTAACCTAATCCCAATCTGCATGTCTGTTGGACTATGGCAGGAAGCCAGAGCACCCAGAGAAACACACAGACATGGGGAGTACATGCACACTCCATACAGGAAGACCCTGGGATTCAAACCCTAAACCTTCTTGCTTACAATGCAACTATTTGTGCACAAGAAAAACCTCTGTCAGATGCACTTTTGACTATCTGCATATTGCCAACATCAAAGCTCACAACTCAATAGGGAACACAGTAAAGACAGATATTTCATTGAGGGATTTTCTTTAATAATTTGCCTTACACTTTACTGTAACACCATATCAGGTCAAAGCAGGCTATAAATAGGTAAAAAAAATCATGAAGGGCAGCTTTGACGCAATGATCTAACATCTGGTGTTTATCAATCTTTCTCTTTCTACCACATAATGAAAAAGGTGTCATCTATAGTCTTTTTTGTTTTCTTTGGTTAAACACACCTTTGCCTTGTGTTCCAAATAGTACATCGTCAGAGACAAAGGAAATCATGGGATAATATTTTCCATAACAGTGCATTAAGTTTTGAAAACAGTGCGTGGTGGATCCGTGAAACCCCAATTTGGGAGGTCTGGGCCCAGCTCCATGGACTTTGTCTGTAATCCAGCTTCCAATGTATGTCTGCTCAAGTGCCTCGGCAGCTGTTGTAGTAAAACTCGCCCTCACGCCGTGTGAACATTACTCGCTTCATTCTCGGACTCTTGTGAATGTTCTTTTCCCTTTTTCTTTGCAGCCGGTTGTTTTTCTGTTTGTGGACGAGGTGTGTGTTGTGGAGCACAGGTCGATCCTCTCATGTGCCGGCGGCATGAGGAGGGCACCCAGGGACTTATTAAAGGCTCACTTGTAGCCTAATAGGAAGCTTTAAATCTCTCATTAGAAGGGAACGACATGGGCAGATGTTCTGTTGAGGGAGCAAAGCTCTGGCTTGTTAAACTGGCACAGCGAAGGACTTTTGATCGAGTCCTGAATCTTTGACTCCGACACACCAGCTACAGCTTCTCTCCATTTTTGTCCACGTCCCTTTACTCAGCGTGAATGTTGCAATTAAGGAGCAATAAAGTAAAAGTGGATCACTCTTTCCTGGGTGTCCATCTGGTTTTAACTGCTGGAAATAGGAAAATGTCCTTCCTTGTTTCTTTTAAACACAGAAAACCAAATCCTGCTCCTGGTACATTTTTCTGGTTTAAAAAAAAAGATTTTTCATCCTCTGTCGCTTGTCCTCACATTAAGTTCCTCAATGTCCAGCCAAGGACTCAACGTCCGCTTATTATCTGCAAGGACACCTTTGTTTCTACTGTTACTGTAGCCTCCCATCTCCCTGCCCTCGGTGAACTCGACCCAGCTGGAACCCCCCCCCCCCCAACCACCATAGCCTGACATCGCAAGCGTCACGGCTGAGAATTATCGCTGACCGCCCTCTCACTCCTTGCCGCATGAACAAAAAGGGCCTTGTAGTCTGCTCGACAACTGTGTTATGTTTGTTCAAAAAGTCAAAGTTCACGATTTGAGGCTCGAATTTATTTTTAACACGTACTCCCAAAAAAATGCCGTGAATTGCTGCGCCGAGCGCCTCTCAGAACTTCAGTCTTCAGACGTCTGTCAGTATAAGTACACACAGGAAGCTCCTGTTTATCACTGCAACCTTATAGTAAAGCAAACTGACAGGAGATAAAAGATCGACCAGGAGAACTTTCTATCTCCCCTGCTGCTCTGTAGAAGAGGGTTTGTCAGTTTAAATATTTTATGACACCTTTCCCAGAGAGCGGAGGATTCTCTTTCCCCTGATACAGCGTTAAGTCAGACTATATGCCATATATGTCTCTTACCAAAATTAGAAAGTATAAGAAGGTTTAATTAACCTGCTAAAAAAGGCGATTGACTACTTTCCGATTGCCAGTAGAGGAGTATGCCTCTCTGGTTAAGGTGCATCATTGACTCTCTCACCTTGCTAACCTGCCTGTGTTGCATTTTGCACAACACAAAAAAAAACTGTTGCACGTTGTTCCCAAGATGTAAAAACAACCAGTTCTCAAACTTGAATGGCTACTCTTACGCCAAGACCCTGGAAGTTTAATGCGCATCATACCGTGATAGACAGTAGACTACAATAATAAAGAACTAGAAGAAGAATTTTGTGTGTTCACCCAGGTGTCATGTTTCTCTCACTGCCGATCAGCTACTTTGACCGGGGAGTGAATTATAATTGCATCCATTCCCAACCCAGATCTTAGCAGGTGTTAAATAGGCTTAACGTTATGGTTTTAGTCATTTGAATTGAAATTCTTTATTTAGATGCTACATTGGCAAACTCTTGTTTGTCCAGAAGGGCCACATGAGAGTTAAAGGTCAAATTAAAGAAAAGTACATTTGCAAATTACCATAGTTACCGTTCGGAGGCACAACACATAGCGGGGGGGTGAAAATGAGCCGGTGAGCCTGATTTATCACCGGAGACTGACCACTGCAGCAGAGGAAACGCCATGTGACATTTAACATCTGGGAAAAGCTGGTGTAAAATCTGCAGCCCTGTTTTATTGGACACCCAGGAGAGAGAGAGAGGGAGAGAGGTTATTTTATTTTATTTAAAAGTGACGCTCAAACTCACAACATAAATAAGATACTATATACAACATAAAATACCATGTATATAACATGATATACAAAGATCCGTAAAAACAGCAATTTGAACTCAATGACCTTTGAAGAAAAACAACCACGTCTTATTCACCTCATTCTTTATGATGCCCTTGATTTTTAAATGTAACATCACTTCGATTTTTCTTTTCTACTTCATGTCCAAGCTGCAAGATACGGATATAAAGTTAATGTAAAAATAGAAAGTTGTCAGTGATTGCAGTTGCCTAAAGACTGCTGCGGCAAATGATAACGGTGCTCTATATAGTTACTGTGCATGAGCTCTCTGTTCAACACCTTAACATAAGATATGTTATTTTCCACACCGTTTACCTCCACATCACTTCCTGCTTCATTTAAATGGCTCCTAGCAGGTTCAGTAAAGCACATTATGACCGTAGCAGTGAATAAGACTTTAGTAATATTCATCCCATCACCTTTATTACATTTGGTGTGGGCATAAGCCCGTATAACTAATATTTCCTATAGTCAAGCCCCTTCTCACTTGCAGCTAAAAAGTGTCTTCTACAGAACCAGTATTTCAACATGTGTTATTCACAAAAAGTCCAGCGTTACATTTTATTGATCTGCACAAGTCAACTAAACTTTTGCTGTTCTCATTTAAATCTGAAAATATCTGGCCAATCAGAGCAGACTGGGTTTTTATATGGAGGGGGACCTTAAAGAGACAGGTGTTCCAGACAGAGGCTGAAAAGAGGAGCTGCAGCAATGGACAGTATGAGGAGAGTGATGTGTTTTCTGAATTTAGTAGTGATGTAAACCTACAATAATCTGCCTGCAATGAATCTGAATATGAGCATTATATGTCTCCCTTAATGTATTCTTCCCAATGCAAAGTCAAACTATATTCCAGCTTCTACAGTTGCCCAAATTAAGTTCAGCAGCCTGAAAATACAAGAATAAACCACTCATTGAGCCATAGCTCCTTGTACTTTAGAGTCTGCACTTAAATAATAGTTCATGAGATGGCATTCCTTTGTTTCTATCTGGGGCAGCACAACTCAAATAAGGAGATTCAGCAGTGAGCAGCCGTGCTGTGAAGATATTTCTCACCTTGCCTCGTAGCTGGTGTGCAGGTTAAGCAAACAGATGCCTTAGAGTCAGCAGCCTAACCTCACTGACCCTGAGAGAAGCAGCCTCAGACAGGTTTGACAGCAGAATGTGCTGCTAATGCTCCTCATCGTGTCGGTGACAGTCTGTAACAGGTCTGTTACGGTGTTTGTGTGAGACAGAAGGCAGACCCGTCACTCCAGCTCGCCGTCAAGAAACACTTAACATTGTACTGGCGCCCCTGAAAACATCCTCCCCTCATTTTTCCTCCCTTGCTACTCAATCAAATGTTCTCCGCTGTGAAGAATATTAATAATAAGACAACACATCTCCTCTGAGCTCTTTGTGATCTATTACTCACAGAGCCATCAACTGAGATGAACTTAACAGTGCTTAGATTCCTGATTATACACCTCAGTACCTTTTCATCCTGTACCTTCCCTTCTGCCCAGTAGAAACTGGTCCATGGTCACAGCACCAGACCGATTTAAATTGCGGAATCAGTTTGTGGGCAGCAATTCAGAGAGCCGCAACCAGTCAAGCACTTTATTGATTTGACACGTCCCCTTGGGCTCATGGGGATTTTTTGTCAAGTCAAGTCACGTCACTTGGTTGGGTGACAATATTGCATTGAATTATGGTAAATGCAGGATCCACTGTTTTATAAGCTTGAGCGACACAAGGGAGTAAATGTCAGGGAACCTTCCTTCATTTTTTTGGAAATGAAAAGCCTGATTGATGAACTATATGCATTGTATATTAATAAGTCTTTTACAGTACAGGCTACATTCACCCTTTCAAAAACATATTCAGCAAGCACATCTATACCCAGATATTCTTCTGTTACACACCATACATTTGTCAGGGTCAATTTGGGATTCAGTATATTGCCTAGGGACACTTCAGACTGGAGGATCAGACTGGAGGATCAGACTGGAGGTTCTGGTATCATTTTTACTAATGTACCTCGGGAATAGAATGTCTGCGACAGAAAAAGGGGACAGATGAAACAAAATCAATATTTGCTCTAACTTGGCATCAGTTGATGATGGTGTTTAGAATCATTAACAGAAGTGATAAGACAAAATGACTTGAGTAATGAAAAGGGATTTAAACAGATTAATTAAAGTGACTCGTTGGTCTTTGTCATCCATGAAACCTCTTTGTTTGACTGTCTCTTTCTCGCTCTGCCACTCACTCACACAGCCGACACACACGTGCACACACACCCTGTCTGGGCAGCAGATGCGCGAAGCCGCATGGACGCCCTCCAAGTTATTCGATGCTGTAAACATCTGAAAATCAACCACCATATATAATTGAGACATCCGTGGATATAGCCCTGTGTTGCCATGCAGGTTCCTGTTTATTATTCATCATGTGTGTGTTTAGAGTCCCTAAAGAAATAGGAATGTCACAGGCAGTAAAATCCTTCAAGGAAATGACGGAGAGCAGCTTGTTTTGTCTCGGCTACTTGAATTGATTCATTTCAGTTTGGCTTTCCTCGGTTAGGAAAGGTTTTGTGACGCTCTGGTTTCATAACATTTACGTTGTGATGAATGCACACTTTGTACGCAGGCAGGGTCAAACCTCTGGTGTCTCTCGAAAAAAAAAACTTTTATTCGAAGATTTTAGATGAGACAGACCATGTGATCGATTTCAGTCAGGTCAAGTACGTGAGTATGGGGCCTGCCACCATGATTAATATCACATTAAAACAGCTGCCATAGCCAGATGAGAAAAAAAGTTTCTTTACTTTAAGTTTTGCGATGATGGATTATGAGGCAGGATCTTTTAACCCAGTCTCCCCTCTGCCCATCAGCTGCTCTTAAACTCTGTCCATTTGATCTGCTTGTATGCATTGTCTGTCAGCAGCTGCCTGGTAGGGCAGGGTGAAACAGGAATCGATGGGCTGTTAGGGAAGAGACGTGTCAGACCACCAGTCTGAAGAGAGACGCTCATGGAGCAATGATAGACAGGCAGAGAAGAGGTTTTCGGAGGATCCCTGAGTGTTTTCAAAAAGTGTCAGTGTACTCAAGAGCTCCAATCTGCCATGTCCTGCAGATTCTTGCCCATTAATGGAGAAAAAAACCCCACATACAAACAATTCTTACTTTCTGTTCCCGAAGCCATGAGGCTGCAAACCAGCTCTGAGATTTGAAAGCAGCTCAACTCAGCAGCAATGATAAATATTGTATATTCAGGCCTTTTTTTTTCAAAACCATCACAGTCATGTGTCGCACCAGCATGATTGATGAGCTCGGCCTCATTAGGTTTCCACTGGCGAAATGAATTAATAGGTGCAAAATGTGTGTATTCATCTTCTTGACGTTTTGCCATATGCAAGAAAAAAACAAACATTGATAATGAGGTGTCAGAGGCAAAGCAAATTTTGTTAGCTTCAGCTTGATTTTAATCTGCAGGGAGAAAAGATTGAAATGGCAACACAGTGATATACACATGATAGATTGATTTATTTGTGTTCACCTGACTCATCAGTTGAATTTGAAATAAAAGTCTGAAGAGACGCTGCAAAGCCACTCAGGTCTTCACTTTTCCTTAAGAAACACACACAGGCTCTAATGACTGTCTCTTACCCCGCTGGTGATTAAGGTTCCAACCACCACGACAAGATTTAAGTTCTGTTTTCATGTGGGTGTAAAATAAATAATAAACACTGACAGTTCTCGGAGAGTAACAACAGGGTTCAGAGTAAAACAGATAGGAAAGACAAATGTAAGGTCAATTGGAGCCAACTGAGTCATCCCAAGACTTAGTCACACTGTGTTGTAGCTCTGTTCGTGAAGCTTTGGTTTTTTGAGAAACCGACTTAGGGATTTAAGGTGCCATGTATTTTCCAGTGAATATGTATCATTTTGCAGTAAAACCCCTCAATTATAACGCTGTGCTCATGTGACGCCTGGTTTTCCATTCCTGTCCTGGAGGTGGTTGTTTTCTGTCCCGCAGGAAGTGATAATTGAGATGTTGGCTCATTTGTATGTCACAGTTGCATCTAAGGGATAAGACTTTCCAATTCCAGCCATCATGCACCAGTCACTCGATACCTTTTAGCAGCCCAGGACACTTTCCTCAGGCAGAAGGCCACGTGAGGAAATTAAGCAGATCTAGCAAGTGTCTCATTTTGGGTCTCACCACGTCTTACTGGTGTGGAAAGAGTAAATGAATACACTCATGTACTGTGGACGTGCTACAAGTGGGCTGGAGAGATTTTTCCAAAGTGCAGTCAGGGACTGAGCTGAGTCATTTTGTCACAAAGAGTATTTTCCATTCAGATTTAGTCCAAACAAGCTTAATGTTTTTTTCTATGGATGAGAGATACTTAGTTATATATATTGCAAACAAAAATCTGAACTATTTCTCTCTTGCTGACTTCAATAGAACCTCAACAAATTATCCACACAAAACCATAGCAGTCATTTTATGTGTTTTAGCAAAATTATCATCATCACAGATACTTATCTAAAAAGAACTTGACAATGTATGTGTTTCCCTCTGTTTCAGGCAGCAACTGGTTTCCATTAATGACTCAGTGGTAATGAAAACAATTAAGAGACTCTTACTCATGTGAAGTAATGGGGCATATAAGTGCAGATTTAAGCGCTAACTAATGCAAATAGATGATAGTGAAGCAGCATATGTGTTGTTTCTTTCAGAATACGTTGAGTTCTATCCGTCATTCAAGAGGTACCACACTTTTAAAAAAAACTTCCAAATGTGACAGTAAGCTGGTCACAAGCAGCAGATGTCAAACTACACAAGGTGACACATTCCCAACGCAGACAGGAAGTTTAAGTACAAAACAAGGAAGTACTGTGTTTGAGCACTTCCTTGTTGCTGAAAACCCGAGTACAGTACCACCGCCTTTTGTTACGTGAACACAGTACTGTATATTATATACAACAGGAATATCTCAGCTTTGTGTTCTCTGCCTATACTTAGTCATTTAAATCTTTCAACACTTTTATATTGCAGCGGTAAGTGGTCTCACCCTCAACCAGGCCTCGTCCCACTCAGCCACAGCAGAGGCTTTTCACCACTCGGTTGCCTGTGTCAGCTGGAATGGGATATTTGGGCTTTGTGGAGTGGCTCTGTAAATGAAACATAGTTTAATTGAAACTGATAATCACTGTAATGCTAACAGCGCCCCCTCATTATTCATCCAAGCTCAGTGGCAAGTTTCCTTCCCGCAGTGCATGTTGCACACGTGCCCTCCTGTCACTCCTCAGTCTGCGTTCCCTTTTCCCTGCTGTAAGTGCTTCATGATTGGGTGAAGTGCTCCTCATCAAAATACCCTTTTCCAAATTGCTTTTAATGGCTTATGTGGAATCCGTCCGATGCCAGCCTGCATCGGAAAAATAAACGATGTCGGTTTCTTGAGAAGCTGTTGCACGCTGCCACAAAGCCAAAGCACCCACCAAACTAGCAGTTAAGCACCGCCAGAACCCTGCGGAACCCTAATGCCCCGTCCGTCATCAACGCCTTCAATCATTGTTCCGCTTGTTTACGTCATTTTGGAGTTAATGCCGACCGAAAGCAAACTGCGGTTTTGTCTAAAGGCCTCCGAATTTATGGTTGGATTGTCAGTTGAAGGCTCAAAGAAAGAAGCATCACTGATTCCTGTCCTCCTTTAAAAACGGAGATCTGTGTCCGACCGGAGAGATTTACTTTGTGTTTACGAGTTCACTCCTTCTTGTCTTTATCAGCCTTTAAACCAGACTTCAAACACACACATGGACATGCTCGCTGCCTGTGGAGCAGATGCAAAGGCCTCCAAACTGTTTAATGTAAATGTTTGCATCTAAATGGCTCTAACTGACTTATTCCTTGATTTAAAAAATGACTTTTAAGGCAAATATAATTGATTTCAAATCGTCTGTTTAAACACTGTTTATATTAGAAGAGGAGGTTTTTAGAACCCCCACATCTCACATGCTCGGTCTAATTGATATATTCACAAACGCTGCTCCGCACATGTCTCTCAACACACCAACATCTGAGAGCGTATATGTGGGATAACCAAGAGAGCCAGCACACATGTCAGCATGTGGGAAGGGAATATATGGAGGGCCACATGTGAGGGGGTTTGGTGCCTGTTGGGGGGGAAACGTGTGTGTGTGTGGTGGTGGAGGACAGAGGTGAGTCCTGTCAGCAGATGGAGAAGCTCTGAAAAGCTGCTTTCAGACAATATAAAGGGCAAACTACTTGTTTATGTCGAACTGCCCCTTTATTATACAGGACAACGGTAGAACTATTATTCAAAAACTTTAATAAAGTATTAAAAAATGCAACAAACAACACACTAAACTTTACCGAAGCGATCATAGGAACAGTTGTAACTTTAACACCTTTGATTTAGCTTGTAACCTTCATCAGTTCAGCTTCTCAGACAAAGTGAAAAGTGCGTAGCGACCTGTATTGGCTCACATATATCGTTAGTGCTGACTTGAGCTGAACACTTTCTTGCAAGATCATGAAATTATTAGACAGACAACTTGTCGTAAAAGTGAAGTATTGAGGTGAAACGGGGTTCTCTGCGTCTTCCGGCAATTTTCAGCTGAATCGAGTTCTTCTCAGATCAAATAGAGCAAAGTTCCGACAGTAAAATACTTGAGCCCACAGACTGATTTGTATTCAGTTGTGGTGCAAAGAAGTAAAATAGTTTGTGATCTCAATCAAAGATTTACTTATGCGGCAGCTTGTCCCAACTAGAAAATATTTGCGCTCATTAGAAAGCAAACTTCATGAAATTACCCACCATCTCTGGTTGTCTGCATCATTAAGGCACAGGCGAATTCTCTCTATTATAGAAAATGCCACTGAAATTCACATTATTAAACCATTGAGGACAATAGTGTTCAGCTCAATGGGAGCAAGAGAAGAATCAGCAAGTATCCAAATGAGCTGAGTGCAGAACTGTCTCATTATCCTGGTTCTACAAAGTCTCCCTCTCTCTAATGAAGAGATACAGACACACTCAGTGAACAAGCATTAGGAGAGAGAGAGAGAGAGAGAGAGAGAGAGAGAGAGAGAGAGAGAGAGAGAGAGAGAGAGAGAGAGAGAGAGAGAGAGAGAGAGAGAGAGAGAGAGAGAGAGAGAGAGAGAGAGAGAGAGAGAGAGAGAGAGAGAGAGAGAGAGAGAGAGAGAGAGAGAGAGAGAGAGAGCTCTGAGGGAGTTACAGCTCATGAATCATCATTGCTCGTTGGACGTCTGGCCGAGTTGCCCAGTCTGCCCTTTGTGTGGCCTTGGCACACAGCGCCGAAGCCGAGCGCGCTGACCTTTAACCCCGTCATAAAAATGGCCTCTTCAGGGGCGTTGGCGGCTCGCCACCATGCTAATGAAGCCACCCATGAGCGTGTCAAGGAATGCGATATAAAAAAAACTCTTAACTATGAGCCTTTGTGAAACTGATACTGGTCTGCAGATTTACCAACACACGTTGTGCTTACATGCAAATATATGAGGACGATTATTCCGTGTGTGTGTGTGTGTGTGTGTGTAAATATGCATTTATGTCATATTTGCTTATTTTGTGTGTCTGTATGTCAGCGCCTGTATGAGGGGATTGGATTAAATATGTGTTTCTGCTGGCATTGAGTGTGCTTATGTGGTTGTGTGCCCTCCTTGATGACATGGGTGTGTGACATGCCCCGGGTTGTGTAGGTGGCGATACACTGCGGTCAGTATGTCACGCTGACGGGTCTCAGGGCCAAGAAGGGGTCGGATAATAGCCACACAATGACGTGCTTTATGGGTAATAACACTGATCATCCTCATCCGCTGCGTCCTCTGCCCCGAGACATTTAGGCTCATTGAATGTTAACTATCGCCACATTCCTGCAGTGCGTGTCCATTGTGCTGACTGTCTGACCATCTTCTCAACAGATTGAAAATGTGGACGCCTGCCTCAGTTTCCTGGATGCCAGAGGAGTGAATGTACAAGGGCTCTCAGCAGAAGGTAAGAGGAAATAAACAATATACAATTCAAGGGCCTGAATAAACTCCTAATTATATCAGTCAAGCAGCAGAAGCTCCCTCTTGTTCTCATCATTTCTAGAACAGGAACATTTATTTGGCTCCAGAAAAATTTTTGGGGATAGTTTTCCATTACTTCACGGTATCAAAAAAACTATTCTTAAGATGTACTATTTCATTTCACACCAATGGAATTCACCACGTTGGTATCATTGCAGCGGTGCTCAGTTTCCTCAGCCCCAGATTTCACTATGGCAGTGTAGGCAATCATTAGAGCATCAAAGTGGATTGTGGGAGGATAAAAACTGCAGAGAGGGATTCGCCTTCCTGCCATCAGGGTACATGGTTCATATGACAGCTGTGACACACGACAGGGTTCAAATTACTGCTAAATTCTAAACTATTTGCTAAATGATTTAGTTTCACAACTAATCTTGACTCAACATTCCCTGAAAGTTAGTAAATGAATCCAACTGTAGTTAGTTTTTTCACTACATGGAAAGAGCAGCTGTAAAAATCTTACTGGTGCATCCCAGCAAATGTGTTGTATTCAAACAAATCTTAAAATCACCAGAATTTCGATACGTAATTTTTGCCAGACACCAGTTAAATGTTAAAAATAAATTATTGCTTACGGATGGTTTACTTTTGTCAATCTTTTGAAACCGTACAATGCTAATAGTTCATAACCCTCCATATAGAAGAGTTAATGCATATGATTCACATAAATCACCTGTTGCTGTCCTCATACCACAAATTCATCCTTCTTGATTGAAACGTAAATGACTGCATCATCTGCAAAGAGGTGTTTCAAACAGGAGCATGTACAGTAGGTGAAAGAAAACTCACAATCAGTCCTTTCTGACGGGGTTTTCTTTGCTGTCTCAAGTTAGCACATCTCATTTACTCTAGCAATAAGTGTCTGCAGCTGTTGTTTAGGACCTGTGCTGACCCAGACCTCATGTTGGTCCTGCTCCCATTTAAACGTTATGGAGGTGAACGTGCCCTTGACCTCTCCAGCAGCAGAAAAAATCTGAGAGCCTGAAACACTGACCGACAGCTCTAAATCCTGTCGCCCCCAATGCAGCACTAAAAACAGCAAAGTGACTCACAAGGCCTGGAATTTCAAAGTGGGTCTGTAAATATATGGGCTATTGGGTTACTCTGTCCATCGCTGTTGCTGCTGCATTTCATCACTCCCTCCGCTCAGCCCATCTTTCCTCAGCCTCACTCGGGCCTTTACCAGCCTCGTTCTCAAGACTTCACAGTCAGTGTGCGATTGTGAGTAAAGTGAGATGGCTGTGTCTTCCCTCTCATGTCTCGAATCAGCTCAGAGGTCGCCAGATTTTGTTTGCTGGCATATGTTGCTTTTATTATGTTTTTACAAGGCTTGGAAATAAAAATGTGGAAGGGTCATAATGTGAGTACAGGAACCTAGAACTTATTTATTGTAAAAAAAAAAAAAAAACTCCATAGAAGTCTCCTTGCATCTCTCTGGTGGGAGGCTGTAAACTGAAGTACCGGAAAAACTCTTGTGTAGGAGTGTTGGTTCCCCCGCAGACGTTTCCGCGAAGGGACGTTATATACTATAATAAAAACAAGGCCTGTTTTTTTCCATAATGCTGGAGGGGCTTCAGAATATGATGGGAAAAAAATGATGGAAGACACTCCATAATTTTCACCTTAATATACACCATACATCTGGATATTAAGATGAAATTATTTCTTCAGACACTCATGGTCCCCAGATAATTAATCGTGATGACTGACCCCTGCCCTGGCTTTACCTTTAGCTTAACCGTGAGGTTGGCAATTGTTGTTTCAAGTTAAACGTCTTGACTACTATTGGCTGGATTACCGTACCATAAAAATCGGGCACAAACATTCATGCCCCCAATTTTAATAATTCTGCTAATCCCTTATTTTTCTATCTAGCACCATATATCTACTTAAACATTAGCATGTCAGCCTTTTCATTGTTAACATGTGTATAGCTCCACCACCCTGGTCGGGATGTGAAGAAAAAAACGCTCCACCTCCTCAAGTGAAATTCACATATGACCCGTTTATACAGAAATATATCAAAAGCAGCAAAGATTTTATGGCGTGAAATGTGATAATTATCCACAGGAAGTTCAGTCTGTCGTTTCAAAGCAGGTGTAAAGCCCTTAAACACACATTTCCTGCTGTTGCTAATGGGCTTCAGTGTGGGGTCTCCTACAGCGGGTCATTAAAGCTTCTTTCCAGTGCAGGCTCTCTGAAACTGAGATCTTAGCTGAGCACGCTCCTCTTGGTTGTAGCGGACAACCCACAGTACGACCTGCTCACCCTTGATCCCACTTGGTGATTATTCTTTTTTAAACAGGTCTGAATTCATTCGTCCACTTAAACACTCATGTGTGCTGTGTCAGCAGGAGGCTACCCACTTGTTCCCTTAGCAGAAGGTCAGGCCCGGGGCAGGCGCGAGGCTTAAAGTTAAGGTTTATTGTCATGTCTCTACTTCGTGGCTGCAAATGAGGGGCTGTAAAACTAAAAACCTAACAGGGAAACAATAGATCCAAATTGGGAGGCGAACAAAGGAATTAAAGGAATAAAACTTTCATGAAGGAGCTGAGAAAAAGAGAAAACCTGACTGGACATGTATTGTCTCTGGATTAAACCCAAGAACAGTTAATTAAATAGGTAAAACCAGAATATATAGTCCTTACGTGTCCACACGGTATTTGTCTTTAACATTGCATTGCTCGGCTGTGCCAGGACCTTTCCTTCACCTCCTCCAAATTGCCCTGTGACTCATCTAATAAGTAACCTGTCCAAATAAGAAGGAATGATTGAATGAAGCCATGTCGACCACTTAAAAGTCCTCCAAAAGCAGAGGCACATTTTCATTGAGTGCGAGCCAAGAAGAAACACTCTTCAAATCACTTCTACACCACTCCGGAGCGGCAAGAGTCCTCCGGCTTCCAGTGGATGAAAAGGCTGAGTTTGAAAATGTCTAATGGCCGATTTTCCGAGATTTAACTTCTTTCAAAACTCCCAGACACTTGAAAAAAAAGTGTTTCTCCAAGATCATTCTGGAAGGAAGAGTCGTTGATGGGGTTTGTGCCTGGCGCAAGTGAGAGAGCCCGAGATTCTTTCTGACACTTTGGACATGACATACACCTTTTAAGGAACCCCTATGCACCTGCCTCTTCATGTAGTTATCCTGTCACTGGATGGATTAACTTTTTTAGCTCCACACTGAACAAAAAATCTAAAGACGGTGAAAAGCTTCAGTGATAATTAAATTCAGAAATATTAAGACCAGCCGGGAATAAAAACAATTACGCTTCTGTCAAAAACACTGACAAATATTTGACGTTTCTATGAAATGAGGAATCTATTTTGAATTTACTGATCATTTAACCCTTTCTAATGTTTCTATACAAATAAACAGAACAAGGTAGTTCTTGAAATCCCTGTTCAGTATAACCTCGGTGCAGGTCTACACTTTGCAAAGCTTTCAAAGGCATACAACACATAAATGGGCTGTTCTCTAGCTGACCCTGACCTGGAAGGCAGCTTTCCTTCGGGGACCAATTGTATTGTCTTGTCCTCATGAGTGTAATCTTTATTAATTTGAACAGTTTCAGTCCAGAGCAGCCCTTTGGTTGGCTGATTCTGCAGCGTTGTCTCTCTGCACCACAGAAAACACTGCTGTTCAGAGCCTCTCTGAGGTCCGGTATAAATTACCACCTCTGGGTGTTAGAAAATGGAAAACAACCCTCAAGAGATTAATCTTCTCCAACATCCCCATTCCCCAAACAGCCCGGCCATAGATGACTCTAGGAGAATGCTTGAGCCTCGCCAGATTGAAAAATGGAGCAAAAAGCCCTGCGTCAGCCGCTGCCATCCTTCCTGTGCCTCAGCGTGCCAGCTCCCACTGAGGGGTTTGATATGAAAAGTCCATTTCACAAATGGGTGCTTTAGCCTCTGTGATCAATTTTTCCTACTCTGTGGTGTGACTGCTGAATCCCATCACGGCTGTGTGTGCAGGAGTCTCTGAGAGACACATTTGTTTGAGTTTTGTCTCAGATGAACCCGGGAACTGTTGAGGATAAGTCCAACACTCAAAACAAAGTTACCAGCGATTAAGGAACTTTCTTGCTCCTGCCAGCACAGCACATTTAAAAGTTAACTTCATCTGCAGGGCTGGAGCTTCTTGGAGATGTGATACCCGAACATGAATATAAACATGAATGTAATTCAATCTGGTTCATTTTCACTATCAAATTATTTGGTTTATTGCATTTCGTCCTATTATTGTCCTCTATCTGTGCTGTTGTTTTCTAGTTTGTTTCATTTCAGCTGCACTTTAAATAGAGAAATGCAACTCAGCTGCTTTTGTTTATCCTTTTTGTGTCTCACCCCTTTAAATACAAATGCACAATATTTTTTTCAATTCGGTCGATGTGCAACCACAACGCCTGCAAATACACATCAGTTCCTCATATCATTGCAAAAGCAGAAGTGTAAAATTATGATCCAGTTTTATATGTTTGGCTGTTTTGCCTCAGTCCTGCCCTCATAACCAAGAACCCGAGCTGATCTCCTCCATCGGCCAGCTGCGGGTTAGCTCATGTAGAGCAGATGCTTTAGTCTGAACACACAACAACTGTTTGTTCTCGTCAGATTAAGTGTTTCTTCATGCAGAATATAATTAAATGACTTCACATTAAATGCCAGAACACTGAATATTATATAATGTGTATCCATTTCTACACTAAGCCAGTGTATAATTGCTCTTATAAAACTGTTACGCTTCTTGCACAACAGCTGTACTTGAGCTTTATCCCCAGATGATTTCTTACAGTAGGATACACAATAAATGGTCTTTTAACAGAGAGGACACTGCTTTAGATCTCAACAAACAAAAAAAAAAGGATTATTGTTTTCCAGGAAAATTACCGGGGGTGTTGTGTGGATTTATAGGACAGTGTTTAAAACATTTTCTTTTGTCCATGGTGTGTCCCTCCAGAGATCAGGAATGGCAACCTAAAGAGCATCCTGGGCCTCTTCTTCATCCTGTCACGCTACAAGCAGCAGCAGCAGCAGCAGCAGCAGTACTACCAGTCCCTGGTGGAGCTCAGCCAGCAGTCCAGCAGCACCGCAACGTCCGCCAGCACCCACAAGACACAAGAGATGCAGTCCAGGTATGGTTCCACGTATACAAGTTTATATATGTGACGGCTTGGGGCCTTGGGGCTTGGGTCTGATTTTAGGCAGAGGTACTCTAGAGGTCAGGGAGGAAAACTGATGTCACTGGTTTGAATTAGTTTACCAATAATTTTTCCGGATGCATGCTAGTGGTCGACTGGTTTATTGCTTTTGGAGCCTTAATTGGGTCCAGTCAGAGCTGTTGTAAACAGGATATTGATGGATATGACCGTCTTTCAGTTTAAATAAATAACAGCCTTCACGGAAAGAGGTTCCTCATTAAAAGCTCAAAGGGATTTTGCTGCGTCAGCTTTTTTAAAAGTATTTTTAATGCATCCCTTGCGTTATGCTTATTCCCACTTTGGTTGAGGGATAAATTAAAGGATTAAAACCACACTTATCGTGATTGTCCATCATATATTAAGCTACACCCTCTGTCTGGAGGTCACACGATCTAACTACCAGCATCGTAAAAATGTAATTTGTAAAAAAATACACAAATTTAACAGATTAAACAAATTAGACATTTGTTACTGAGCTTTAGAGATGCTGGTGGATAGACTTCCACACACCTTGGTGGAAGGACGGGACATGGGCCAAGAAATAACCATTTGAGTTTGGCACAGAGACAGAATTTTTGGAATCTCTTACTTTAACAATGTGCGAGTTCATCACTTTCCCAGGGAATATCAATGAATGAAAATCAATGAATCTTGCTGAAATAAATCAGGCATATTTGATGGACTGATATTACTGGGTGTACGCAGGTTGGTGCAGATCCAAGTAAAGATCGAGTGAACTTAAATGCAGCTTTATAAGGGGGCTGTTTGGCCTTGCTGGAGCCTTGCGTGCTTTATTGAGTGCCAATCTACTGAGTATAAAGCTCATGTTTATTTATCTTTATAAAGATAGGCCTGAGAGCAGCATCTAAAGGAAGGCCTGACATACCGCACATTAGCAGCATTCCCCCTCACTAGGTCAAGTTACAGCTCTGTTTGGCCGTGCTGTGTGTGTGTGTGTGTGTGTGTGTGTGTGTGTGTGTGTGTGTGTGTGTGTGTGTGTGTGTGTGTGTGTGTGTGTGTGTGTGCACGTGCAAATCACCGCAATAAGAACAGATAGTCTCAGCGCTTGCGTGGACAGTATCTAAGTAAGATGATATCGTCGAGAGCTTTAGCCTTTCTCTGTTTGGACGGGCTAGGAAATGTTGGCCGCGCAGTCAGTGTGTCACACGCATGTGTGTGTACGGGTGGGAGGGTCATTAGGGCCACAGCTGCCTCCCATTCCCACCCTCCTCCCCTCCCACCCCCAACACAACAGGTGGGGAACACGCTCACACACATACACACCCACACAAAACAGCATTTTGCCAAGCACACCGCTGCATCAGTCTAGCCCAGCAAAAATGCCATACGATACAGACACGCACACACACACACACACACACACACACACACACACACACACACACACACACACAGACACACATTACGCCTTTCCAGTAGCTATACTTTTTACCTATAAAAAGTCATACAAGGATGCATCTGGGGCACATTTAAGTAACCAATTCACAAGGGGACATCTCTGTGAAGTGGCTCTGTTAATTTTCAAAAAGACCCTGTGCCCTCTCTGTCCACTGCTCCAGTAATGTGTCACTGCCCTGGGCTGATAAGTTAATCACCTCGGAGGCCATAGTTAAGGTCAGAGAATCCATCCATGTCTGTCAGTGATTAAATAAGCCATTAATCTGTGACTTTTTTGCAGACGTCTGGTCTGTTCTCTCCCAAAATGTTTGGAAAACTGTGAAAACCTGATTTGATCATTTTAAACTGGGGGAAATTATGGGAAAATGTCTCTACTATGATCACACTAATTGGATGAAGAAGAGTCACACAGGCTCTTTCCACAGCCAGTAATATCTCACTGTCCTGGGGGACCACTGAAAGAGTAGCCACTGTAACAATGTTAATGTTTTTTATAAGCCATCAACCTGCCGATGAGAAAACATGAATGTGTGCATGTGTGTGTGCATGTGTGTGTGTATAATGGAGTGATTTTCCACCGCGTGTAGCATCTCATGCTCTACTTGAAGTTGCTATCAAAACACAGGAAACTAATATCCACTTGTTTTTATGTGAAGCTCCTACATATCTGTACATTGTGTGTTTTATGTAGAAACGTTCAGAACTACTTGACCTCCTGAATGGAACTAACTCCCTGTTAGGGTTTCATTAAAAACTCATGCTGTGCAGTCAGACATCTAAACCCTTAGGGCTTCATATTGAATTCTGTGGTGAATCTTTTATAAAAAGAGCACAGGCAATTTATATTTTAATGCAGTCAAAAAAATAGATAGTTTTCCTGTTGATATTTTGCTCATTGTAAATAATATATCAATTCATATATAATTTCTTTCAATGTGGAATTTAAGTTCAGTGTGTCTTAAAGCATTATGGTCTGTTGGAACTGATGCATTTCAGAGCTGTATTAGATACAGACAAATGAATGCAAGGCACATAAATGTCAAACAATGTTGCTCATAAACTGCATCATAAATCAGTGGATGTATCTCACTTGTTGTGTCTAGACTCTATGAAATTGAGTTTCTATAAAGAATACACCACAGCACAAATTGAGGGAAGTCAAACATTGAAGTCTGCTGTCTTGTACAATGCCACTTAATATTATATTAAAAGATTTGTAAGGTGCTTTTGTTTGAGGCTTCATGGCTCAAACAAAGCAGGCTCCTCTTCTGTATTAACCATGATTCAAAACACTGAGATGTAATTTAATATATTGATATAAATCTTTTCTTATTCTATTTTTCCACCAAGATGAATTCCTGTAAGCTCCAGTTAACCCTGAACATTAAACATGTCTGAGTAACTTTTTTAAATATAAGAGAAGCCAGAAGAAAAAAGCTTTTTTAAATAATCAAATAACTTTCTCACAGATTAACACAGACAGAGAAGGATGTTCTCACACACTGTCACACTTCAACACATTCGGACTACTGCACAGCTCCAGTTGTGGTATGGGGAGCTTTCTATAGATAGCACCTGCTGGTCCTACTGGTGTCTCTGGGTAAGGGATTGGGATGAGTGCGACTGTGTGTTTCCAAGGGGAACTCCCCATTGGACAGATCGCGACAGGCCGGAGCCACGGGAGGTTTACAGAGCTCTAGAAGGCAGGGGGGCCCGGGCCTAGCAGGGCGCCACACACCCTCCCTCTTTAACTCAGCATGTCCCGGGGTGAACAAGTTGACCCCCTGGTCCGGCGCTCCTCGCGCCTGCCCACCGCCGTGTCTCGCGACAGGAAGAGCCGTTTGCCTTATGAGAGAGCCAACAGCCTCATCAAGCCTGACTCGTCTCCAAGGTACAAGTCACACTTGAGCAGTGGGCCTGAGTGGTAGCATCCAGGGGAGGCAGTTTGGATTATTTTGGAAATCTCATGGTGCTAGGAGGAGAATGGATTAGTGTCAGTGGCATCATGAACTGGTAATTGGTTTGGTTCTACTTGTGCTGTTTATCATTTTAGTTTGTCTTGAGAGACGGCCATTCATCATGGAATAATGCTTTTATTGCTTTAGCTCTTAGTATAAGATGCTAACTGCTGATAGACATGAGTTTATGGTTTTTCTCATAAAACACTTTAAAACACCGATTTTGGTTGAATTAATGTATTAGTCCTGCCAACAGCTTGTTTGACGAGTGACTGTGAGATGTTTAATTCCACATATATGTTAAACTAAAACCTCTGTTAGTTGAGAAGAACTTTTACTTTCTTGCAACTTAGCCTCAACTGTAAAATGCTTTGATATTAATTTGTCAAAAGATCCGTGAACACTCATGTTGGTTGTTTGATTTGAAGGGTAAAGACTTATTTTGAAACTCAGGTTGAAGCTGACACAGTGGTAATTGTGCTATTTGTATTTTGAAAGAGTTATTTGTAACTGCCCACCAGGAACACATCCCTTACTAAACTAAATTCAATGTTATTGATGGTGGACAAAATCCACAGTCCTTGTTCTGTGTGGAGGTAATTTCGATTTTCATCTGATGCTCCATGATGTTACAGCAGCCTGAGTAGAGACACATCAAGCAGGTGTCTTCCAAGTCTTCTTCAATCTGAGTAGTAGCAGAGAGAAGAACGCAAACACTGTCAATTTGCAACATACCTTGAATAAACATCTCAGTGCCTTTAATAGGTTCAGCCACATTGTACACTTGAAATTGACTGTTGCTTTAAAAGGAGACTACTTGTTGATCAGGAATTGCCTGATTACAACAGTCTACAGTAGATAGGACCACATTGGATGGATCCCCCCGCTGGATGTGAAGGTCAAATGACACACCCATAGCTGGCTTGCTCGAGTGCCCGAACCCTCGCCATTTTGGATCTTAGACCCATCAGTGTGCGTCTGACCTTAGAGCCGAGGCCACAGTCAGGCTGAAACTGAAATTACTCTCATTTGTTGGTACAGCCATTGTGTCTAGGACTGTTAAATGGAGGCTGCGTTGATGTATGTTGTATTTGATCAAAAGTGAAATACTCTGACCCAACCTCTTTTCCACCACCACCACCAATACCACCCTATCCCCTTTCCCTTCTCCTGGATCCTGCCTTCATGTGTGGCGGTGTCTCTTCTTTCCACATTGGAAAGATCTTAAAAGCTGTGGGTTGGACTCTCTACCACTACTTTCATGTTTCATTGAATTTTCATTGAGTTGGAGGTAGTGGGGGGAGGTCAGGTGGGTTTTATGGTGGAAAAATGGGCCTCAAAGTAACCCTGATTGTTTTGAAACTATCATTTACAAGTGTTGGTTGCCACTACATGACCTGCACTGCCTTATTATAGATCTCTGCAGCCTTTGTTGCTGCTTGTTCCTCTCTGCTTATAACGTTACAGCCCCACTATAGATATTAACAATAAGAGTGAAGAAAGAAAACAGAAGGATTACTCGGTAAGGAATGTGATGCACGTACAAAAGCGCAACTGTTTTTCCATCAAAATGCCGAAAAGGCATTTCAGAGTGCGGCTGGCTCCATTACTCTCTGTCACAGCTTGTCCCCTCTATGTGCTGAGTGCTATTTATGGTATTTAATAAAGCACAAAAATACTACAGGGAGCTGAAATGGGGTATGGGTTCCGAGGGGGGAACACATTTAGTTGCCAGACACCATTAGCCGATGTGTCATGTGTCATATAGTTCGTTAATAACATGATCCGAAATTGCTTGCTGCTATAATAGGAAACTGCCCTGAACTCACTTCCTCTTGGTTCTTCTGTCTGCTGTGGCGCTCGTTAGTATAACATAACATCATGAAAACCTGCAAGGTCAATTAGAAAGGTACAATGACACGGCAACTCATCATAGGTGGTTTAAAAGGGAAGTTAATTGCCCACAGAGAAAGACATAAATAGTGAAAATGTGTGTTTGTGTGTTTGCTGATCTGTAGCACTTGGGAGAATCAGGAGACCTAAAGACACTGTAGACAACTAATTAAACCCATTAAGCTTCCTTAAGGCGCCTGCGATGGGCTTTGTGACTCTACTTGATTATTAGATTCATGCTGCCTTTAACTTACAATGGTAATGAAGTGGGAAGTTTACACAGTATAATCTGCGTTCAAGTGTATAAATCATTGGATCGTTTCTGCTCGGCAATGGCTAAAGGGTAATATTAATATTACTGTCAATGTCTAGAAGTTGCAAAGGTCTAGCAAGCAAGTAACGTGATACAGAATATGCACATGCAAAACAAAAAAAGGAAAAGGTTAGGTTGTTGGTAATATCAAAAAATGTCCTATGGTGTATTAAACGCTATCGGACTAAATTTTCATTAGATTAAGCAACATGTAAAGAAAAATGTACTTCTATACCTCACAATTTCTGAACTCTGAGCTTGTAGAATAGGGTTCAGATTTAGGTACCAGATCATGAAAACATACATGCGTTTATTTATTAATGTTTTATAACAATATGTTGAGTTTTCAATATAATACAAAAGTACATGGCACATAACATTAAAAAAATATATGTATAAAATTTGCTGTTGCTAATTTACCAAGTCCATTATTTTCATTTAAATACTTGCTTGCTTATATACATACATAATGAAAAAGTATTTGAAGTTAAACCAATTGTAAATAACAATTTAGACCACACACACAAGAGAACGGACAAAAAAGACAACTCCCCACATACACTCTCAGGAGGTTCTATACAACAGACAACTTTAGAATTCCTTCTACTTATCTCATATACACCAGGGATTCAACAGAATCCCATTGCAGAAGTTATAATTATATTTCCCAAGACTTGTCCAACATAGGAGATAAATCCCTATTCCTACGATAATTAAGAAATGGGCAGGGTGCGATTATACAGACTGTATTCGTGAACATTGGTAAACCCTATTAAAATGCAGCATTATTCAGTATAATCATTGAAATTCCATCAGCAAGGCCTAAAGCCTATGTCCCAGTCTTGGACTTACAACACATCTGCATTAAAGGAAATGATGCTAGAATAAGGAGCTGCCCAAATATGAATCAGGATGAGATTTTGAGATACTGAGATTAGTCTAATACTGAACCCTAGTCCCCAAAATATAGTGTGTGTCCATTCCTTTATGAAGAATATGCTCATATAACTAAAACATACATTTATGTAGATATATAAGTTGCTTGAATCGTTTGCTTGTATCGTTGGCTCTTTAGAAGTCTGTGTGCTGGAAGCATTGTATTTACTTTTGGAGGACGTCAGCTGAACACACCAAATTGTCTGATTTCCAAACTTGCCAGCATTTGTTTATGTTAATAGTTCTTGCAACGTGGAGGAAGTGGGACGTGATGCCTGCAGTGCGTCACTCCGACCGACCAGTATGGGTTGTTTATTGTCTCCATCCACTTTCACTCACCAACGTCAAGCCGGCAGCCCACAACCTGCAGAACAGAGAACCAGTTGTTCCTCTGTTTGTCAGAGAGGAAGAGCGTCTAAACAGGCGGCTGGTGTTTGGTGCTTCCTCTGGGCTGAGGCACGGCTCCTCTGCTCTGCTCTCTGTGAGCTGAGGACACTTTAAAGATGGTTCCACTGCCCAGCTTCTTCTCTGTGGCTCCTTCTTCGAGAGGAGCTCAGTGGAAACCCCACGTCTCTGTCTCGGTTCAGCCTGTGGAAGGTACGAGTTTAACTCTGCAACTAGCTGGAAGTCATTTCTCTCTGTGAAGTCTTTATTCTTAATGGGTCAGGACGAACAGTTATTTCATTGCTGTTGGGACTTTGTGTGTGTGGGGGGGGGGAATTTGTCGGACATTGATTAAGTTAGCTGAAAATATGACTGTGCATTTAAGCTAACGTGATATGAATGAATTAAATTGCTATTGAAAGTCAACCTTCTCGTGAGGTTCTTTATTATTATTTTTTATTATTCATTGATTATTCTGTGAAATTTGTTTGTGTAATCCTTTAAAAATGAATTAACTGCAGCTACATTTTCAAATTGACACTAGCTAACCTATGCTAACGAAGGACTTTAGCATAGATTACCTGAGCTTGCTAATATTCAGCCAAAAATATACAGTATTTTGGTTAAACCTATATTTAGCTTCCATTTAAATTAGTGCTGTCAGTTAAACGCGTTATTAACGGCGTTAACGCAAACCTATTTTAACGCCGTCAATTTTTTTCTCGCAAGATTAACGCAGAGCTGCCAACTCTCACGCTTTCGCCGTGTGACACACGCTTTTGCATGTTGGTGGTTGACTAAGTCACAATAATATTTTAAAAAATCATCGTATCAGGCCGTCATGAAGTAGCAGGAGCGGGCAAGTGTGTGTGTCTGTGTGTGTTTGTGTGTGTGTGTGCTCCCAGATAGCGCAACGCTCCGTGGGCTCCGCCCCCCCCCCAGCGCACTCACTCAGAGAGGCGAGAGAGACACAGATCAGAGCTCGTTCACGTGGTGCAGCCTCTCAGTGACTGACTGCTTCTTAACAGTGGAAACAGTGAAAACACAGAGTTTCTCTGGTCTCAGCTGATCAGAGATCAGCGCTGCAGCTTCTTGATTAGAGCAGAAGCTGCAGTTGGTTTCTACCGAGCTTCAGTATCTGTGTTCGCATCCATTCTGACCTGGTCTCGCTTTTTGTTTTAATATATCGCCAACTAAAATATATATTTTTAAGCTAGCTTCAAAATAGGGTACTTCTTATTTCATACATTTTTCAAAGTAGGCCGACACCTGCCTGTGTATTCTGTTTGAGAGGCCTGACTGCTATGTTCACAGCAAAATTGAAAAAAAAGAAAATATTAAGCCATGGTTTAACTGCACTATAGGCTGAGTCCTTGTTTATCTGAAATGTGCACTTTATAATTTTATTTTGTACCGCCCTGTTTGGCAATGTTGTTTTTCAATAACATAAAACATTTGCATAAAGCAAGCCAATCCACTTTTCCATGTTGTCCAAATTTGCGATTAATCGCGATTAATTTTGAGTTAACTATGACATAAATGCGATTAATCGCGATTAAATATTTTAATCGTTTGATAGCCCTAATTTAAATACATTTTGTGTGTTTGAGCACTATTTTATTTATTGTACCCCCTTATATGATTAACATTTTGCTAGCTAAGTAGCAGTTAGCCTGAGCATCCCTGTGTTTTTTAGTGGGGTTTAACTTGTGAGTCACACGATATGTCTTCTAGGCACTTTGAGCTTCTAGCTAAATATGATCATGTACATACTGTATTTATAGATGATACAGAGACGGTCTGTCTATATAGAGTGTGTTCAATCAGGTTGCAAACCATGTGAGAAACACTCACATGGTTTGCAAGTCATACGGTTCACGCAGGCCATTACCCTTAGGGAAGTTACACAAAACCTGGACACCTGTGCTGTGTCCGAAGCCCCCCACTGACTCACTATATAGATCACTACATAGTGAGCGCATCATATTCTTTTCACTGGTAATGATTATCATTGTCGCACAACAAAAACGTCGGCCAATGGAAAATCCCTCAGTAGATTTCAAATGTTTCTTTTTTACTTAGTATTTATACTTTAAAGTAAAAACCATGTTGAATCATCATCTTTAAATTCTAGAAAGCAACTTCTTAAACTTGTATTTACATTTAAACAACAGGTCAGGCTATTCTTGCTGCAATCACTCCTCTTGTCTCTCTGCCACAAGCGCTATAATATAGCAAGCGCGCCTAATAAGTGAGTGCACTATATAGGGTATAAAAAACTTCACTCAGCAATCGGACACAAGTATACAAAACTCCCTGTACAGTTCACTATACAGGGACTAGCGAGCCCCGCCTCTTTGACTTCTTATTGTTTACAGGAAGTAGGTATGACGACTAAAGCTCTTTGTTCATAAAGCTCCTTCCTGCCACAGTTGAAAGCAGCAGGCCAACTGTAACAGCCCACGTCGATTCCCGTCTCAATGACTAAGAGTGAGTGTTGGGTAATAAACTGCGACGTGACTGGTGCTGTGGGCATTTCCTAAGCCTCCACATCATGTGTAGTGTATTCTTGGGTTTTCTTCAAACACTGCCACCACAAAATTAATCAAGTGGGCTTTTCTGGTCTTTTAATGTCAGCGGCCCTATAAATGGATGTTACTGGCTTAGTCATATGCGTGTGGTAATAAACATGTGTGAGCCATCATGTGAAAGAAGATCCAAAGAAATATCCACTGCTGTGATCCAGTTTGTACCATATGATTCTACTTCTGTCTCTGGTTATCTCTTTACTTTTCTCTTCCTGCCTTTACCTGAATGGCTCCATTCACTCACAATATTGCATTAAGGCATGGATTAAGCTGGTCTAATTTCTTATCTAACTGAGTTAACGGCCCGGTTGTCATCTTCTCTGCTCTCTCCTCAGTCTCACAGCACGATATGCAAGTCCTCCGGGCCACAGTGGACTAGGGTCACCACAGAAGAAGAACACAAGGTAAATATGGCAATAAAAATGTCATAAAACTATTATATTTTTGCAGATAAGCAACATTTTACTTACTAACAACCCCCTATTGTTTCGAGTTCTTCATACAAGCCCTTAATTCTCTAATTTAAAAGGTTTTTTACATGCACCTGTGCCCTCGCAGCTCAGTCCATTTAGTATTTCTTTTGATATTGTGTTACCCCTCAAGAAGTCAGAGGTTAAAGGTCAGGGTCAGCTACAGAACAGCTGACAGTGCTTTGTTAAAGGATACCTCGGCAGGGTGTTACTGTGTTTAATGGCAGATAACACCAGGGCCTCACAGTGAAAGAACATTCTCACTCATTGTGCCAAATGTACATTATAATATTTCTTGGCATGTTTTCAGCCCTAGATTTATCAGCTTAATTAAACTAACCTTTTCAGTTTTGAACACCTGCCGTGTGATACATCTTTCCTAGGGGATAGAAATCCTTTTGTGTGTATGTGTGTGTGTGTGTGTGTGTGTGTGTGTGTGTGTGATGAAATGGTTCTACTCATTTACATCAAGGCTTAGTCAAAATGACGCATGTTTAATTCCAAAAATGATTTTATTATTTCTCTGGGGGTCCATGTGAGATAGTAAGCAAGGATTGATAATTACACTAATAACAGTGAACAAAAACCTCCTAATTGGCATTAATCATAGTTGAATAGGTGAAAAAAACATCAAACTACAGAAAATATCAAGATTTGGCTGACTAGTGATTGCTGTAACAGTTTTACATATAGTTCCTTTGCCTTTAAAATATTCCCATGATCACATGGAAATTAAGATTCACAACATAAAGCTTCAACAGTTAATTTCTGTCATCATTACGGTGCTACTGCTTTATCAGTGCTGCTGTGTGTACTGTGTCCTTTGAGAATATCCATTTGACAGATCTTGGCAAAGGAGATGCTGCTTAATATTCGCCAAACGTTAAATTACACTCTTTGTGTAGATATGAGTGAGGATGTGGCTTCAACTGCTCCTAGACGTACTATATCTAACATACACACACATACACACAAACCAAGCTATAAACTGTCTGTCAAGTGTCTCGGCTCTTAGATACGCACACAGATTTGATCATATGCTCAGTTACATACAGTAGACGCACTGTACGCCTGTATATAAACAAAACCACACTGATACGAGACAACACACATATGTTCATTCATACTAGACCATCTGCATTCACAATTCTGCCCACACATACAGTATGTGCACACGTCCAGTTGTCTGATGCTTGCAGCATTTGTTCCAGCTCAGAGGCAGTGGGAACCAGCGTGCTGGCAAGTAATTCCTCTCCAGCCGCCACTGTGCAATGGCAAAAATGCTGCAGCCAGCAGCTCCAGCCCTGAGGGCGGTAATTTGGCCTCTCACATCACCTCACTGCTGCAGAAATAGCTCTTTAATTCCCGCACGCTTATGAAGATTTGGACACACAACACACAAACAAAAAGGAAAGTGTGTTAGAGGTCAGCGAGCTATGTAGGTGTCCCGCTTGCCATGTGATCTTTTCTTTGTCAGCGTGAGCCCCCTCCTCTCCTGTCACTAAAGCAAGGCAGTTTTATCAGTTCTAAAATGTAGTGGCATTTGTCTGATCCCTCATATGGTGTTGCATAAGTGTTTCCCTCAAGACGAGTTTTAGGATTTTTTTTTTTCTTCTGTTTTATTTGACATTCTGCTTGTTGGCCAGAGCTTAAGGAGCCGTCCTATTTCAAACTGCACTTCCTTTTACTGGTTTCAGTTATTCCCTAACAGGTGCTGAAACATATCCACTGTGTTGTATTTTTGTATTGGACTCACATGACCTTCTCAGGGGAAGTGCTCTTTGCTATAAGTGTCCCTCTCTGATCTTAATAGTAAAGTATACATGAAGACATTTTAGTTCTGTTCTGCCATTACAGTTTCAGCAGCAGTGTCCACACAGAGGTTTTTCATTAAATTTTGTGTTTCCCATAATGGTTCACTTCACGTCTTCGATTCCTATTTTATTCTCCCTGGGTATAACCAAGAGGTGGTTCTCTTTGATGAGGACATTTGACCCAAATTTCAGAGGAAGAGTTTTACTTGTCCTCAAGTACAAATCAAATCTAACAGTTCCATGCAACCATTGATTTCCATAACTTTCTTTACCAACTCAAATATCGGACTCTTGACTATTGAGTTGCATAATCCACCATGGTGAGAGTCTGCTAATTGATTTTCATTAAACACAGAAATTGAATTACTGACATCCTGGAACTTATTATACTATTATAAACACCTGTATAGTTTTTGAATGAATAGCTTTGATGTAAAATGTATGTTTTGTGATTTACAAGCTAAAACACTGTTCTGGTTTTGTCAGTTTGAAGCAGGTAGTGATGATTCACAGCTTTCCTGCCCTCTTTTAGTTTCTTTCTTCTATTACAATAAGCCTGAGGTGGTTTTGACTTTGCCTTTAATGTGGGTCTGCAGTGGTTATTGTCAGAAATAGGCTTGATGTAGGTGCTGGTTTGAATCCCCAGACTCATTTCCCAGAGCTTGGAAGGGGAAATGAACTGTCACCTATAGCTGGTGACTGACGGGCTGGATAATGTGATGTCCAGCTCCTCTCTTCTCTTGGCAGGATGCAGATCCTTCCTTTGGCAGATACACTTTACCGAGTCTGTCCTTAAACAAAATTACTGTCCGGAATTTACATCATATTTTCCTCTACAGCCCCATTTTGCTGATGCATTATCAAACATGTATTTTGGAAGATGAAAGAATTGGATGATAAAAGGGACTGCCTCTGATTTCCATCTGAATTGCCTCAATCTCTCGCCCATTTCCCCCCTGTTTATCTTTCATTTTCTCATGTCTGGGTTTGCAGCTATTGTTCTCTGAGTCTTTCCCTTCTCTGCATCTTTTTCTTTCTCACTTCTATCCTTTGTTCTTTCCATTCATCTTTTTTTCCCCGCTTGTATTCTTCTCCCGGCGGCTTGTACCTGAAAGACTCGCAGCGCTAAAGCTACTGTTATCAGTACGTTTGTGTGGGGGTCTTTGAGGTGAGCTGTGTCAGCAATTAGCTCTGGGCTGAGGACCACCTCTGGCTGCAGCTCAGTAGATCACTCAGAGCACCTTTAGTCTCGGGGGTTTCGAGACACTGTGCTGGCTGCAGTCTGTCGTCACCACATGCAGAAGGATGTGAAAAGTTCAAAGGATCTCATAGTGCAGGGTTGGTATATTTAGCTCCTTAATGTCACGGTTTTGAAAATTTGCACTTTGTTTTTTTTTTGCACAATTGTCTGCATGGAACAATGTTTGCATTTCTCAGCACATGAACTGTCTTAGTAGGCAGTTCAGCTCTGACTCCATGCTCTGCAGGTTGCATAATCGCTGAGTTGTGTTCTATTCTTTGTAGAGAGACACCCAAAGTAAACCCTTTTTTTTTTTGCAATCATACAATTCAAGTATTGACTTTTCCTTGCATGGTTTAAAAGCACGTACTCAATGCATAATCCTCCTGTTTTTTTAGTAAGGGGGGGTTCGTGGTCTAATTCGAGGTTCTAAGGACAGAGGGAGTTGTGATGTTGAGATTGTGTTTGAGGCCATTTAGGATACAGACACAGCCTTGTCTGTCACAGGGTCATTGCAGGATAGGCCTTTTTTTTTTAACACTTTTGGTATTTGGACTCATCGCTTGTCCTTCTTTTTTTATTTGGACTTGTCTCCATTATAAAATATTTTCCAGATCCTAGTGGTTGCCCAGGGAAGATCGGCAACTATTAATTACTAACCTACATTTTAAAGTGTTGAAAGGATTCTCCAGGGAAATCAAAAACGAGGTTTCCTCCCTGTCTCTGAACTTCCAGTATTGATTTGGTCACTCAGTAGCTTTTTTCTTATTTGTTGAATGATGCCCTGGTCCTGACTTATGTTCGTATATCTCCCCAACAAATCAAATCAGTGTGACAAATGTGTATAGGAAGCTATTTCTATTTATTTAAATATGTTTTAACTTGTGTGACAAGTCGATCTGTCCCTCTATTTGTTTCTTTCCATTAAGTAAAGACCTGAAAGACAAAATGCAGCATACGAAATGAGTTTTGACCACTTCAGGGTTTCATCAACATAAGAAAAAACTCTCCCCTCCGACATCTCGGCTCCATCTGCGTTACAGACGCGAGCGACATATTCAGCATGGCGAATCGATTATCTTGGTCAAAGGACATCACGACAGCTTTCAGGCAGGAAAACAGAAAGAGAGCAAATTGTAAGAATCTGTTGTAAGGTTTAATCTTCTCCTCTTCATATTGGACCAGGCTGAATCAATGGAAATGCCCACAACACTCTGATGAAAGCAGCATGCTCCCTACTTTGTGTGTGTGTGTGTGTGTGTAAGTGTCCTACATTTTCTCAGCTCAGAGTCTGACAAATATTTTTCTGTTGTGCTGCTCTTCACTTTTTATACCTTGTCAGACATGGTTTTCAAATGGATTCTTCTTGACTAAGATTGTCAGAGACAAAAGATTATATAATTCATGTCATTGCAATAACATGAACATCCCATCCAACCGTAATTGTGATGATTATTAATGGTAGAAATAGAGCTAAGTTGTCAAATATCTTGTCATGCTCATCGAATCAGCTGCCAAGTTGGTTTTTGAAACTATTTGTTAACCAACAGATTGGTGGGAGCATCTGGCAAATTGCAGTGAAGCTGCAATGTAGTAAGTTGTTTCACAACAAAAACTGTCTTTGGATGATATAATGATTTTAACGCTGTCCCGAGAATAGTGAAAATCCTCCAGCTACAGTCTGACAAATCAACATTTGACTCTGACTGCTTTGGCTCTGTCGAGAGAAAATGTGTGGGTAATGTGTGTGTGTGTGTGTAGGTCACTAACTGACTGACTGAAAACACAATCCTTTCAGCAGGTGTGTGTGTGTGTGTGTGTCTTATTTTCTCTATAAAGTGTCAGAAGACATAAAGAAGTGTTGCTCCAACATTGATTTTCTTTTTGTCATTTCACCCCCATCACATGTTGAAGGAAATCAAACAAGTGTATCTTTGTGCGTTATCTGCTACTCCATTGTCAATTTTTAACACACAAAAAGATTATCTTGATTTATCTTCACTATCTGTGACGGACACTATCCTGAGTTCAGCTTTGTATTCATGACACAATGGCAGGACAAGTATTTACCTCCCTGACTGTTTTCTATACTTTTACTGCAGCCCAGCCTCACCATCAGTCCCTGCTGGTTTTCTAAACTCCAAAGGTTACATACCTTGTACACTGACTGTCACTTGCTCTTGTATAACGATCCCCTTTTGATGCAATTTAATTGATCCTGGGTTTAATTCACAGTATTTTGTCAGTACATCAATGGGTTCTTAGGTTCTGCTGAAGCTAATATGTGTTAAAAAGCCTGAATTACACAAATCAACCATAGTTTTGAAAACGCGTTAAGATGGGTTCACTTCAGGGATGGCATTGAGAAGAGTAATAGTTACAGCAACAACTAACTCTTTCAATTCAGATAGTAGATTGAACTTATCCTTGAAAGCGTGGACATTTGTCAGCATAGATTATCCTGTAACAGAGAAAGGTGTTATTTTATTAAAACCCTTGCCTGGTTTAAAGCTGTCCTTAAGGGAGAAATGATAAATCTCAGGTGAGTGGGGGGAAATAATTACAATGTTTCTGGACAGGTAACACTTTCATGTCATGCAATTGAATAATGGTTTCATCCTCCTGCTTCTGACCTTTAACATGACTATTAACATGTTTCTGACCCCAGTGCTGCTCTTGATTCAAGAGCTGCTTTGCCTCAAACAGTTTTTATAAATGGAATAAAATGGAAAAAGTTATTTCAACATTTAAACTCTTCCCTTTCTGCACTGACCCCTTGCAGGTTACCGGGACCCTCCAGGGCACCTGCTGCGGGCAGCGGGGCCTCCAGGAGCCCTGGCTCATCCAACCTCAACCGTCGGAGCCAGAGTTTCAACAGCATTGACAAGAGCAAGCCTCTTCAATATGCCAGTGGCAACGACAGAGGTAAGGACCACACGTTACAGCATTTATCACAGCAACACACACAATTACACAACAGAATATTTACAGAATCTGAAATATATATTTTTTTTATTTGAGTCGATAGAGTCTGATGGTCTATTTTACAATCTCCGCCCCAGCCACTTGATGGCACCACTGCCTCAGAGAGCTGAGTGGAGGAGCGCACTTCACCAGTCTTAGTCGGTCTGCTGAATCATGCCCAACTCTTTATTCCAAGTCACTTATAATGGAAGCCATTAAACGGAGGCGGCGACAAATTTTTCACAGCATGGCAACAGCCATTTGAGAGATGACCTGAAGGGGCAAATTCAGGCAGCTGCTCTGTCAAGCACGCTGAGGCTAATGAGAGTGATTATGTTTTTGAGAAGAAATCTTGCAGTCGCTGTGAGTTAGTGTGTGAATAATTTTTATTTTAGGCAAAATGTATTATTACTTACAAGTAAGTTGTTGTAATAGTAGATAACAAGTAATTTCATTGTGGAGAGTAAATATATTGACTAACAATGTTTTAATTACCAAACAGTTTTAGTTTTTACTAGCTCATACACCCAATTGTATAAGCTTTTCCCCCTTGGCTCCTTTACATGATTTATCATGACGTATTGGCTCATACAGTGATTATAATATAAAAATATTTTTAATGCCTCACAGCCATTTTAATAATTAAAAACAACCCTGGTGAATCTCATGGGCAACGTTTTGCTTTGCTTCACAATATGCTTCAATCTAATCATAAATATTCTTCCACTCAGACTTTACACAGACCAGATACATTCATACATTCATTTATTTTTGCTTGCTTTTAACTTTTTTTGTGGAATCTTTATGTGAATTCTCACTGGGTGTGGGTTTAGGAGAGGAGGGTTTGATCAAAGAGCACATGGCACAATTGAGGATCTATATAAAGACTTTATTAAAATGAATAAATAAAAAATAGCCAATCAAATACAAATCCAGCCCATGGCTATTCAGTTACAAAGTAATTTCAATTAAACTTTAAACTGATTCAGCAGCTTATATTTGTTGATCGCCCTATTTCCACTCACAGCAATAAGTACACATGTTCTTCTATTGATATCAGCATTGGTATTGATATCTACGACACATGTACCAACAAAATAAACATTTTATGCTCATCAGTTTTGTAGTAACATCATCCATGTGTAATTATTTTTATGCCCTTAGCCTCTCTTATATTTGCCAAGTTAAAACGATTGCATAATTTCGTCAATCAATAACATTCAACCCGTATTTAAAAAAAATTTGCACATTGAATATTTAAGCATCACTATTAAGTGAGTTGAATTTGTAGTTGCTTTTCCGGACCATTCCCAACTGTGCCGGAAGAAGAACTTTCAGTTTGCAGAGATAAGACAGCAGGTGTTGGCGCTTCACTGCAGGCAAAACGAAACCATGTTAAGGTCTAAAAGTAAAGAGGAAAAAATGAAAAAAATCTATTGTGTGAAAATGTCAGCGATTTAACCAGAAGCTACTGGGCAAACACAGTTAGCAGACAGAGGAGCAGATACAGGAAGTGTTAGCCACAAGCCTTTTCATTCATCTTTGAGAGGTTATTCTGTATCTTACAGGTAGTTTCATTTTCTCCAGTCATGTTACATATCCTCTTATTTTATCCTTCATTTCAAGCTCCTATTTTACTCTTGTAGTTTTTGTTTTTTATGTTCTGCTTCATTGCATACAGTAGTATGACTCATCATCAAGGTTGTGTTATTGTGTAATACACAGCTCATAGTGAGTAGACAGGGATATAAACACACACAAATTCATTATTATCTAAACAGGAAGATCATCATCAAACACCTATTTAATGTATCGTATTTCAGTCATCAGGCCTGTTATGGAAGAAATGTACATTTCATTTTCATTCAGTGAATGCTTTTGTTGTGCAGTGAAGTATAACTGCAATTGTTGCATGACTCAAACAACTATAGTTAAGAAGTTGCTCGTGCAGATTATCCAACAGGGGTTTCTCAGATTTGTGAAGTTAAACTGAACCTCCTCACACTGCACGTGCAAAATGTTATTCTTATAATGCAATATGGCTCAGTGAGCTATTCGGGCCCATTTTGTTTACTATAGCCTTCACACTTTCAATGATAAACACGTAAACAACTTAACAGTCATCTGGAACTCATTTAGTTTGGCAAATCCAATTAATTCCTGTTTCCTCTTTTTTTCTGGAATCAAATTTTTAATGGCTTTATTAGTTTAGGTATATTATAATTATATTATATAATTGTCTGTTCTATTTGAAAGCCTTCATCTGGTATAAAATAAAGACACAAATACAGGTATTTTTTTGACAGAAATAAATACAGATACATTGAGTAGATTGTTGTTGCACCTCTAATGGTGACAGATGCCATCTGGTTATAGGGGGCTTCCTATGTATGTTTGTTTGTTCTTTCCTACAAGTTTATATGTGGGCATGTGCATCCCCACAGGGGGGGGGAGTGATCACATTAGTGTTGTTTTGTGTCTCAGCTGTCACACACCGAAGCTCTAACCAGAGAGAAGAAGAACCAAAAGGGCACCCGGATCTTTGCATAATTCTTGTTGCCATGCAACAATCTAATTGGCTTCATCCGAATTAAACTGAAGCATCAAAAGGCTTAAGTTTCTGTCGTTCAATAGAAGTGGACTAAAGGAAGTTTGGGATTTGCGCTGCTTGTTTTTAAAGATGAGGATGAGTAACTAACTGTAAAAGTGAAACTCCTGACTTCCTGTAGCAAGGTAACAATATGTCATTCATCATCTTTTTGATGGTAACGTGAAGTTTGGAGCAGAAAATGGTTTAATTTAGAGTGTCATGAAACACATCCATAAGAACAACAGAGATTGGATTAGAAAAAAGTTCAGGCAAAACATATGTAGGTTTTAACATACCAGTAGATAATAGTGCATGCATGTGTGTGTCACGCAGACATATTTAATTAAATTCTAGCATCATGCTTCAGGGAGCATTGTGTCTGATCTGATTGCAAACAGCATGTATACATGTGGTTCTGTATGTATTTGCTAGCAGAGGGTCGAGGGTCCTCGGCCACTGAGGCAATAAAAAAAAGATAAGAGGAGTCTGTTGCCATGGCAACAGCGAATCACTACACAGTGAAGAATGTGGTGGCACAGTGCAACAGCCTCTGGCGTGGGGAAAAGGGAGCGGCTAAAAGGGAGGAGGATCTCTAAGGACGGGGTTAATTGACCGGTCAACAAACAGACATACACTCTCAGACACACAAAGAACATCACTGTAACCTCTTTCATTCCCATTCATAAACTGCCCGGAGGGCCACTGTAGAGGGGTAATACAGGGGACACACACAAACACACATTTTGAAACACAAGAATAGATGCTCTCTCATCCACATTCATATTGGTATCAAATGGCTGTCTAGACACACACAGACAGACCATTTCCATACATCAGCTGATTGACAAGTTTACCTGATGTCTATTGGCTAAGACTAAATCATAGTTGGCCTACCTCTGCTGGTCCAAGATCAGCTTTATCTCAGCTTTTTTATATTATTTTATTTTTTTCTGATGGCATGAAGACAGGAGAGTGGCATCCAGTTTGCTGCCCTTTTAAATATGCAGCAAATGTACATACAGACAAGTGTCAGCTGTATTAAAATTTACTTCACACAGCTCACAGATATATTTTAAAGCAGTCACATGCACCCTTTATCATTTATAATAGTCTCACATAAAAACAAACAACCACACACATCGGTCTACACACCTATGTAGTATCAGAATCCTGCATAGTAGAATTAACCTATTAATTTACGAAACATTTTATAATAATACTTAATGATAATTTGATAAAGTGCCAGATAACAAACAACTAACAATAGCTGAGGGATGTTGTGCAAATGTTGGGTGCAAAACAATTTGACCTGCACCTGCACTGTATGAATGTACATATGTGTGTTTTGGTCAGTTGATGTGCTGATGCTTTGTTCTCAAAACTGTTGACTAATATCTTTCAGTGGCCAGTTGGCTTTAGGCTGTTTACTAATGTCTCAACAATATATACATTCATCAGATTGCCATCCCCACTAGCAGCAGTAGCTTTCTGCTGATTGGCCAGGCACAGACGGAAAATATAACAATAATAAATTAGAAGCAGTTTCACAAAAACAACAGTTGCATGTCTGGAATGAAAATCTATGGAGGTAAATAAATGATCTGGCTGTTATTGGACACTTGCCACCTGGTGCCAGATTCCATTTTTCACAAGGCCATGCCAAGAAAAGTCTTAACATATTATTGTCATATCCTGACCGATTGCACTTTTCACTCCACATCTGAGACGGTGCACTGAGGCAAGATTAAGGGTTTACAGAACGTTTTTTGGAGTGAAAGTTGGTTAAAGTGTCTCGGTGCCCCTTCGCCAGCCTGAAGCGGATTTAAATTGAGGTGACTCACAGTCAGCTGCACCCAACTCACTGTGCTGACTGACAGCCAGACAGGATGTCGGTCTAATGGTGCATAATTCCATGCTGTCACTGCATCTCGTCCCTCTCTGTTCCCGCCCCATCTCAAATTCGACTTTTTCCCGCTATTTATCAGCCTCTCAAAGTCACACACAGAACAAGAGTTACTTCTTCCTGCACGTCTTATGTTGCCTTGTATTCCTCTCATGGTTTATGAAGCAAATGCTATATCTATGTGTGAGGTTGATAGAGAGAAGTAGAAGGAGGAAAAGAGTCTTGCTAATCAACTCGGTATCAATCAAGCAGTAAATGTGAGGTGTGTGTGTGTAAAGGTCAACGCTGAGCAGAATTTTTGTGGAGGCAAACCAGCTTATTTAGAAAGTAAAAGTGTGAGATTTATCGCAAGCCAAATGTAGATGACAGACCTGGCAGCAAATGTAGCAGAGAGGAACGATTGATGAAATAAACAGGCTTATGGTCACTGCCAGGCAGGTATAGGGAGGTGAGTAAGCAAGCGAGTGCATTAAATTCTAATGTCCCCGATGTGGAACCAATAAGACATTATCTTATCTTATCATATCGTATCTCAAAACAATAACATACCAAACACCAGTAAGAACAAGAAGAAATCTCAAATTTTAGGGGGATTGTTGCATTCAAAAAAAGCCCACATATTGTAAAATCAGTTAAAAGAAATTATTACATAATACTTGAACAGCTTTTGGCAATTATATATTATATCATTGATCAGGGGATTATAGAGCATGAAGGTGTTTGATCTGTTACTGTACCATGTGAAAAGCTATATTCTTATATGGCATTCCTATAGCCCTGTGGAATTTCACCATGGTGCTTCATCGTCGTTTAAAATAAAGATACTATTATAATAGGTACTATTAAATGAGAAATCCAACCTAAAATCCACCCAGTGAAGTATACCACGTAGATTCTCATTCACCACGGCAGATGACATGTTGTCCAGGTATTTTCAGCAGCTTGAAGCCATCTTGGTTTTGAAGTGCGTCCCTCAAAGAGTGTTTCCATCTAAAGCTGCAATCCATAGGAAACAAACTACATAGCAAGACTGTTTATTCAAGGTTATTAGCAGAAAACCTTGAAGCCATCTTGGTTTTGAAGAGCGTCCCTCAAAGAGTGTTTCCATCTAAAGCTGCAATTTTCTGCAAAAGTGGAACAGACGTAAAGGGGAGAAATCCCTGGATCAGATAGGCACCAATTTCTACAACCATTTTTTTTTTGTTGAAATGGCTTTGTTCACTTTCCCTCAATTGGAAAAGCTCACTTCTCTCTTGCTAGTACCCTTGCATGGACATTTTCCTTCCATCCTATTGTAGTTGGTATGATTTATTTAGTTGCCACGGCTACAACATGAGGGCCTCTTCCTTATAACCACTCTTATACACCTGCAAACATGACAGGACTATATATGTCTGTCGAGGGGTTTGAAGTCAGGATATGAAGGTAGAGCACCAACGCCTCCGAGACACCGGTGAAACAGTAACGGTGAAATCTTTTCTTTAACCCCAACCTGATTCCGGGAATCGAGAAATACGCTGTTAACTGTACACAACACTGGAATCCTCTGGAGGCTTGCCTGATGTTGGAGCTCAGTGTGTGTAAAACTATAGAGGAAGTCAGCAGAGTATTGAAATGTGACTTCTGAAAATGATATCTCTCACTCCTAATAAGAATCAGGCGACTGAATGTTTGCTCCAATTTTTGGGAGTTGCTTGAAGAATTCTTATCAGTGTCAGTGAGTATTACTAGATGTAAAAATGTTCCTAAAGGATCTCTCAGAATCAATTCTAATTGCAGTAATTAGAGTACACCTCAGATAATTAATATTTACAAAGTCCATAAGTTGTTCAGTTATTTGAATAGGAAAATACATTTAGGAAGATTTAACAGCTGTATAGTGTTGGTCGTTTTGATTTAATTAGAACCTCTTTAATGAATTCTCTCTGTCTTTCTGTTTGTCTGTTTGTTTCTACGCTGGTTCAGAAGCTGTGAGGGGCATCCAAGTGCCCAGCGGGATGAGCGGGAGCGGGATTGGCGGGACAGTTCCCACCAGCCTCAGTGGGCAGCAGCTGGCCTCTGCCATCCCCTCACCCAGCGCTGGCAAAACCTGGCGCAGCAAATCCATGAACCTCAAGCACAGCGCCACTTCGTCCATGCTGGCAAGCCCAACGCACTCGCCGTCCACCACCCCTTCACCTCAGGCCACAGAGGGACTTTCACTACATGGAAGCGATGGATCAAAAGTCGGGTCCTCTGTCGGTGGTGGACCACAGAGGTCCATGCTGGAGAAGTTCCGCCTGATTAACCCTAGATCGCGAGCGTCACCGTCTGTGGCAGAGATGGCTCTGCAGGAGGAGGATGACATGTCGGAGTATGGTGAGGATGGACTGACACCCCCAGGGTCAGTGTGCAGCAGCGGCAGTAGCAGTGCTACGGCCAAGCAAATGCCTACCAAGACCCCTGCATCGTCCCTCACTGCATCTAACAAGACTTCCTCTTCATCCTCCTCCTCATATTCAAAAACTTCTGCCAATGGCAGTAGATCTGTGGCCTCGTCCAAAGACAAGGAGGACAAAAGCAGGTCCGGGAAATCTTCCAAGGATAGCTCTCCACTTAAAGATGACCGTGAGTCATTTGCGGACTCCAGCAAGAAGTCCTCCAAAATTGCCAGCCTCATCCCCAAGGGAGGCAAGCCATCAGCAGGGAAGAAAGAAGGTGGCGCTTCTAGTGGCATCCCCAAGGCAGGACTTAAAGCTCCCTCATCCACAACGGCAAAGCCTCAGGGTCAGTCCCAGACCCAAAGTCAGGCCTCCTTAAACAGCAGCGGCAACATGCGGGGAGGAGACGGAGAGCGCGGCAGGCTGACAAAAGGAGGGCAGGGTGGGAGTTTCTACATACAGCGTTCCAGCGTTGGGGGCCCAGAAGGAAAACGGACCAGCATGACCTCCTCCACCAGCACCTCGGCCCTGTCCGGGTCCAGTGGGATTCTGGCAGGCGGAGGAGCGCTGGGAGGGAACGGAGTAGTTCAGCTTCCTCAGCAGCAGCAGCACAACCATCCCAACACTGCCACAGTGGCCCCGTTCATGTACAGGTGAGACGTGTGACCTAACATCCATAGGATCTACATAGCAAGACTGTTTATTCCCCCAGACATGTATGTATATTTATTCCGAAAATCATACCTTATACATTCAGACACACATGCTTACAGTCACTCATACGCTTCCCACTGAAATCCTGGCGTCCTCCCAGTGATCAGCTGGTGCTCCCCACCGTGCATCTTGCTCGCGCCTCCACATCTCTTCACAGTCATTACTGAATAAATTAGTATCCAGTGCCTGCTGCTTGCAGAAGCCTATTATTTAACTGTCTGGGTTTCGTCTTTTATGTGAGAATCCAGACATTGGCGGTGTTCAGGAACTCATGCCCTTGCTCTCCATTCAACCGGTGCTGTTTTGATGCATGCAGCTGTTGCATGGTTCCCTGGCTTTAGAGCCATCCGAGGTAAAAGAATTGGGTAAATCTGCCCAGCAGTGCTGATTTTTTTTCTTACGACAGCGGAGGTAATCCAGGAGGAACCGCCAAAGTCTCCGGGATGCCTTTGTGCTCGGAGAGAGAGATAGAGCTAGGAATCCCATTAAACAAGGCTTAATCCTTTACCCCTTCTCCCCCTCTCTGTACTATCTTCTCTGTTGTGCACAGTCAGCTCTGCCAGATTCAGCCGTGGCTCCTCAAACGTGAAAATTACTTTAATCCCACATATTTAGCAAGTTAAAACTGCTGCAGGTGACATTGCGGGGCAGATAGTGGGTGATGGCTATGAAGATGAGAACCAAAACTGAAACTGTAAAGACACAGGCAGCCCACTCGATGAACAAGACGTAAACATAGAGTGAAGGAAAAAAAGTGGATGGACCATCTGTCATCCACAGTGCTGTCCCTGAAGTATTTTGCCGCATGGGCTGGAGTTTAGCACTCACTGCTGTCAGTGATTCAAACTAGACAGTCCAAATTTGGCCAAGAGACTGGAGTTAAGCAAACAGCAACCACTGCTGCTGCTCTCAAACATCGGTCTCAGATACAAATAACAGATCAAAATTAAAAAAACATTGACACTATCACTTTGCTTTGCATTTGTAGTAAGACAGTCAGTTTTTTTAATTACTTTTTTTAATCTTAGCCCTGAAACATATAGATTCAGTTCTTATGCTATCTAAAGAGTTTTCCAAATTACATTTCCATGGCAGAGACTTTGTTAGAGGGATCACAGGTGTACACCAATGTACATTTATGTATTTTTTTAAATTATGGAGTGTTTCCTGAATTTGTTTTGAGAGAATAGGCTCTTTCTTTTAAAGGCAATGCAACTGTCTGAAGTTCAGAGCTTTCCAAGTCTATATTTTTCTGTACACGGCCGTTCTCTCCCCCAGGCATTTCATTCTTAGGACTGCTCATCATGTCAGCCAACAAGGAATAATTACCGAAGGAGGGAAAAAACTCTGAGTGGTGCAAGCATGTTAGCAGCCAGTCAATTGTCAAAGTTCTACCCACAAAAAACATGTGCAGATCCACTTCACCCCTTCAAGGGAATCAACAGATCAATAGGATTCATTGAAATTATCCAATTTTATCTCAGAATTTAAAGGCATACATTACGTTTACATGAATTAAAATTAATTAATTAATTAATTACAATTAATTACATTTACGTAATCATTTACACATTCTATATAATCTGGTCATCTTCATTGGTGAATTGATCCCCATGTTGTATTTACAGTTTGTTTTTGCCTTTGCAGTGCATTTCCATATTACCCCATGTTACCTTTTCACTTTTTCCCCACGAGCCTTTCTATTTCCCATATCGCCCATCATAATCTGCCTCTTTTCATGCTATAAATGCCGCCCCCCCCTCACCAGAAGGCCTCAACCACAGCCGACAGCATGCAGACAGTAAGCGTAAAGGACTCCTGCTGTGCCGCAATTTAACATCCTTTTCAGCCCAATTAGGCATCTTTGTCTTGTATGGCTTCTCTTTCTACACCCACTTTGAGCCTTTGTTCCTGCCGAGCATAACAAACCAGTGAGGTGTTAGGACCTTGCTGCAGTCAGAGTGCAGAATTGATTTTGACCCCACACAGACTTTGTAAGGTTACTAGCTGTGCTCTCTCCTCCCATAACCTAAGATGTCCCATTCAGGATAGAATACAGTACTATTGCGCACAGAAGAGTGTGGTGCCTCTGCCAAGATACATAAGAATCTTCAGATTCACTCAAACTGCTAAAATTTACACACTTATAGACATCAGACGTCTTAATATTCCATTTTTTTATCCAGCATGATACATTTATTATTTAATGAGTAATTCTCAAAAATGTATCAAGGACTTAGTTCAGGCAGGCCATGAAGTCGAGCTCAGGCACAATCCAGTGCATCACCTGATCGCCCACATCAGCTGACAGCTCCCCTTCTATGCATTCAAGTGGCAAAGCTTTAAATGCGCTTCCTATTTAAGATGCTTTAGCTGCCTACTCCTTTTTTTCACTGCATGCCACTTTGCAACCCACCTTCACCCCAGCTCCTCCTTTTCATACTGAATCTGACTTAATCAATGTCATCTATTGTCGATTGTATTGTCGTCTGTTCTGTGCCGAGGTTCATGGAAAGGCAGGGAGGTGTATTCTCCCTATCTTAGGCTTCCCATGTATATGCATGTGGAAGAGCAGGGAGGTCCCAGAGCAGAGCCATACATAGCCAGATATAATTGGAGTATGGCCCTGAAGGAAATGTCAAAAGAACATATTGGATCTGCCTCTTTAATCAAATACAATCCAAAAGTTACTGCGTTCTTTTGTGGCCCATACTCCAATATTCCTGTTTGAAACCAGACAAATAGCAATCAAACATAGAATACTCCAGTAATATTGCAATATAAATATTACAGGAATACATCGGTGAAATTTGTTACTGATAATTGATCAGTTTTTCTGCACTGCATTGTCTGACAGATCACCAGTCAGCCAACAGTCACCAAACAGTGTGGATGACAGTATGACGTCCAACTCTGTAGATTCTTATGTTGATGAAACAACAAATAGAACTGTTATTTCATCAAGAGTTCGTTATGCAGCCAGAAGCAACAGAACAGCAATACTGTTTACAGGATCAGGATCAATTACAGCAAATAATGAATTGTCACAGCAGCTGTCACCCATATATGTGCTTTCTTATTCTGGGTCCAAATTGTTATGTGCAGCAGTAGCAGTGAATATCTCTGTCTGTGTCTTTGTGAATCCACTGAGGTGAGCGGAGCTTGCTTTTTCACATGAGCTGAAGTCACAGACTGATGTCTGTCACAATTGGAGGGCAAGTTTTATCTACAGCTCTGCAGGTGTTGGGGGTCCTTTGTGTGTACGTGGGTGTGTGTGTTGGAAAGACTGAATACTATAGAGCAGCTTGTGCTTACATCTGTGTTTATGTGCAAGTTTTACGGTGTGTATTTCAGGATTTTCACAAGCGTGTGGTTACTTTGCATGCTTTTAATTGTGTGTATGCATTCCTGATCGAGTGTGCATCTTATTTTGTTTGTATGTGCATCATCTATCTCTGTGTCTGACTGGCTGTTCATCTGTTTTTAAGTGTTTGTACATACATGGTTTTGTGTTTTCCTGTCGGTGTGTGTAGCACTGTTATCCTTTGAGGTGTATTGAACTTGATCTTTGTTTCTTCACATGAGCAAACACACAGTGCGATGAGATGCAGCTCGGGCTTGAGGAGGGAGGCAGATGCACACAAACACATATTTCTTGCACACTCCTGCACACACACTCACAAACACTCAGAGGAAACATCTCATCCAATACCACCCCCTCCTCCCTTTAGAGGTGTCCATCTGTTGAATATGTGCCTGAAACCAAAGACAGACTCAAAAATTCAAACACGGTTCTTGCTTTACACTGCAGAGGTACAGACTAAATACTTGAGATGCAACATTCTGGCTGTTGCTCTAAATCAAAAAACATATTTTTTTATACTATAATATTTTGGCAACTGGTCTTTTTAACCCTCCAATATCCTCACATTCATCTGCCTGACTTACTATTAGCTAATATAGCCAGGCCATAAAATGTTTATGTGATGCTAAATGTTTTAATGTCAAAGTAATACTTTTATTACCATACTAAAACCAAATTGTATCGTTTTAATGAGACAGAATATAATCTTGATCATGACTCATGAATCATCTCCTCCTGAGTTAAGATGGAACTTTGTCTTTCCAAAATTGCGGCTCAAGAATTATTGGCAACACTTATTATTGTTGAAGGAGGAAAATATGATTCCAGTTAAAACTGAACCGTGACAAATGTTAATTACATCTTATCTGAAACTTTCCACATTATAGCACTTCACTTTAGGTTGGACACCAAACAATGTTGTCTGTAAATGTTGATTACCATCCATCCATCCATTACCTAGCTCTTATGCTTTTAAGGGTCATTGAGGGAGCTGGAGCCAGTCCCAGCTGACATTGGGTGAGAGGTACGGTTGGACAGGTTGCCGGCGTATTGAAGGGCAAACACACAAAGACAAACACCTAGGGACAATCTAGTCTCTGATAAACCTTATCCCAAACTCCATGTCTTTGACTGTTGGAGGAGGCTGGAGTACCCAGAGAAAACCCTTGCAGACATAGGGAGAACATACGTAAACTCTGCTAACCACTACACAACCATGCTGCCAGTGGGGATACCATGTATTTTACATCTTTAATATAGATTTTCTGAAAACATGCTTATCTTTTCAAAACTTGCTTTGCTTTGTTTGACAATGAAAAACTAACTCCAGTGAGTGCATCGGCTGAGTTGCTGCAGCTTTTCTTGATAACTGCTGTGCATCATTCTTTCTTTGTGCCCCCAGGACCTTCTCAGAAAATGACTGTACCATGATGGCCCCGGCCGACCCCTGCCTCAGCCCCACCAAGGGAGAACTGGTCTACAGCAAGACAGCCAAACAGTGCCTGGAGGAGATATCAGGTACATTCAACAGTCCTCACACATGATGGGGGCTCTGCATTGTTAATATTTATCTGAGGGGGCATGTGAAAGTGCATAGGCTTCCGTGCATTTACGTTTGTCTCTTAGAATACAGGACTTTAGCTCAGGTCAGCTTTATTTAGCAGTTTTCATGCTAACATGTAGCCAAAGTGCTTCAAATAGCAGCGTTACAACAGCACACAAACACAGAAAAGCAACGTTAGAGAGTACAATAAGAATTAGGAATAAAATTAACACAAAGGATTAAAGTGATAAAGTTAGCATAAGATATAACATTAGCTGGAATTGGAAATTAAAACAGTTTATTTCAATACAGATTAAAGGATTGAGTCTGAATTTATAATAATTTTTTTATTACCACTAGAGGTTTCCTTTCTAATGCCCAGTGGCAGTGTGTTCCACAGTTTAAGGCAGTACAAAAATTACTTTTATTGAACAAACGATGAACATTTAAAAGAAAAGCAGTGGAGGATCATAGTAAATTGACTGGAACATAAAATGAAAGAATACAATATTCATCTGCTGTGCACTATCTATATGTATTTAATGTTGACCTCGCTGCCGCTGGAGTGCTGCTCCACATGTGAGGGAATTTCTATAGATAATGCAGTTTCTTACTTTAGGAAATGCAGAAGGCGACTGTTGTGGTTGGCACAGAGCACCAAAATGGTGCTGCCGGTGCAAGAGCCTGTTCCTGGTTTGCGTTGGCTATATATGCTGCTTTGAGTCTGTTTGTGTTTACTGGGGGATCTCTGTTCCGTGCTGGTCTCATGCAGAGAAAAGAAAAGGTCAGTGCTGACAGGCAGGCACATGGAGCATCTGTGGCTCTGTGTTTACATCTCCGCGAGCTGCCATCATCAGTTACATCCCCTTTTTGTGTATTCATGTAATCCTATTCAACTATTACTGTCATAACATAAACATGGAGGAAAAGAGCCGGTTCAATTTATATCTTCAGTTTATTTGAAAAGAGGGAAGACTGCAAATGTGTTCATTAGTCTTTAATTACACACAGTGGACATCTGCACGACTGAGCTGCTCGAGCTTAGAGGTCAAGAGTTTCTAACCACAAACTGAGACTCACGACAACGAGCTGGACGAGAGCTTAAGCCAGGCAGCACACATCAAAACACAAAAAGCTGGCAGGGAAAATTCCTATTGTTTCGATGAGATTTTGCCAGTTGAGGATGTAGACTTCTGTGTCACAGTTTCATGCATCCTGCTTTATGATACCGATCTTTGTTTTGCTTAAAATTCTATGATAAAAATTGCTTTCTTTGGTTAAAGTGATCATTATTTCCCCAGATGTTTATTCACTTAATGCAGATTTTCAAAATTCTCGTCATGATTTAGATTTTTTATATTTCAGCAGAAAATTTCACATGACTGGCATTGTTGATATTTTAATATGGAAAGAACTCCCTCCTTCTATCCTCCGTGTAAAAGAAGAAACAGAGGTCTAACAGACATAAAGCACGCTCAATGAAAAATAAGATGTCAAGCTCAAAGTGAATCCAGACAGACTTTGTCTACAAAGCTCAGCGAGCACAAACAACAGCCTGTGATTACAGGTTTTGGGGATGTCAGGTCGGCAGAGACATTCCCGGCATTTTGCTCTGGTCGTGGCTTTTCCGAATCCCATCATTTGCAGGACAAAATTAAACTGCGGCGCTGAAGATTCCCTTTGTTTGGGGTCCATTTCAAACACTTGCTTTTGGTTGTCACACGTTTCATGGTCGTCTCGCATCCTCTGTTTTTTCCGTCTCCCTCTCCGAAGAGAAGTAAATCCGATGCCACAAATACCACATGACAAGCCTGCTTATTTTATGTATACGGGCTGAACCAATGTCAGTTGTGACAAACCCTAAGCATCAAAACAGCACGAGCATATAAAGTCTTTATTTACATTAAGCTTTAAGCTTTTCTGTAATTATTTGTAAAACAAGTTGAGCCTCTGATGTAATTATCTTAATTTTTTTTTCTCTATTTATATGTTAATTTGGATTGATAATAGAGCGAAGATTAATGATGAACTTGGAGCCTCAGACTATTATGTAGATAAGTCTCTCTCAGTGTAATCACCTTGATTCTGGCTTCTGAGGCTTCCAGTGGTTTCTAGCTTGTGGTAACCAGGATTTAGCAGTGACTAAAATGAAGACAGCCATGACTAATGGCGACAGGGCTAATAACGCTTGCACTGATTGATGGGAGTTTGTCGGTTGTGGTCTCACTGTTGATCCATGATAAGCTGCGGGCTCGCGGCTTTCACTTCTCAAGATAGCATTTAATTAAGTCGGGGGCGGCCAGCGGGGCACTGCAGGGGCTGCAATCTTACAGGTGCACTGTCCAAACAACTCACTGTCACAGTGCGAGCGAGAGAAATGGAGGGATGCTGAAAGAGAGGGTGAAAGACAGTGAGAGGGAGGAGAAGGGAACTGAAGAAAAAGTGAGAGAATGAGAGAGATTAGGAGACAGAGAGGGTGATAAACACAGGGAGGGAGGGCTGAGAGAAAGAGAGAGAGAGAGGGAGTACTGCAGGCTGCATGCTGGAATGAACAGGCAGACGGAGAGCTGTACGAGCCCGTACGCCGGCTTCACCACCCGTTCATTCTGCGCTGTGAGGAGAGTGGAGCTGTCAGAGTCAGTGGGGAGGCAGGGGAAATGTGGCAGAGAGGTTGTAATTAAAGGAGAGACAGAAGGTAGGGGGGAGAGCGATAAGAGTGAATGAAAAGAAACTGTCGTTTAATAGGGGAACAGATAAAGAGAGTGTGAGCACAGGCGGCAGAGGGAGAGAGGGAGAATGAGAGCGTGCTGGTGAGGGACGGGAGATGTAGCGGCTCGTTCATCCACGCCCCTGACAGTGGTGAGGCAAGAGGAAGAATCCAAGAAGACCGAGAGACAGCATGAGAACTGGAGGAGTGGAAGGGAGAAGTGTTTCTCTCCGGCTCCTTGTCTGACCAGGAGTATGGGCTGCCTCAAGGATGGATCTGGATTCTACCTATATGCCTGAGAGGGAGGGTTTCTCTCTGCTCTTCGCCCTGTGCTCTCTTTCCCTCCAGCCCTGCGAAGACTGGACCTCAGTCAGGTGGTGTCAGACGCGGGGACACATCTCTCTGCCTCCTCCGTCCACCGTTGCCTCCTTCACTCCATCCACCCTCTCAGTGACAGTGCGGCCAAGATGTGAAACGGAAAGCCACGCACAGGTAGATCCACTCGCATGTGCAGTATCAGTCACCGAGCCACCGGAGGTAAAGAGGTAAGCTGAGAGAGGGAAAGGGAGCAGTGAGCAGAGATGAAGAGAGGAGCAGAGTTCTCGGTGTATCAGGGGGGCAGCCCGGCTCGGCGGCCTGCCCAGCCTCTCCCCGACAACCTCAACCTGCGGATCAAGCAGCGCTCACTCACGAATCTGACCCTGCTCAGCGACGGCGAGCAGCGGGTGTACGCCTTTGAGCTCGACGATCCACCTTCTCATGTTTCCCAACCTCAGAACTCTTCATTGTATTCAAGTTCCAAGCAGAGGGCAGGGGGCAGCCTGCAGGGGAGCCCCAGGAAGGAGGTGGTCACAAGGGGCGGAGGTGTACGGGGAACCAGGACTCGATCCCTGTCGCTCTCCCTCACTAAGGTGCTTTCCAAGTCTGAGCATTCCCTTATCCCTGTCCCTTGGCGGAGCACGGCTGCAGGCGGGCGGCCACAGCGGGCATCATACAGCGGCCATTCAAGGACTGAGCTCCAGCGGAAGTCCAGGGAGGAAGCAGGAACAGATGAGGAGGGCAGCAGCGGGCGTTCAGACGAGGAGCCAGGAGCAGGCAGGGGTGGTGGGAAGAAGGGAGACAGGGAGAAGGATGGGGGCTACTGGGCAGAAGAGGAGGTTTCAGGGGGAGGTCCTCGTGAGGGAACGGCTCAGCTGGATAAGGAGGTGATCCTCACCATGCTGGGCGACCTGGAGAAGGTGCTGCACAAACAACCCCGCCCACGTAAGTCCATATGGTCTCAGCCGTCTCCAGGAAATGAAAGTGGAATGTATAGTGTAGACAGAAATCATTTAGTTATTTTTATTACAACATTTTAGAGTTGTGACAACAGCACAAAGTGGAAACTTTTTACGGGAACAAAAATAATGTATGTTCATATTATGTAACAAAGTTTTGTTAGACAAAATGCTAACGAGCAGAATATGAGGATGTCATGGCAGAAAAATCCTTAAATAAGCTGGTTATTTTCTTAATCCTCGTGATGGGGAAGCCTATTGCTCAGAACACTATTAGCATTTTAAGAGCCTATTTTAGAAAACTGCACGAGCTGGGTTGTGCTGTATGAGTACACACAACCTCCCTTGCGCAAGTCATTCACACACACTCACCCACAAATGTAAATTCTTCATTCATGTACACAGACCGAGAAAAATCTCTCATCCGCGTCCCTTCAGTTAATGAGGCACCCTGCTCACTGTGCAGCAATGTTGGGCGTTTTGGGGAATTTCCAGTGCCACACTGTGTGTAACCTATTCCCACTGGTACATTGCTTTACTTGACAGTAGCTTTATAAACATCAATTTTACAGGGGCTCAACATGGAGTACGGTTAAAGTCAGATTTCCCAGTGCACGGTGCTCTATGTGCTTTTTGAATGAGCCCTGATGTACAAACCTGGCTTTGATGTCAGAGCAAAGGGAAGTGGGAGGGGGAGCTTCGGTTGATAATGCCATTTTTTAAGTAACTGTGACAGCGGAGATGATTATTGTGACGCAACAGATTAAGCATATAGTAAAATGCACTGTATGGCAGCATGAGCTCTGGCAATGACCATATTGTTGCTGATTTCCTTTAAGCAGGTTGAGGCATGATGCAGCATAAAACCGAAATACCTTGAGATGTACTGTACATGATGGAAAATCAACACCACCTCCACTGAAAAGGAACAGCTTCTATTACTTGCACCTCCCTCACAGCCTGTGAATCACACAGCCAATGTGATCAATATAGCTTATTATTACACCTGTGTGTGTGTGTGTGTGTGTGTGTGTGTGTGTGTGTGTGTGCGTGTGCGTGTGTGTGTGTGTGTGTGTGTGTGTGTGTGTGTGCAGGTTCTTTTTATAAAGGGCATACAGTACAGTCCAGTGCAGTTACACATTTCTTCATCCTCTGTTCTTTTGCACATTCAATCTGGAAATAACAGATACTACATTAAAGGGCCGTGTCCCCACTTATTTGAGTAGGTTTATGTCAATATTTAAAGAGCTTTGTTTAAAATATAGTCTGCAGAACAAATTGCAAGGGTTCGAATTTAGAATTTCCCAGTCGGCTGTTTGTCATCTTGACATTAGTTCACGAGCAAACGATCTCACACAAGGCACAGGGTTGTTTAAGAGTCAAGAGCTGCCATTTAAATTATAGTGGAGTTGTCTTTTGTCCCTGACAAGTTGAGAGGTGACGAGGCAAGTGAAAAAGATAGAAATGAGGCACACAAAAGTGAAAGTTTAGGAATATCAGAGATTGGTGTTAAAGAAAAATCAGCCAGAGGAGAACATGTCCTGTGGATAACGGAGAATCATTTGCATGGTGAAGAAAACTCCCTTCATGACAGCACAGCAAGTTGACAGGGCTCTCCAGAATGTAGGAGGACATGTATCCTTGTCATCGATCAAAAGAAGACTTCATGACCAAAACCACACAAGCCCTTGAGGATTCACTAAAGGCACATTCAGTGTAGCTGGAAGCATCAGTTGACAAAAACAAACAAAGAGTTGAGGGGCACTGTTGACTACTGATGAAACAAATATCATCCTCTAGTAAATTTTGGAAAAGAAAATAGTGGAGACTGGAAAACAGCTAATGAACGAAAGCCACCACCTCATCTGTCAAACATGGCATCAGTTCAGTTATGACTCAGGTATGTATGGCTGCCAATGGAGCTGGATGGATACGGAGCTCTGCAGCAGCAGCACAGCAGTCCTTCTTGAGTCAAATCAATCAAAACTCATCGGACAACATTTCATTTAACCAACGATCTTTAAAGGTGAAGAGGTGTCGTCGACTGGTCAAGTCAATGCTTAAGACCAGACTAACATATGACAGAAGTTATATGTTTTTGGCCTGGACCTTTATGATCAATTCACAGTCGACAATCCATTTCAGTCTTTAAAAAGTCCATTCATCCTGTCGAAGTCGGCTTCCTAAGGATCCATTTGCTGCCGCTGCAGTCTGGGCTCGTAGCCTCGGGAAGTATCTGCCATTAATACGTATTAACAAGCTTTCTGGGTGCTGCAACTCCTGTTAGGAAACACATTTAGCAGAAGGGTCTTAAAATTCTATCAGTGGATGCAGTGACTGACACCCAAAGCTTCATCAAGGCTGATCTGCGGCAAAATGCTACAACAAGTAAAGAGTTTTCTTTTTGTTTTTGTGTCTGTGTGCATGTTTGGGTTATAATGCATTTGCGTGTATTATGATTTGAAGGGGGGATGGTTCCCTAATAGTGTTGCGCTGGAGCAAGGTGCATCATTATGTACTAGAATGCATTATTGAAAGAAAGGGGGAGAGAGTGAACCAGGACTGAAGTGTGTGTGTGTAAATGTGTCATTCTCAAACTGCAGTGGTTTGCATTATGTTGTGTCAACTCTTATCTCGAGCAGCATTTGTTCGACAGCTTTTACCATGCCTGTGGTTTTGTGGTTTTGTGCCTACGTGTCCTTTTAAGGCTGTTTAGTCCAATTTTTTATTGAAAATATCAATGTGAGGATATTTCAGTTTAGAATTAGGTTTAGGTTAGGATAGGGGAAGTGCAGCATCCTTCCCTCTGTACACTCTCTCCTCCTGGTCCCAGGGGCCATGACAGGGACGACCATGCCTCCTATAGTGCAATGTAGTCCACCCAGCATCCTCAAAAACATTAATCATTGCCTTTATTCATTTATTGTTTGTTTTGTTTGCTTTTGTCTGTTGCTGATTGTTAAAACTAAAAATGAAATTGTATATTTAAGTCTTTCAATTCAACTTCAATGAAAACTAAATAAAATTAGATCTTGTTTTGAAATGAAATGTAATAAAACTGATAAAAATTAAATCAGCGAATCCCCAAAACGTGTGCCTGGGGGCAATGTTTTGATCCCTGTGGGTCTTTTTCAGGAAAGGCATACCGAAACAAAGTTGGCTGTGCAGTCTGAGCAGGTTGTGATGTGTGTGGTGTGTGTGTGTGTGTGTTTCTGTGTTTGTGTGTGTGACTTGTCTTCTCTCGTGCCCTTTTCAAACCCCCACACTGGCCTGTTTGGCTGCTTCACGTCCTTACTGGGCCAAGAGCTGGAGAGCAGCTTGAATCCTCTAATGAATGCTGCGTGACTCTTCACCTCTCTGTAATGTTGGTAGAAACAGCAGCTAAGCACACATGTGTTTAACTAGCCACTACATTAGGATATGAGGGGCAGGGGATTCTCCTCAAGGGGGATGAGCTGCTAAATTACTTAAAGGTAATGTTTCTCTGAACGAATAGTAGATTTCTAATGCAAAGAATCCAACTGTGTGAATGTGGTTGTGTGTAACGTGGGTTTGCCCGTGAGGTGCAAATTCAGCCCAGTTATCCTACAGTGCAGGGGGACCTCGGCTTCACAGCAGTGGACTGCTCACATATTCACACACAAGAGAATCATGAACAAACGCGCTTGAGGCTGTCTCTCAACATCGCACGAAGTGTCCACTCATGAGGGAGACCAGATCCACATCCATGACTGAAGCCAGGTCCTCCTCGTGTCACTTGATAATGGGATTTTAATTGGATCTTCCTTGAAGGGGCCCTGCGGAGGGGAGGAGCGGAGCAGAGAAGACACGAGAAAAAGGAAGATGAACTGAAAAAGAGTAAATACAATAACTGGAGCTATAAGTTTTGGAGTCCTGAAATCCAGTTTTCATTAAATTCATGAGCTGCATCTCCCTTCACTATGGAACTGTGAGAAAAGGTGTGGACAGCGAATCATTCTGGGCTTGAAAGGGGAGTTTTTTTGTCTCATGACTGTTTCACAAGTTCTGCCCTGACATGAAATTCAGGGGCACAGAAGTTTCTCCGCATTGGCTGTGAATGAATGTTTGTCACCATGATTGCATGTCAGCCTTGGTCTAGTGAGTGAAACATCATCGATTTCTAATTAGTGCCCATAAAGTGGACTTCTGATACGGTGTTAGAAGCACATGTGACCACCTCAGCCTCACACAACTTCCAGGGTGTTTGCTCTGCACAGACAAAGAACGACCTCAATTATGCCAGAATGCTCAGTTCCCTGCGCGGTCATGACACTGTGCTCCAGTATAATTGAGGTCAGGTCTTGACTTAATTTTGAGCAAGATTCTTCAAACACCAATATTGTATTTTTCAGATTTTTGTTAGTCCTGAGGTCTACAGATAACTTGACTGAGACAGTTTAAATGCATACTGAGCCTTAAATTCAGTGGCAGGGTAAAAATCTGGAATATCGTCCTCTTTGTAACAGTTGGACTTTGATGTGCGTTTTTACAGCTTAGTCACTGGAGTTTAAACATTATTGAAAAATACACCGATCCCAGACCTCTTTCAGTTGTGTAGTGAATGATCTTGTGGTTAACATGATCACGTGGAATATATATATTATTATAAGTATAGTGAATTATAAAGGTCAAAGGACACCCATGTCCATTAAAAGTCAGACTTATTCATGAGATAAATTCAATGTCATTGTTACTAATGGCAGTTTTCTGCACATTGCTGTACCTGGTAAACTCTTACAAAATGCATTGTCACACAGCATACAGCAAAACAAGAAGACTAGAGTCAGCTACATAGCACAAGCGTCATGGCAGTCTGTTTGAATCAGATCGTTTTTTTTTGTAGTGTGTTGAAAAACAGGAACTGTAGAAATGCCTAAGAGAGAAAGTAGAGCCGCTTCCTGCAGACTGTCGGTATTTGTTCAAATAAAAATAAAGTATGTGTTGGTTTCTTTTTCTCGAAAGTGTATCCAAAACACTCCATGTTCAACTCTGAAAGTGGATTTTTCAGACATATTTATACTGTAGTTATCCAGGGAATCCGCCTAAGCTTCTCTGCTTGTCTCCCATTTCAACCTGCTTCCTATTCCTGCATATACACCTGAACCAGTATTCCTCTCCTGGCACTGAGCTGTGCCACAGGAGTTGCCTGGGGCCTTTTTAAACCTTCAACCTGCTACTGCTCTCCCATTTCCCCCAGTCACTGTAATCACCATAGTATTTCTGCACAGAGCATTGGAATCAGCGCACAGGTGACAGAACACAGCTTCTCGCGCTCATCACACCATCACAATGTAACGTAGCACATCGTTCATGTCCACAGTGGAGAGAGTTTTCCTCGGAGAGCACCTTAAAACTGGAAAGGAGTGCGACCTGCATCCAGTCCGTGTCTCGTTCCACTTTTTAATTACCCGTTCCCCCGTATCCGAGCTCGACGAGCCCACAGAGAGGCTTAATTGGAGCAGAGAGGCAGATACTTTGTTGTGTGCCCACAGCTCACAGTCGTGAAATGTTGCCCACCCTGTGCTTATTAGCAGCACTCCTTCAGAGCAGTCCTAATGCCTCAGAAAAACAAGTCCCCATGTCTTCAAACGGGGCACTGTGAGGGACATAAAGCATATGAAGTGCTTTCATAGCTGTGTGCTGCTGCGGGGTGAGACAGACGATGGTGGACAGAAGTGGCAGCGATTTCCATTGTGGCTGACAGAGAAACACAGGAGCTCTGACAAGAGTTTGCCTTTGAAGGCACAACTGTGTTCCGAGCAAACCGATAGAGTGCGTGGTGTCATGGCACGACATTTCTGCATCGGCCCTGAAGGAGAAATGTCAATACTGTGTCAAATAATATCCAGATTTCAGAATAAAAGAACTGCATGTTGTGCAGCCTGACAAGATGATTTATTGTATTGCTTCTAGATTCTCTAAATTAGGTTTAGGGATGTGCAGCCATGCTGGCTGTCATCGTGATCGGTCATTGTTCTGTTCTCTCTACTGAGACATTCACTGACATCCCATGAAACTCTGTATGTCAGATGTCCCCATCACCTCTACATTTGCGTGTTTGTGCATGTGTAGCTTTCGTGAAGAATGGCTTTGTGTGTATGCAGGTCCAAACGTCTAAGTACATCATATGAATTATGTGTCTCCAGGAGAGGACCCTGAGGCAAGACGCATGAGGACGGTGAAGAACATTGCAGACCTGCGGCAGAACCTGGAAGAAACCATGTCCAGTCTACGGGGGACACAGATTACCCACAGGTAGGTACACAGATGGTGCTGCCCTTTGCTTTCTCATAAACCGTTTTCAGTCATGAAGAATGTCCACCCCCCCCCCCCCTTTGTCTTCCATAATATTCAACCTCAGCAGGAGATTCCCTGGTCAGACAACAACACAAACATCTCAGTTGTTGTTTTGTAGAGCCCATCAACACTGGCGTAAGACCTTGTGTCCAAAAGGTCTTTAATGTCGTTGTCTGTCCATTTTGACATCTCTATCCGAGTATGACACCTTTTCTTCATCCTGAGATATTTGTATTCTTTTAGTTTCTTCTTGTTTTGTGTCTGTCGCATGTTACAAACATCATCATGCATCCCCTTTAGGTAATATCAGGAGATTATCCGGAGTGCAGTGCAGCTATAACGACTACAAACAAATGCTTATTTCCAAGTCACATAAAACATTTCACATGTTCTCAAAGAGGATTCGATCCATTAACCCCTTCTGTCATAACCCACACAGCGCAGAGCATCTACAGAGCATATGCAAATAAAGTCACCCAAGCAGTTTACTCCTGCATAGCCTCGAGCCAGAGCTTCCTTGTTCTTACAGTCAGGCTACGATCCAAACTAATGTGTGTATATATATATATATATATGAGTTATAAAATGCAAACGACCTCTGTCCAGATGGGCATTTTAGCTCTGTATCATAAATAATTTAATTCCATCCTTGCATTAATGCAAACACATATCACATGACCACATAGTGTACTCTGGGCATGAGCTTTTTCATGGGAAGTGTCAGAAACCCCTATTATAGCTTGTCTTTTGAGCATGTAGGCCTGTGTACAACAGCTGCTGGAAAAGAAAACAAGGTCAGCATCACTTGTAATTCATTATCCATGTTGATGAGGTTGTTTGTTTTCCTCTAGAAAAAGGTCGGGTGACAGGAGTATAACGAATCAGGGAAGATACTGAGTGTCATCCCTGTTAAGATGCAATAATGATGCAAACTTGGGCGCCTGTGTCATTGTTTCCAAGTTTCTAAAATAGAGTTACCACAAATGCCTTCAAAACTAAAATGCAAAACATTATTTACGTTGTTATCTGCTTCCACATTGAATTTTCTATCCAGCTGATTTTAACCTTCTACATTTAATTGAGACAACAGTCAAATAGCCTCATTTATGGTGCTCACCTTCTGATGTGAGTTTTCATAATTATTTAATATCAATGTGAGATTAATATTTAGTGAGTTCAGTCCGACCTGTACCGCAGCATTTTGCAGTAGCGGTCGGCTTCAAAGCGTCGACCCCCCACCTGGCTTTCTGCATGGCTTCTTGCACTTTCAATTATAAACTGTTTTATAGATCAGTCAAATGCAGAGAAAACAGAGCTGGCTGTCAGTGGTGATTTCATAAAAGCCACAGTTTAAGCTATTACAGCTAACTGACAGCTCTGTGTGACGTAGGATATTACACATCAATATCTTTTTTTTTCAACCATTCAAAGCGCTTAACAGTACAAGTCTTATTCAACTATTTATGCACACATTCGAACAGCTACAGTCTTATAATTCTCTTAAGGTTTGTTAATAATAATAATAATGATAATAATAATAAGTTGAATGTGTTTTATGTAATATAAAATAAAAATAATTATATTATTTATTGCTTCTTCAAGAGGTCCAAGGTCGCTGTACACGTGTCACTAGGGACAAAAAGAAAAAAGAAAAGAAAAAAATCCACACATAAAAGAACAGAAATAAATTGAGCACTAATGGCAGCGTTCACTGAGGCCAAAGGCCTGGTTGAACAGGTGGTAATTACCCCTGTTACATTATTAATGTAATCTGTGTAGATATGAATGTGATATATTGGTTTAGCAGCGTCATAAAAAGATAGACCCTTGACCCTCAGCAAGAACAATCAAATATGTATTAGAGCCCGACTGATGTGTAGATTGGCCAATAATAACGTATATGAGCCTTTCACGTTTTGGTAACTGAAATTATGTTGGCTGATTTGCTGATATAAAAACTTTAGTTATTTATTTTACAGAATAGATAAAGCAGATGTGTATTGCCAACTATAGCAACATTTACCATCAAAAGTGGCAGTCTATTCAGACTTTCTTTCAACTGGTGTTTTTACACATGTCGTGGTGAGAAACAGAGACATGTTCAACTTCAGAAACATGTCATTGATGACAAAAGACAAACTTCAGAAGACGACCCACACATGTCACGACTGACACTGAAAATAACCAAAGAGAAGGCAGCAGAAGAAAAGAGCTTCCTTTGTGCTCACAGTTGTGTGTCAGCAAATTATCCAAATCAGTCTCCTTGTGCATCTATTGTCCTTGGCAAATATAATGATTTCCAAAGATTTAAAAATCTGTGACTCACCCCACAGGGTTTATCACACTGATCCAACCGGGAGATACAGCATTTCTCCCAGTATTAATGCTTCTCCCTCTATTAACATCTTCTCCTCCACCTACTCTGGATTTAATTAAAAACAGGCATCACCCTCCTCAGCAGCTGGCACACATGTAATGACATTCAGGAGCTGATGGACAACCAGCACCTTAAAAGACTGTCCCATTTGTGAGCCATGGGCAACACGGCTTCTCATAACGCACAGTGCAGAGACTCAGGCGAAGACCAAAATGATAACCATTGGTTTATGTCAGCTCCGCGGGAAACGGTTCCCTGCTCATCCCTCTGCTTCCCTCCTCAGTCTATTATTTTTGTCTGTTTTGCCCCATGTGCAGAGGAAGATGGTGGCCAGGCTGCCGACAGCCATGACAGATGGTATCTGTGTGTGCGCGCGTGTGTTTGTTTTCTAATTCTTTTTTTCCACAGAGGGGTTGCAGCCAAGCATGATCAATACAGTGCCATTGTCTTACCAATAAATTGAATCTAATGGGAGCCACACGGAGGTGGGATGTGAGGGGTTTGATTGGTCTGAAGATGCAATTCTCATTCACATGCATCAGATAAAATGCCACGAGCCCCGGCACAAGCATCATACACGGTCTGTGTGTGATTTGGAGACGCAATAAGCACTAAGATGGAAGCATCAGTGAAATAATGTCTGGATTACTGCATCTTTTTCTACCATTACATTAAATGGAAGAAAAGAGAAGTCGGCTCCTGAGTGTGAGCCACCGTCTGTCCCCACTCTCTACGTGTTTATATTCTGAATGTGACAATAGCTTCTGAGTATGCATGCCAATTCTGTCCATGACCAAAGCCTGGCCAGTCCGTCCTAATCTCTCCCCTGAATAAGAAATGGCTGTAATCACCATGACGCTTTGAAGCACCTTAAGTAATTAATCACTGTTATGCTCGAGCAGACATGACTTTCATATTCATCATTCTGTCCCTCGCTCTCTCCACCTTCTGTGGGATCCCGCCTTTGTATCATGGCCTTTACAACTTGGTGTTGAGGTGTCTAATCAAAATATATAAATGTCACATTATTTTATTTTGTGGCCTTTTTTCTTTTTTTGAATATTAGCATTGGATTTTGTCCTTGTCACAGAAGTAGTGATTATTTCAGCAGTTAAAGCCACACACTCTAACTCAATGGATAGAATGATAAATTAGCTATAAATTATTAAATAAGTAAGTAAGTAAGTGTACTTATTAGTTATTAGTCTCTATTTTTTAAGTATAAGGGCTGTCCCCAGTTGCAGCTATCTTTCTGAAACGTTAATTGAGCCACTGCTGCTCAAAGAGCTGTTGAAGCTCAACTCAGATCCCCAAACTGCAGAATCAATTGTTGGGGCTGTTTTATTTGTGAGCGCGCAATTTAGTTCGACAACATTTCGTACGTTGATGAGTCCCAACCACAGCTGCTACAGAGCATTGGTCGCCTGTTTATTCAAACTGTATTAATATTGGGATATCAGGGATGTTATAATTCATGGTAAGCGGTGTCTACCCCCCCACACCAAAAAAACGGAATACAGTAAAGACAGATGTTTGGCGCATCTGTCTTATAATTGCGCTGCAGCACAAAAAAACTCCATCTGTCCATAAAGCAAATAAAACCCTGAACACAACTTCTAAATATTTTTAATTAAATGTTGATATCCTTTGAAATAGTATAGGTTTTTACATTTTAGTTGCCTTGAGATAAACAGTTCTGAAAATATCACAAATCTGTTGATTACATTATAGTTGTCATGATTTGTGTTCTTATAAACTGCAATATGAGTGGTAAGTTTCTGCTCCATAGAGACCCCAAACATTGTTGTATCTGTTCCGATTAAGACTGAGTGAAAATCCAACCAGTCCCTAGTAAGGTGTGGCTCGCCTGGAAGCTAATGGCAGCTAATGTTACCTGAAGTTATTGACCGAGTCCAAAAAGCCCCTGTTCCAATAATATCTGTGGTTAAGCTCCAGTTTCAGAGGACCTGCCTGACCTTGCCACTTTGACACAGCAGCCATTGTGGCAACTCATTTCACTTCCACCATGTTCATCAGAGAAACAGAGGTGTAGGGTTCTCCACAGACAGTCTGAAGTGAATAAGGAAGCTCATTTAGTTCCCATCTACTGTTTTCTTTCCATCCTAGTCATGGAAATTCATACTGATTGGCATAGGAAGGGAAAGGAAGCAGGTCCATATGTAGAGAAATGCTTTGATCACCAAGGTCAAACCCGGCACAGCAAACAGAAGAAGGGAAATCTCCCCCTGCTCCCGGCTCCCTGTCTACGCAGCCCAGACAGATCCATGTCTAGTCCCAGGGGGATTCAGCAACTGCCGGGTGACATTTAAACATAATTGCTTCACCCGGTTGGATTTGTTTATTTCTGTGTTTACATTTGGAGCACAGAGACAACAGTGGCGGATAAATTATTCATTGGTTTGCAATTTAGGAGATAGCCATTGGTCCTGTTTGTGTGCATGTTTTTTTATTTTCTTTTGCACATTTAGCTGATACTTCAATACCAAGAGATTTGCAATGATTGCATAAACATAGTAGAAGTCCAAAACGACGGTAATGATGGGTCGAACCCAGAAACACTTTCAATGCACTTGTGAAAGAACCTACATGATGCAGCAGGAAGCTAATATGAGGCACTTCCTCACAAGATCTTTATTCCATATAGTCCAGGCAAAGTAGCGTTTTACGACAGACTAATTGTAAAATAATTTTTTTCAGCATAGATCATTTTTATGAGGTGTCCAGGACAACATACCTAAGAAATCCCAGTTGAGGAAATATGTTAATTTTTCATCAATCTTTCGGGGTGGGGAGGCTTGTGTGCCTCCTTGACCCTGAAGACTATACTTGGGGGGGGTTATACCGGGCACTATGCCAGGCAGTTTTCAGGTTAGACGCCAGTCTGAAAGGAGCTTTGCCATCACCCATTCGCAGAGTCGGATGATTGGATGAAGATTATTTGTCATACATATGAATGGTGTTTCTGCCTATGCAAATTAGGACATATTCAATAAATGTGGAGCTCATGTGCATATTCAATTCCATTTCAAAAGAAACTTGTAATACAAACAAAGTTACTTTTCATGTATACTTTTACCATGTAAAGTTTTATTGTGGTAGGAGAAGGAAAAAATTAAGCCTATTTTTTTTTATTTTGGGCATATTCGATTAGTGTATAGCTCATTTGCGTTGTAAAATTCCTTTTCAAAGAAACTTGTAATACAAAAAATGTTACTTGTCATTGGTACTTTCATTGTGTAAAGTTTCATTTTGATAGGAGTAAAGGAAAAAAATAGCCCCATTGGGATGTATTGTTGCCTCGCCTTATTGGCACACATCTCGGATTGATGAGAATTAAACATATTTCCTCAACTAGGATTTCTTAGGACTTTTAGTATTTAAATTACTTCTATTTTTGCCTCCAAAATGGGTTACTTTGCCTGGACTAATAGCCTTGTTTCTTATTTGCTACGAAGACGCTGCATATTTAAATAAAATAGTCCCTGGTAAGGGAGTAGTACTTCATGAAAGCTCTAAACATACCTGATTGGTTCTCTTGTATGATGGAAGATGGTTGTGCTAGGGATGCGGCAGGACCTGTCTCGGGGTCCACATTGAGGATGGGTGCTGTGATGGTGGTGAGCAGTTGCTCTGGATGGCTCTTCCGCTTTCTTTTAATATCTGTCTGCCTGTTTGTATTGTATGAGGGATTGTGGACACTGCTGAGGTCTTATGACTTCTAATAAACTCTCAGGTTATTGTAAAGAATGCACTCAAGTTCCTACCAGCTCCATTCGAGGGCTGGGGGTGACTTGGTCAGCTCCAGTTTATTCTGAAGGAGAGGCAAACAGTGAAACTGAGAACCCTGTTTGTGTCTTGCGCTGTAATAAAACTCTGATCTGTGGCCACTGACTGTATCAATTTCACTATAACCATGTAGCTCCAAAAATAATGAATTAACTGCTTTGTGAGTACTGTGGCAGATACACTGTACATGACATTCGCGGAGCTGGCTTCTGAAGTCACGCGGCAGCGTTGGGTCTTAACAAGATCATTGAACTAACCTCCACAAGAAACGCGTGTTCAACTCTCAGGCCTCATTAGCAGCTGCGAGGAAAAGTTCCTGCGTATTTATATCGAGCAATGCTCAGCAATAAGCAACTCCCCGCTGTCAACGTGGACTCTTCTCCTGCTGAGCTCTTGGCTTAACACGGAATAGTCTCCCTCTGTTAGGACTTATTTTGGGTTTGATTCTGCTTTTCACCAGATAGTCTTCTCAAAGCAGCAGCGTTTATGGGAAATGTGGCATTCATTTTGAGAAACAGTAATAAAGATTACCAATGATTTAATGGTATTATAGGATTAAAGTCTTATAATAGTTTTTTTTTTTGTAATATGTTGATGATACCCAGTTATTTTATTGAGAATTGTGTTATCTTTTAAATTGGATGTGACTGTTCATGTGTGGCAGGTGTGCACCTTTCTAACCACTACCTCTCCTCAGCTTGCAGCTCTGCCATATCCTTATTGCGCACACTTAACGTGACTGCAACACACACACATATGCACACAAATTCATACTCAGTTTATCTGTCTCATTTCTCTCTCTCTCTCTGCCGCCTGGAGATAAAGATTAGCTGATTTAGCAAACTACATTGTGTACGAATAGTTAAATGATTTTGATTTCTATACCGTAGCAAATTGATTTCTGCATTTCCATATTCGCCTGCGATCGCTCGTCAGATAAGCGGTTTCATTTGGCTTCGCCGCATTCTAGCATGGCATTGCGTGTGTCATTGTGTTTCTGTGTGTGTCTGTGTGTGAGTGTGTGTTGATTTGAGGAGGTGGTGATCGAGATGTGGCGTGAATATTGCTGGCATTAGTGACCCTCTCATGTTGGCACTTGGCATTACAGTGAGTGAGGTCCTCTGTCCTTTTTCACATGCACACACACACACACACACACATACACACATCCCCATGCCCACTCTCACACCTCTCTCACTTTTATGTGTGAGACACGGCTTTCAGATGTCATGTGCTTTTGTCACCTCATGGAGGAAGGCCAGTGTGAACAGGCATCCACACATAAAGAGGCGTCTCATCCCACATATCCAGCTGCTGTCCTCTGGTTCAACTGCAGCATCTGCTACACTCACTTTAAACCCGTGTGGTTTCATGTATATTTTAAACCAAACAGAATCATTCAAATGTAAAACAGCAGTTGTGCTGTATTGCCTTATCACTCGCAGGTGTGTGCTGACACAAAGTGTGTCTTCAATTAAAATGAATATGCTGATAACACAACAGTTTAGTGTACCATACAAACATCATATCCCTATATTGTGAAAAGTGTTAGAATCTGTACCAGCAGGCACATCTGAAGCCATAATCCTATTTACACTTCCGCTATACGTGACAGTCCTGTTTCCATGGTGATTTCTAATATATGTAGTGCAACACACCATTATTTTGTTTACACAGGGATATTTGTGACTAGGCTGCAAATCCAAAGCTTATACTCAGGGAAAAATCCAGGGTCTGGTTTTATATCAGGTCTGCTCTCTCTCTCTCTCTCATCATGTGACTGCAGTGCACTCTTCTTCCCAGCAGAGAGAGCTCCAGTTAGGTACCACGGCTGCCATGATGTATTAAGTTGCAGTGGCTTGGTGGGTGAGTGGTCTGCAGCACTTAGGAACTGATCCCATCGTTTGGGTTTTGCATCGTTCTTGCAAAAAAAAAAATATATCTGGCAAGAATCCTTTTTTGTCATGTTATTCAAAAGCTGAAGTTGACATTTTCAGATTTATCTCTAGAGGAAGAAAAATAAACGACTGGATTTGGCCGTTGCAGGGCTAATCAAGAATAGTCAGGATAGTGAGTCAGTCCTCTTTGTCTCCCCTCCCTCAGGTTTCATTCCTTGTCTTGGCTGCTTTCTTTGCCAATATTGTATTTGTTCGCAGCGTGCACCCACTATCCCACGTCTTATCTCCCCCCACATGCATTTCTATCTATTGTATGACACAGATCGAGAAAGAGAAATCACTTGTCTACTTGTTTTCAAAACGCTGCGCAGGACAGGGACTCATTTACTTCCTGATATGCAGGAGGAAAATGCGCCTCATTCCGATTTTTATTTCCTGTGACATTTGAAAAGTTTGTGTGAAATGCACTTGTTAGTTGTATGAAAACAACTTCCTCTCTTCTCCTCTCTGTTTGTGATGTACCATGATGGTCTGACATGTGTTCTCATGGGGGCTTTTCACTTTCTACTCCCCTTTCAGTGTTTCACACGCTGAAAGGAAGAGCCTTGTGGGAAGGTCACTCTCACACTCACATACACAAACACACACACACACACACACACACACACACACACACACACACACACACACACACACACAAAGTAACGTTAGAAGAACGAGCATGTGATTTGAAGGGAGTGGCAGCTCTCCTCTGAAAATATGCGTGAGCTTTTCACCTGAATGACTTGCCCTTCACACAGGAGTGCACTTGATATGATGGCATCCGTGATGGCTTCAGACTTGTGCTTCTGGTCTATTGGAGCCACTTTACAAAAGGGCTTCTTCACGGAGCCTTTAAGAGTGGTTAGAAATTGTCAGAAAACACCATGCTGATGATAAATGATAGAATAATTAGAAGAAATAACAAATATTCTATATATAATTCCGTTATTCTGTCTTTCTGCCATTCTCTCTCCACAGTACACTAGAAACAACCTTCGACACCACGGTAACCACTGAGGTCAATGGGCGAAGTCTCCCAGCCCTCACTACCCGCTCCTCCCCCATGGCCTGGCGACTGGGGCAAACCCAGACCCCTCGTCTCCAGGCAGGCGAAGCCCCCTCAATGCCCAGCAGCTATGCTGCGCCCAGGGCCAGCTCGACAGGGGCTGGCACCACCACAGGGCGCTACAGTGGGCACTCGGACGCCACCAGGTTTGTGTACAGTGCCCCCCTGAGGCGAGCAGCCGCGGCAGGGTCGAGGGGGGCTGAGCAGGGGGAGAAGGGAGATGGAGGGCTGGAGAGAGGGAAGCAGATGGAGGTGGCAGGGTACATGAGTGATGGGGACATCCTAGGGAAGAACGGCCGGATGGATGAGATCACCAGCGGGTAGGATAAGCATGTTAGCCTCCACTGACACACTGACTAATTCCAAGTTTCTGCTTTAATAGTGCTATTAACAACGCTTATTGATAAGCCTACCCTATAAGTAAATTACAGGTATAATCACATATATTACTAAACTTAATTCATAGATGTTCATAACTGGAAATATATGCAGCTTTACAATGTTAACTGATGTAAACAAACTTTTAGTCTAACAAAATAATTAATATCAAGTATTAAAACATACTAAATCATTTACTATTAACCTTATATCAATCAATCAGCATTTTGGGATATAATAATTAAAAAATATCTACAGTCAGCAGACAGGGAAACAGCTAGCCTGGCTTTCTCAAAAGGTAAAGCAGAGGTACCTGAGTTTGCACAGCAACCTGATGGCAACGCTTCAGGGAGTCACTGCTCTCAGCCCTGAAATCATCTGGTACATAACCCCTAGCAAACTTTAGTTTTTAATTTTCATATATACTGTATATAGCAGATTTAACAGTGAGAGCAGATTCTAAAGTAGTGTTTTGAGTATTGGTGCGAAGGCATTTGTTTGATACTTTAACCATGAACCATTTATCACCTGACGTCACTCCTGCTTGTTGCTATGATGTGAAACAGCATTGGATTTGTAATTGTGACTTGTACATGTAACACTGTGGCAATGTGCCTTTGTGAAATAGAAATATGTACTTGACGTACACACTACAAGCTGCTCATGCTGATGAAATTTCTCAAGGCCACTGCATGAATGGGTATTAAATCAGCACCTTTGCTTTGATGTCTAAAGCAGAAGACGTCAGCTTTAATACACAATAGATCGGCCTTCTCATACTTCTTTAAACGCCACCTTTAAAACACCATTTGTCTTTTGAAGCATCGTGACTACAAGTGACACATTTCTATTCACGGTTAGCTGTGCATTCACACAGTTGCCAAGGTCTCAACACATTTTTTCTCTCTCTGTGCATCAATACAAATAGCCTGCTGACATCCACCAAGGCTATCATTGGCTTGTCATGCCCGGAGAAGAAAGGTTCAAGTAATAGATTACATGAATGAGGGAAGATAAATCAGTGTCCTCCACAAAGCGTCGTGACAACACAAGTGTGGGCATCTGACCTTCGTTCCCTCTATAGCAATAAATGCCTTGAGCAAGTGGTGGGTGTGCTGAAAAAGCAGTTCATCTGACACACACACACACACACACTTGGCATCCATGCTCTCAAGATTGCCCAAAAGGGAGTAATGGGGGATGATGCAAGTGGCAGTTAGGCGAGGAGTGATGGAGCTCAGCATCTATAGGGTTAAAGATGTGTCAGAAGATAAAATGTAGCAACACATCAGGAGGGAAAGGTGATTAGCTGAATTATTAGCTCAATTAGCTCCACACTAATGATCCCCATGTCCTATCAGCCGTGTCTGATAGCTGTCTGGCAGTCGCCTGTAATCCCACCACTTGCTCACTGCCATGTACACATCCAAAGAAACACAAATTCACTTAATCACGCACCCATTTGTCATATATTTCTAAACAGAATTCATTAGTCAGATTTCTCATTGATCAAACGAGGCTGTATCGTATCTCTTGTTAAGCCAAATTAATTTGTTGCTTTTCATTATAAAGAAATTGGAAAAAATCGAAAGTAAGTAAACTTTTGGTGTCAAACTACGCTCAGACATCTACCTCCTCTAATTGGTTCTCCTCTCACAGATACCTCACAGACGGCGGCCTCCATCTGTATGCGAGGAACACGGGCCGGGGCTCAGACGTGGCTTCTTCTTCGAGAGAAACATCCCAGAGAGGAAGCAAAGAGATGCAGGGAGACATAGACAGGTAAGGATGGAGTCTGTCAATCACACAGCGCCGCTCGCTCTGCTGACGTGAGTTTGATGCCGGCTTGGACCGCACCCACGTCTGTTTAGGTTTTCCAAGGACACGTCGAATGGATGAAAGCGCATTGTTGAATATCCACATTTGCATACGCTGTCTGCGTTTTTGCATTTCAGTTTCCACTTTTGGCGTTTAGCTGATGTTCCTCTCCAGAGAAGCCTGCGATGGCTTCAACAATACAAGCCTCAGTAACTTCGCGGGTTGCCAATCACTTTTAGCTACAGCCAGGTGTGCATTGCGAGGGTAAATCCACCTGACTGTTCTTTGCGGCTGGTGATGGGTGTGCCTGAGAAAATCAGTGAAGAGAATGGAAGAAAGGTTCAAAACTGAACAAGCTGAAACTGCAGGTGCATCCTCTAAGAGCCAAATGCATAGAAATGATGGAAAGCCCGCTGAAGCATTCATCTCTGTTATGGGCAGAAGTAATCAGAACAAACTGGTACAAAGAGTTATTTAGATCTAAACACATGTTGCTTCGTTTTTTTTTTATTAACTAGATGAACGCTGTGTGGTTTTGTTTCGTTTACAGCGCTAATTTGCACCTGCACATAGAGAATTGTATGAATATCTATATCACAAGTGGTTTTAAAGCACTGACATTATACAACATTTAGATTTAAGCCTGCACATAAAGCTGTTCAGCTGTAGTTGATAAACCACACTTAATCCAACACTGCACTTCATTTGGCCCTACACAATATAGATACATAGTGTTAAGTCAATAAGATGAATTGTTTTGGAGATATGTGTTGCACAGACAGATGTAACAAAAGACACACAAAGATTTCTAGAATTAGTAGGAAGATAGTGTTGGAGAAAAAATTGATACATACAAAATATAGACTTGTTATATAGTTAGACAAGACAGAAGGGAAAAGAAGGGGAAAGCTTTTGGGCAGCAGCCAGCAGATGATATGGTGCAAACACACGGTCTTATTTGCTCATCATCACATCGAGTAAGAGAAGCAAAGCCTCAAGCAGAAAGTCCTAAATAAGTTGATGTCCTATAGAGGTGATAGTCAGGCCACCTCCCTGCCGCAGGGACATCTAAGACGTGATATTGATTTGAAGCTGTCAAGCGAAGATTGCGATGGCAGGCCTTCAGAAAGGCCTCTGGGAACCAACTGATGCAGTGACATTTCCCAGTGTCGCAACTTCAACTTCTGCCAGGATTTTAATGAGTCGCAGTGTTAAGAGGAGTGGGAAGTCTGAAACGCAATCAGATATGGCTCTCAACAATTACTTAGCTTTTCTTATAGCGCCTTTAAATAAATACACTCCAAGCCAAGATGACATAATTCTAAAAAATTAAGTTTGGTTTCCTCTAATTCTGGTTAGACTTTCAGATTGCTATGTGATTGCCTCAGTCAGTTTCAAGAAAAGCTTAATGGGATAAATGTGCATGGGGTTACATAAGGCACATTTAGATGGAGGGAAGTACGACTTGCAGATGTGCTTGCTTGTATCTGTGTCTTTGCCACTTGTTTCCCAGTGCAGACAATCCTGCTGCTTCTGGGGGACGTGCCCTCAAAAGCACGTTTGTCACAACAGTCAGTCAAGCCAGTCCGATCATATCTGTGTTCGGTCGAGCGTCAAAACACATTGGGGCTGACCGGAGGTTGAGAATAGGCGATTAACCTGCCCCCCCCGTCCGTCTCAGACTGATCTGCCTGTCAGACTTTGACACCTCAGGCAAAGGGAAAGTTCGGATAAGAATAAATATGAACCCTGTGAACTGTCTCCTCCATTTGCCAAGTCTCATGCTTGTGTTGTATCTCAGCATTTAAATATTTTTCGTCCAAAGTGTCTCTCACCTTGACTTGACATAAATCCAAAATAAAGCAGTTTCCTCAGCTAAAGTCGGTGTTAGTGCTCTGGGCCCTAGGGGGTATGAGGAAATATTGATGCCTGCTTCCCCTTAAGATGCCTGCAGGCAACACACTCCCTGTAGGATCAGGATTTGTACTCAGGAACCCTGTTTCCTTCCTGCTTTCCTTCTTCTCTTTCCGCTTACAAAACTATATGAATGTTTCACACACACACATACACACATGAACAGACACACATGACGGCTCCCCTGCCTCCCTCTGACTTGTGTGATTGTCAGACGCTGAGCTGTCACTTCCCACTGACATACGACAAAGCTCAGGGGGGAATTCATTTCCGAAGCGATTACTCGCTGGGCTTCACACCTCAGCTTGGCTTTAGCTCGCTCTGTGAGACAGGATCTGCCCTCCATGATCCGTTCCTTCTTTCTCCAGGAGCATTCGTCTACTTTTCCACACACAACCCCCACAGATAAGGCCCAAGTTCAAATAATCTGTTCACTGACTTTGTAGAATTTTTCAGGAATGATAAGCCAAACGTTTATTCTGAGCCGGCCAGTGAGTCAAATCTACAATGTCTACTTTCTCTTTCCCCGATGGCCTGAAGTTTTTTCACATTTAGCTGATCAACACATACTTAAAAGCCTCTGAACCTGGCAGGTGGAGCTGAGGTCTGAATGTTTGGCTTCCCTTTGGACGATTGGAAAATAAAGCCTCCTGTGGCTCATCTTTCGGCTTAAAATAAGTCAGCCATTATTTTGGGAGAAAGTGTCGAACTTGCATTAATCTAAGCCTCTGATCAGACCCCGAGAGATCCGATCACAAGGGGTCAATGCTAAGTGCAGGTCTGAAAGCATCCAAATGTGTCCCAGAGAGTTATACTTAGAGCTGGACACTTGTTATCGTGATAGTAACTGTGCATAAATAGAAACATCTGTACTGTGTGCATATACAAAGCCTCTTCATAGGTGTTATGGTCTTTAACGTTTGGTACTCAGTTTCCTGTTTTGTCCCTGGCAAGTGGGCGCACAGTGAGAACGTTTTTATGGGTGGTACCTGGATTTAAAGTGCGGTTTGGGACAAATAATTTGGAAAGAATACTAAGCGTGTTGAAATGTCCCCGCTTCTCTTCCTTCCTTTTGCGGGCAAGGTGCACACATGCAGCCACACACTTCCCCAAGACACATACACAAGTGCACCTCCCTCTCTCCCAGTTCTGCTGGCACACTGGCAGCAGCATAGAGACATCCTAGGAGGCAGAAAGCGGGAATCGGTCTGCGTACATAAACTGAGCTCCCACGGGGCTCATTATTCTCTGCGCTTTTGTCCGTCCATGATGACTCCCCATGCTGCCACTCATGGCAGCTTCATCCCCAACCAACTGAGCCTCTGAGGAAAGGCGTCTAAGTGACTCATCAGATGTAGACTCATGGCCAGCAGGTGACTGAGACCATCTGGGGCTCAAGCAGTGTGGGTTATGTTTGCTGCAGTAAACCTTACATGACATACTGTATGTGCTTGATGTCATCATAGGTGGTGTTAGATACTGCTCATCTCCATTTTTTAAACAACTCAGCTTTGTGGGTGTCCCCCGTTCCCTGGGAAACTGCTCTGCTGGACAGGAAGTTACGTTTCTGCAGGTGGTTTGGAAGGAGGAGGATGAACCTGTGAAGTCAAAATTTAGATTTAAGTACCTTGATCAGAATGAGCCTCTGTTTTTTACCTACCGTATTCAGCAGAGGTAAGCGTGAAAGATACAGTAATAAGTTTAGTGTCAAATATGAAGTTGCTCTTGGAGGTGTATGTTTTTTTAATTATGCTCTGAATAGAATCTCCTGAAACTGACCATCTGCCCCAAAGCAGAACAAAGGCTCAGATCCCTCTTTTAATCAGTCCATTTCAAAACAATGCAGAATTCAGCCTTGGCTAAAAGCCCCTTTCTAAAAATACCCTCCTGTGTGTCATGCAACATAGATGAGTGCATACTCAAGGCTTTACTGTCAAGAAAAGACACCAGAGGAGAATGTTTTGACACAGGCTCCCGTTCTCAGCAGACACATGAATAAGTAACAGGGGCCTTCTCTTTTTGCATCCTGGTGTCTGCTGTCTCTCTCTCTCTCTCTCGCTCTCTCCCCCTCTCCCCGCTCACCCACCTCTTTCAGGGCTGGACTGTGGCAGCTGGCTCTGCATTTTTTTTTGGTTGTGTGAAGCGTTAGGGGATTGGAGACAAGCTTGTGTTTGATTGTGTGTTGTTTTGTGTTGACCATGCTTGACAAACAGTTTGCTTCTTCTACGAAGACTGTATGTGCGTGTGTGCGTGCGTGCGTGCCTGCAAGTGTGTGTGTGTTTGTGCAGTTTCCTGCATTTGTGTGTGTGTGTGTTACTGAGCAGCAGGATCCCGGCTGTCACTCTGAGGAGCACTGACAGTCGTGGGGAAGCTGCATGGCTCGTCGGTGCTGCCGTAAGCAGCGGGGAGATTTGCAGGAGACTGTTTTTAACCATCTGCCACAAAGTCGGTCTCATATAAGTTTCTCTGTAGCTCATCTCTGCTAGCGGCGCCACTTAGGAAGAAAATATCCTATCTTATGCTGCACCTGAAACTGCAGTGCTTCATATTTCCGTTTTCGAGCTTTCTGAAGTTTTCTGGCGTCTGTCAGTCGGTTTCTGTTTCCAGGCATTTGTCTATTTTCAGTCTTTCCACCGTAAGAAAGAGCACACAGACACACAAACTAAACTTAGCTGACTATGCAGATGTGTGCCCTCGAAGACACACATATTCCCTCTGAAGTACTGTACAGTCACATCGGGGCCCTTACCAACTCATGCAAATTTGCATACATGTATTCAGATGAGCTTAAAGGAAGATTTCCTCTTTCTGGAAGTTTGGAAGTTTTTCTCTCACTTTTTCACTTCCTTGCATTGACTGAATTGTGTGTCCCACTCTGGATGCTGCTCCTTCTATTTATAATTGATCTGAATATTTTTCATACTCCTGCAGGAGAAGCCTCGGATCCTCATTAATTACTGTACTCACTGAATTAATAAGTGAAGTCGAGTAGTCCCGGAATGAGCAGTAGTGGAATAAAAAGACATTGTGCCCTACTTCCTTTTTCTGAATGTGAGGTTTGGGTCCAATGAATCAGGTTGAATTTTCCCCTTAGAGTCTCCAATGTGCACAGGTGCTGTAAAACCTCACAACCATAGTATTATTTTGTTCAAAACATCCTATTTTGCATTAGTATGCATAGGAAAAAACTAAATGCACTATTTTAATCAAAACTTGAACTACACAACATATTATTAGGTTTCAGATTTTATTTTATGAGCTTCTTTCCATTTTGCTCAGTGGCTCAGGATTGACTCCTCTGTTAGTACATTGTGCTGTGGTTTCTGTTCCTTCACTCAGCCTGGTTTAAGTCGCTCTCAGCATGATGATCTTTGGTCCATATGCTTCTCTGACGGTGAACCACAGCTCTGCCTGTCAGGGGCAGGTTATTAGGTGAAAGACAACATACTCATTAGTGTCTTTGTAGATTATTGAGACATTAATTATGAAATATATGATCACAAAGCCTTGGAATAATGACAGCATCTGTTTGAAATATATGGCCTAAAGCCACCACCTTATTATATCTTTTTAATTAACTTCTGTAAGTAATGACCAGTCCAGAATGACTGCTAGTTCATTGAACTAATGGGAATTTTTCACTTTCACATTTCAAAACTACTTTGACAGACTATATTATATAAACGCCGACCAAGGACGTTGCATCTGAGTTTATCAATCAAAAATGTTCTCTCTTTCTTTAGCATGGTGAGATGGGAGGTTGAGGTATGCACTCACCGATTTAGTTAAAAGGAGACTGATGAACCAAGTCAATGATACAAGGTTTTTAACAGAAGTAACAGAAGTGAGTTTGTATGTCTGATTTTTGTCATAATTTAATCAATTCATGATATGTTTGACAACAGAAGACTGACATAAGATATGGTGCGAATAAGAATATAACTCTCCCCATTTTCTGATCCACCTCACTGATAATTTTATAGCTCCTCCATTTAGAAAATGTTACCCACATGTCTATCTATCACATCTCTGGTTCAGGGACCAAGAACCTTAATGGCTTATCATTCCTTTCTTTATCTCCATATCTGTCACTGTCTCAGTGTGTGTGCATAAATCATTACACCCTCTTTTCATGCACATTCTCCCATAGTCACATGTCTCCACTTTGACTCTATGGATTTATGGGAAACAGTGATGCCATGAGGATTACTCACCTTAAGGTGACACATAGGTGACATAAGAGGCCTATAATACATACATATTCCTCCCTACTGCATATTGCATGTGCTAAACAGGTCACACATGAAGATTGTATGTTACCCCAAATTAATTCATGTGTTTGGCCCAGGCCATATAGTTGTCAGGGTTGTTGGATTTCAGTGACTCATTCTAAGCTTATTCTTAAGACCTAAGACATTGCCACCTTGTGTTATTTATCACACAAGCATAATGGTTATCGTTGTCTCCAGCTGAAAGACTTAAACCTTCACCTGTAATGGACTCAAAATGTCCATAAATATCAAATAAGTGGTGATAAGTGTTTGTGTGTAAGTCCAGCTGTTACCACAGCACTACATTAGATTTACTGTGAATAGGGAAGAGGTCCATTGATCTTAACAGAGAAGTGATGTAGTGCTTTATTAAAAAGAGAGCAATTCTCTCCATTACAAGCACTGATTCCAATATATCTTGAGTCTTAACGCTCTGGTGATTTTAAACTTTTAATCGAATAAGTTTGTCTATTTAAAAGGCCGAGTGCTTGCAGAGGGGGGAAAGCAGCGATTATTTGACTGTTGATGCAGAGCCTGTGCCCCTGAGACTTTACTTGGACTGGGAATTCATTTAAAAAATTGAATTGTCTGCATTTCTGCACTCGAAGCTGTTTCTTTGTCATGCGGTTGGCAATAAGTTGTGATGAAATGGAAGGAAAACCTAGAAAAATCAAAGCAACGTAATTAAATGTTTTTAGCATTTAGAAAGGTTTTGTATGTGTGACTTGTGTGACGCCGTTCTTGGGCAGTTTTTCTTTATTTTAGAGTCAGTGCAGTTTGCTGTCATAAGGTTCCTAAATTGGAAAATGTATTCATGCCTTATTTTTTAACAACATTTGAGGACTTGGGAAGGATGTAGAGACGCTACAGTTTTGTGTTTCCACCAGTGTGATAATACTGCTGATGGATTAATTCAGACCTGCTAATTCAGGATGGATTTAAGATAAAAGAACCAAAGACCCTCTGCTACAGCTGCATCAATTAATTAAGTTGAGAATTACTAAAGATATGACTCCATTCATCATCTGACAGCACTAATGAGTGAAAATATGAATCGACAAATCTCCTATCATTGCTATCATTTATTTTACTGGCACTGATTCTGTTGCAGATTAAATATGGGTTATAAAATATGAATCTTCTAAATGAATATGAAGTTGTACAGTACCTGTTGGTGTTTGAATATCTCTTTGGTGATCTGTAAAAGCCCTCCAGTTTCCCAAATATGTCAAGGGAGTTCATATTCAGTAAGTACATTTGTAAGACCATTTATTTTGCAGTTGTTGGACAAAATAATGCACTAAGAGGCAGTGTGAATAATTTAATACCCCAGATAAAAAAAACTCATTCCCTATTGCAGTGTATCAAGTTTCAAGCATCAGGATTGACACACAGTTAAGGATTGAAATAGAATTAATTGCGACAACTCTGTCAAGTCTCTTTCCCGCGGAGAATCAGCCGGTTGTCCGTTGTCCTCATCATTGATTCTGGACACACACCGAGATCACTGGTGGTCGGGTTCTAGCCTCAGCTGAGGAGCTTGGCAGAGCTGCAACTGTGCAACTCTGTCTATCACGTTGTAACCCTTTAATCCTAGATAGATGAAAGGTTCCCTTTCGCCAGAACAGTTGAGGATGCAAGGTCTGGCGGTGAACAGTTTGCCAAGTCGTCTGCCACAGACAGCAGAGGCAGACGGCCGGGTGATCCTCTGATGCCCCACCCACTCACCCGCAACCCTCACCAGGGTGGGTGACCGTCTGGTTCGCATTGCCCCTCCCATGCAAACCCATTTGTGTCTTGTATGTCATGTGTTTGAATACAGATATTTTCTAAACCTCATTTGTGGCCATCAACTAAAAATAACTAATGATCATTTTCATCATCGATCAATCTAGTCTGAATCTTTCACAATTTGTCTGAACCCAACATCCTACCAGAATCCAAAGACCCTCACTTTACTATGCTAATGATAAATTAAAAAAATATATGTCTTTCGACCCTCAACAACTTCTCATTACATCGACTTAAACTCGGTGGGGGAACTTCTACAGGTCCCCAGGAAGTGTGTCGTTAACTGTTGTATTTGGATGAACCTTCTAGCTATTTTTATGTTTTTTGGGGAAATACATAAATCCGGACCAACCCTGCTACGTTGTATCTGTTTGTCTTGAGGTAGAAAACGTGTGAAACTGTTTTAGTTTGTTTATCTCCCTCCAGGCCACAGGAGGAGGTTGGCGGTTGGGGCGGCTGAGGGTAGGGAGCACTTATGTGGGCTGTTTGTTTGCACATTTGCCAGCGGTGTGCCATAGACTTGAACAAACCCCTGTCGGGATGTATTAGCCTGCCGGATATCCCTCGCCTCTGAACAGCTAAATATTTTGTTTTCATCTCTAACTGCATTGCAGTACAAAGCCTTGACATCTTTACCAGCCGGGCCAGGCATGGTGACGTTCTGCTGTCTGTCACAGCTTGGCAGGAGAAACAGTTCCAGCCCGTCCTTCCAAGGTCTCGTCCTTTTTTTTAAATTGAGTTGTGCCGATCTGAATTGGATTCGAGTCAATGACGTGAGAGTCTCTTTTTTTTTTGTCAACACGAAATTATTTTCCACGTCCTGTGACACCTTGAGAAAAATAATCCATGACATTATTATTTGGACAACTACCCACATTGCCTCTATTTATCACTCTGAACAAGGTTACGTGTCTAAGTTTTGGGTGGCTAACATGAGCAGTAGCCAGAAAATCAAAAGACAACGTTAAAGCACAGTGTCTCACACGGGACATGGTGTCTTTGAAGAGATTTCTGTATTTCAGTCTCCAGGTGGTAGTAACTGTCCTCCGACACTGGACTCCAACAAATGAAGATCATTATCACACCGAGCAGCTCTATACGTCTTTGAAATAGGACGGCAGTGATGAAGAAGCCTGAGTTAGTCCTCCTAGATAAATAAAGATGAATGAATCAGCTCATTGTGCTGGTCTTCCTGCTGTACCACCCACCATTAGGCTCTTTCAGTGGTCGAGATAAGAGCATCATGAATAATGTTCCAACATGAGGCTGGACAGACTTTTCTGAGCCACCTCACGTATTATGCATGAGATCACTTCCAGTCAGAGGCATTCTGCAAATATCGGCGACTGTCGGCTCTCCTCCAGCAAACCACTCCCTCCTTGATTTGGCTTGATTCTGCATTGTCATCCTCCTTAAATTAACCCTCGATAACCCGCCGCCGAAGACATTGTCTGATTGCCTCTCTCAGGGCTGACAGGCCCATCCTGGTGAGGAGGGGCGAGCAGATGAAGAGCAGGGAGGGGGAGCTGGCAGCAGCAGTAAGGGGTGAAAGTGGAAGAGTGAGGTAGTCCTTGATTCCTTTCTCTTTCGTTCCCATTTCTTCTCCGGACTCCTACTCGTCTCACAGCTGCTAGCTTCTCCGCCAGGTGAGCTTTAGCCTGTTTTCGAAGTAGGCGCGGCAGGGAAACAAACCAAAGCAAATCACTTCCGTGACAAGGCGACAGGCAGCATCCATCCCACAGAGGTGAGTTGACAGCAACGCTGGAAACTGGTCTACAACACACACTCTGTGGCTTTGTGTTACGTTGAGTCACACTGTGAGTCACAGAGAAACTGAGCCTATTAGCAACTTTGGCAGATGCAAAAATGGCAGGAGAGGGAAGAATAAAGTAATTTGCATGGATGTCTTGTTTTGTAATTGGAGGAGCTCAGTGGCATTAACTGGGATTAGGTTATTCAACAGGAAAATGGGGATGAGTGCTTTCCATTTACATCACAGAGCTCTGTGCTTAATGTGTGTGAATGTATGTATGTGAGGGAGAGAGGAAATACAGAAACACTCCTTAAGTGACAGTTATTGTCATGGTGGAGGAGAAGGAAATCTTTGTTTGGGCTTTGTTGTGTTTTATCCTGAGAATTCAGCTCGCCGGGGGGGCAGTTAGTCGTTCTTTGTTTTACTTGAAAGAAGCATCCATATAACACAAAAAATGTCAACAGTTAAAGACATTATGTAACAAAAATGGAACAAGTATTCAGAGTTAATATTCCTGTCGCAAATGAAGCTTACTTGTCCATATCCACGTTCACAGTCCACACAGTCAGTCTGAGCATCGCACTGTCAATCAAACAGCAGCAGAAGCCTCTCTTCACTCGAGCTTTGAAAACAAGATGTTTATTTTATAAAAAATACTAACTGACGCCGAGGAAACAGGAATTCACTCGCAAGGTGTTTTTTCCTTAAATTGCTCTCAGATGAGTTCTATAGAAAGTCTCTCCTGAATATCCATGTATCGTCAGAGTCATCCACAGGATTTGAATGAAATATATATAATACTTTTTATATGAATTGTTAACATCAATAGTGCCACAATTAGAGTTAAGGGTTTCTTAATCATAAATGACACAAACAATTCATGAACTCAAACTGGATTTAATTCTTTCGTCTTTAAATGCCATTACAAATACATGTTGTGCCTCAGTGTTGTTATGTAAGAGGTCCACTTCCTCTGAAGTGTTTGCATTGTCCTATCTGGAGGACATCCCCGATTAACTAACTTCAACACCGTCAAATATTTGTCGATCCCCTCATCTCCTTTATCTCTTTGATACAGTGTAATCACCGCTGTTAGTTTCCCTTCATTCTGCTAATGGCATTCTGTCCTCTGGGCCGGAGAAGGAACAAGACACAGTGTATTGAATATTGAATGAGATAATGTTTGCATGGTTGAGTGTCGCCTCGGCAGTGCATTCGCAGCATGGGAGCAGCTAGGTGCTGCAACACAGCAGGCCAAGAGCAAGCATTCGCAGTGGAATTCACCATAAAATAAAACAGTATGAACGGTAGACATCCTCTTACATCTTCATTTGTTTCACTATTCTCTGTGTTGAAGTCACATCTTTCCACCTGGTCGCTGTCTTTGGTTTGTGACCACACTATGTAGAACATTACAGTCAAAGGAAGCACATTTGTATTTGTCCAATGAATAGAAACATGGGAGACATGGGAAATACAGTGTGGTTTCAGGTGAAGTTTCAGGAGGGAGACTTCGTCTTGCTTTGCTTGCACCATCTGCCGATTTCTCTTCTTGGCTTAGGAAGCACAGGACAGAAGCTAATATCCTCCACCGCCGTCTTATTTCAAGCATTCTGCTCGGTACATTGTTGCTCATTGTTAATTTAAGAAGTTATGACACAAAAGTCCGACTCACCCGCCCCCACTGTGGGGTTATTGAGTTTGCCTGTTCCTTTTTTGATGGTGCAACCCCCAACCAGCCGCACGCCGTAGGAGATGTGGTGACGTGCATGTGAAAGTGCGCAGATCTGAGGGGGAGGAGCTTGGTTAGCCACAGCTCTCTCCGAGCAATCAAGGCCGATCTTAGCCCAGGGAGTCGGCCTGATGAAACATTTCAGCCTATTACGGACCGGCAAGCTCCCCGGAGGAGCGCCGCAGTTTATTTCTGTTTTCTTTTCATTTAATCAATCTTTTATTTCAAGAAAATCCACTGCACATAGATGCTCCTCTTCACCTTGTGATCACCCACAGAAATAAAACATCTATTACGTCATCAATTACTGTTCACTGAGCAGCTCCAGAGAAGCAGCTGGGCCACTGCAGGTTTGCCCTGCCCGGTCTCCGGGGTTGATAGGGGTGTCAATCAATATCGATGATATGTCCTAAGGTATCTGCACATTGTTTGTATTTTCATTCAGCAATTTTGTTCCCTCCGTTTGTTGTCTTGCATTAGAAAAACTCAGTTTGTTAATTAACATGCATTTGCTTTAATAATTACATTTAAAGTATTGAATGAAAGCCAAAGGGCATCTTTACTTTGTGCTCAATAGACATTCACTGTGACTCATTATGTTAATTAGGCGAGAATTACCCAAGAAATAGCTTTAATCATAATAACCGCAGTTGAGATTAATCCTCCATGCAGAAGACTTTCAGTTTTATATTAGAGAGACCACCCTAGGAGCAGGGGAATGATATGATGCTGCCAGGGGAAGCTGCACAAGATTATTCTCATGTTTAGATAAGAATTGTAAGTCAATGAGCTTCCTCACAGCCATCTGCCTCCGCTTTGGGTGTTATGATGATAGACTGCATGACGATCCTTTCACTGCTGTTTCATCGTTTCTCGTTTTTGTATTTCCCGAGTAAATCTGCAGCGCTTGATGTCGTCTAGACCGATTTGTATCAGTTTGCGAGAAAATATTACAAGTGACCATTCTCTAATGTTACAAGTTATCTTTAAAGCATCTTTCTCTCTGATGATTTAATGATTTTCTTCAGTAAATAACTATATTTATACCCAGCGACAGAGTTCTGTGTGTCTGCTGACAAAACCTGTTATGGAGTGCAGCCAAGTCACTTTGGACTGTTTCATTTTGTTTGGAGCAGCAAATTTGCCCCCGTTTGCCCCAGCTGTCTGTCACGCACTGAAGGGGGGTCTCAGAGGAACGGCCAGAGTGCACTGGAACTCCCCCGTCTCTTCTGAGGGAAGAAAAACTGAGCAACGTGCTAACTTTACATGTGATTGTCAAGGTGACCCGGCAGCTAATGTCACCACCAAAACTCATAAGCCCCACCCGGCACTAACAGCTCATTTAACCTTGGCGCTCCGTCAAATTGGAACAAGTCAGACGCAGTCGGCTGCTGTCAGATCAAGCTGCACTCACCTTAAAAACAAAGCCACGGTATCAGACAGGCTTAAAGGATGAGAGGGAACAATTAAAGGGAAACGACCCAGGCATGTTTCAAAGCCATCGATTTACACAGGCTGTATTTGCAAAAGCCTGTTTTGTGCTGAAACACGCTCACTCAAAGACTTGTGTTTGATATCAGAGCTCCTCTCACAGTGCTCAGCAGCAACCTCTTTTTTTCTTAGGGAACGACGTTAAAGCTGAAGATACACAGCTTAGAAGCTCAGACTGACAGCGAGGATGCTCTTTATTTCTTTGTGTGACACGATCCTCAGTGCATTAAACATCCATCTCTGAGACGCGTCTCCGATAATGGCTTTGACTCTCAGGGAAATGGAATCTCAAATTGACAGATTAAGGGTGGCAAAATGGAAGAAATTGGTTGAGATGCTCAGAAAACACAAAGACCCATCATGACCTGTTCTTTATTTCCAATTTTCTCTTTTGTGTTCTTTTCTAATTAAAACCTTTCTCAGCCTTGTGAGCACTTTGGCTTAAACAAATTGCATGCCTTTTTTTTTCAGCCCAATATTCTACATAAGCTGATCATATTATATCAATCTGATCTAAAGTTAACCCTAAAACCAAGCCTGCAGTTTGTTGTTGTATATAGTTTAAATTGAGTTATAGTTAGGCACAGACCTGGTCAGAAGTTGGCCGTGCAAATAAATGGTGCTCATTCTAAATATGTCATGAGAGCAAATCAATTCTGCACTGCTACAGTGGACAACTGGGTTAGGAAGTGTCTGCACCACATTCATTAAAAATAGTTTACAGGTGTCAGGTGAATACAAACCATCTACAAAATGTTGCGTTTCGACTCTAGCCAGTCTCCAGCTCTTTATAATTTTACTAAGCAACCTATAACTAACTACAGCTAACGTAAGACTAACAGCTCATTATTGATTTTCCGATCAAACATTTATTAAATCCATAATGCCATCATCTTCTCCAGACAGCTGCTGTATATACACGTCTGCACATCTCCAGCTCACCCACAGCCTCCTAAAAATGAGTCATTATTCTCTCATTTTCCGTCTGCCTTCGGGTTTTCATCCTCATCCCCCATGAATTATAGATGACATGCCTGAAATGACTTGTTGAAAAATTGTAATTAGCTTCTGGAAGTTGTTTCCGTTGTCTTTATTTTTTGTTTTATTATCATTTGAAACAGCCATGTCAAATGTTGGGTGTGCTGGGATCATTCGGTGGAAATCATTTTAATTCTGTTGGTGAAGGGAATTGTTTCCTGTTTGCATAAAACTCTTTGTTATCTGCCACTGTGACACAGATTACAGTGTGTGTGCTTTTGTGAGAAGTCATTTTGCGGGTAGTGGCTGGCGTCTGTGCTTGTGTGGGTCTGGGTCCATTCATTTTCTTCTCTTCCAGCTTTTAATATTTTTTACCACTTGGTACGATTAGTCAAGCAAGTATGGGTGAAGTCTTTTGCATTGACACACACACACACACACACACACACACACAAACAAAAGGCAAACAGAGATGAAACTTGACATGTTGGCACGGATGGCAATTAGTATGTGTGAGAACTCAAAGTGAAAGCGAGAGCACAATGAAATCAAAGAGGGGCTAATATATTATTATTGAAGGTGATGTATCATGTCTGATAGCAACAAATATGTTTCCAAATCAGAGAACCATGTTGCAGGGGTTTCTGTGCTGTACTTCAGCTGTAATTAAATGGTGTGTGTGGAAATGATCGGTGTGTGATCCATATGCTCGTCTTTCAGGGGGCTCACAGCGTCTGTCAGCCTTCAACGGCGGCTAAATAATGACGGCTATAATGGAGATCCTTTCATTTCTCCAGACACTCAGAGTTAATGAGAAGCTTAACAATTAATGAGCCAATACCATTTTTCCCTCTCAAAATGTTTTAAATACCCACAAGTCGATTGGGCCCAAAAAAGGATGCGCATCTGTCTGAAGAGACAAATTAAGCCATCACAAATGATATACAATCTGGCTGACCATATGATGGTTATTAGATGGTGAGGAAATTATACGTCATTGATATTTTGAAGAAAGTTTTAGAGTCAAATGTTGAAGATGGCACAGACACCATCAATAACTCTGTTGCTACGCCCTCGACTACATCTGCTGCCAAAACTACAAGGTTCCTTATCAATAAAGCTAACGTGGACCTTACCAGCCTCTGTTTCTCTCTTCTTCTCTTCTCCTGCTACAGTTGGGACGACAGCAGCTCGGTGAGCAGCGGCCTGAGCGACACGTTGGACAACATCAGTACAGACGATCTGAACAGCCCCGCCTACACTGTGGTCAGCTCATCACGCAAAAGCAAAGGAGCGCAGGTAAAGACAAAAGAACAACAACAAGACTGAAAACTGTCAAAAACTATAGGACGTGTTGCCATGGAGTTTGATACTGATGTGACCAGTAGATAATCTATTGACTTTTCCTTCGATGCCGCCATCAATACTTTACTTTTTGGTTTATTATTAGTGGAACTATGATCAAATCTTCTTCTCTGGCATGAGCAACTGTGTGGTCCCTGAAAGTCTCATCTTTGCTGACCTCCAGTTGTTTAGCTTCTCATCATAATGTACTCCAGGACAGTGTGACATCACTGTTAGGCGTGTTGACAGGTGCAAGAGACACACATCCGCCTCATCAGTGGTAACCTACTGGCCATGGTCTAGATTGAGGCTTTCAATCTGGGAGAGCAGTAAAACACTGCTTTTCAGCCTTGTGCTCATTTAAGGTTCAGTTTACTTGTCATGAGGAACACTATGAAACAGTTTAATGTCCTCTGTTGCAGAACGAAAGTCTGTATTACGAACTGGGTGTATGAGCTAGTAGCCTACTTCTAAAAGAGGCTATTACTGCATCTTTTCCCCTACTTTATGGTAGTGCAATACTAAGTCTTGGAAGCCCCGAGCCAGCAAATCAAACTAAATAAAGTAAAATATAAGAAACTGTCACAGAAACTGATAGCAATTGACACTGAATGATGAAAAATCTTATTATTTTGTGCAAATTTTAATTGGCAGATCAAACTAGATTCGTTCTTCAAATGAATCCCAATGTTCTAATAGCATGAAACCAAGGCCAGTTTGTATGTGAGCTCCAGAATCACAGCCGAGGGAATAATCTACGGACTGAAGGCCACTGCACAGCTCCTCATGGGCTTTTGCTTTATTCTGCCAAGTATCGTTGGCCCCCTTGTGAAATACTCAGCAGACTGGGATCTTAAGAGACTCTGGTGTTGCTAGGGAGACTGGCCATCTGTTAAGGTAGGCTAGTTGGCATTGTTGTGTGTATGTGTGTGTGTGGGTGTTTGTATGCATCCCAGAAGAGGAGATCTGGACACGGGTGATTTCAAACATAGCTACAACGTCACACCAGAGACAAGTCCTGCTGCTCTGTTTGTGCAGGGACTTGTATTTTATTGGGGTGACAGTATTTGTTTAAACTACTCCTCTTGAAGGTCATATGCAGATTGAAAACTATTACCTGAATGTAGCCAGTATTGCTCAAGACAGGCTCCAGTTAACCAAATATATTTTCAATGTGTCAATTCATAAATTACTTACAACTTTGTATTTAATTACTTATATATTTTTTTGCTGTCAACATTGTTCTTATTTAACATGGTCCTGCAGTGGCAAACATGTACTGTTTATATAACTCTCCCACTGGTGAGTTATCAGGAAAGGTTTCTTTCTTTTTCTGATTCATCCATCAATCTCTTCCTATGTTTTCTTTGACAACCACCACCACCCCTCCAGTCCCAGAGAGGAAGCAAGTCAAAGCATGCAGAGCAGGAGGTGAGCAGCAGCTGGGCCGGAGCCGAGGACCTCAAGAAGGTAGAAGAGGAGTTGGAACAAAGCATGGACCCCAGCAGCGGCTCCTCCCGGTGGAAGCCTTCCTCGTCCTCCTCCTCCTCCTCCCAAGCCCAGGGCCAATATGAGGACGCCAGTCAGAAGGCCACCGCACTGGCCCAGATGTCCCAGACGGGCTCGTGGAGGAGGGGCATGACAGCCCAGGTGGGCATCACGCCACCCAGGACCAAGGGTACGACTGCTACCCTTAAAACACCAGGTGGGGAAAGTCACACTGTTTTTGCATGAATGAAACTAAGTTTTGCAAACTTCAGAATACAGCATGATATATTGCGATAATTTATAAGTGTTTCTGTGTTATTATACCATAATTAATGCAATAATTGTATAAGTGATCAGTTTCCTTTTCAATCCTTGTTTTTTCCAGGATTTTCGAATGGCGAGTCATAATTTAAAAAGTGTTTGACGATTATTTTCATTGACACGTGTTTAAAGACCCTGAAGTGACTCCTCAGTTTTATTTGAGAGCATGTAGCAGGTTTAGCAGCTTTGTTTTAGATAAATATTAGTTTTCAATGCAGCTGAGCTGAGACAAACTCAACCTCTGGCTTTTGGCCAGAATTTACACTAATTTGGCTTCTCCTATTGTGTGGCAGTGCCAGGCCAAGAATCTGCTGAGGGTGTTGTTTTTGTATTTGTGCTAATAAGTGTTTATGCAAATTAACAGGCAAAACTGATGATGCTAAGGCCTCAGAAAAGGGCAAAGCACCTTCTAAGAGTTCAGCTGGCATCCAGCGCTCACCCTCTGATGCCGGGAAGAGCAGTGGAGATGAAGGCAAGAAACCCCCCTCTGGCATTGTGCGCCCACCCACCACAGGCTCATTTGGATACAAGAAGATCCCAGGTCCCAGTGGTACCCTAATCACCTCTAGCGGGGCAACACTCACCAGCGGCTCAGCCACCCTGGGCAAGGCGCCCAAATCCTCAGCTGCCCTAGGCAAAGGCACAGGCATCGGCGGTGTGCGGAAGACCAGCCTGGATGGCTCACAGCCCCAGGATGATGGCGTCCTGCTGAGCTGCGGAACCTCCAAAATGACCCTCCAGTACCGCTCGCTACCCAGACCGGCCAAATCCTCCAGTGGGGTGTCAGCAGGGCGCAGCGGGCATCGCTCCAGCTCCAGCAGCATCGACTCAAATGTCAGTGGCAAATCCGCTGGTGGGGCAGTCACACAAACGGGGGCCAAACGCAGAGATGGAAAGGTGGCCTCGGATCGCACCAGTCCCGTCACAATAAACCAGACAGACAAGGAGAAAGTGGCTGTGTCAGACCAGGACCCAGCAACAGGATTATCCACATCCCCCAAGTCCAGCCCTACCTCCACTTCATCGGGCCAGACCGGCCTCAGGCAGCCAGGCTCCAAGTACCCTGATATTGCTTCTCCTACCTTCCGCAGGTCAGACACACAAAACAGGCCCACTGCTTTCATACTGTCTGTGTCCTTCACCATGTGTGTTTCTACGTGAATCAAACTCTACATTCACCACATTCCTTTTTATTCCCTTGATTATCGGCAATTTGCAATTTTCTTGTCCACAGCGAGCATGCCTTTACCTTTTTGTCTTAGTTTAGAGATTCTCGAAGTCATCTACAAATCTATATCAGATTTGCAAGTCAAAGAGGGTTTTCATTCATGATGATGAACTGATGTTTGTTGTGCTCAGTTATGTTTTCCTGATGCAGACTCCTGTAATAGATAGGGGAATCCATAGTGGTGGTAAAGTGACACCCTGGCTTAAAAGTTATTTGTCATCTACGTACATTTTAGATGTGTTTGGTTGCATAGAAAGACAAAAAATAATCATATATCAGTGCCATCCTGAAAAAAAACCTGATAGAGTTTTTGTGGTTGCACAGCAAAGGGTTGCCATCATAGGTTGTTACCTGGTGCGTTGATAAGCCACCGCAGATGAAACATAACTTTACCCCCAAGCTGAAGGTCTGATGGCTTTTCATTTAGTGCGTACACATCCAGCTCAGCAGTCTTGATCAGAAGCGACAGGAGACAGGAGTTTCTCAGCTCACCAATCCCCGACTCATTAGGTGCATGCATTCGACAGGCATGTCCAAACACTCATCCCATCCGATTTGTCAAGCCGACACGTTTCATCTGCATGTATTTTCTTTTTCCTTCAAGAGCGCGTCATCTGTATACTTGGTGTGATTGTGATGACAGACTGGGACAGACTCAGGCACCGTCGCAGGCTGCCTGCAGGAGCATATGCAGGAGGCAACCAGGGTTGAGTGGCCTAACAGATTAGGTTATTTAAAGTCACAGGGTTGAAACGGGCAAAGCTGTGAGAGCAGATGTGTCTATGTAAATTGTGGCAAGTTCGCAGCTGAAATGAGGTGGAGGTTTGCTGCGAGGGATAAATGTGTTGGGAAGTCTGCTCGGTATTTCATCTGCAGTTTAAAGTCAGCGTTACAATAAAGATGTGGGGATGTTTCTAGACTCCGTTTTTCACTTACTGCACGGATCCTTGCATACTTGCTTCTTGTTACTTGTGAATATTTTGATGTATGATATACAGCACACCCCTGAGATAACCTCTATGTCATCCACTCTTTCAAGCCCAAAGTATACCAGAGTCTTTCATTTTCTAGTATGGATCTTGCAGATGCTCATCACTTGTCCTTTGAGCATGTCTGAATGACTGCACCCACCTCTCTACCCCCAGATTGTTTGGCACCAAAGCCAGCAGCAAGGCCAGCACTCCGGGCACGCCCGACTCTGGCAAGTGCCCCTCATTACTGGGCAGCCCCCACGGCACATTGGCAAGGCAGGCAAGTCTGGATTCACCCTCCTCTGGCTCGGGGAGCCTGGGCAGCGCTTGTGGCCTGAGTGGTGGTAGCAGCCCACTGTACGGTAAAACCCCAGACTTGTGCACTGACTCCCCGGCATCCAGTCCAGCTTCTGGCCTCTCCCTGCCCTCCAACGCTCGGCCATGGCCTGCCTGTAGCTCGTCAGCTGGCAGCAAGGACACACTGAGCTGCCAAAGCATGACCAGTCTGCACACCAGCTCTGAGTCTATTGATCTGCCGCTGGGCCACCACGGGCCAAAGATTACACGAACCGGCAGTGTCAAGTCCACCCTGTCTGAGGGGTGAGTAACAGGAAATACGATCGGGCTGAATCGTATTCATTGTTTCATTTGAGAACAGAGACAGAACCCAGCATCTCCCTCCCCTAAGATCTAAACATACCAGGCAGAGTAAGCTTAGATTATAAAAAGTAATGATAATAATTACAAATAAATCACCCAACCAGCACATAGTTTGGTTGGTTAAGTTTCTTTTTCTGGCATGGTTTTAGTATTTTCAAAGTAAAATCTTTGAGTATACACTTGGTGTTATTTACTTCGGTCAGAAGAGATGTGCAATAGACCTATGACTGTTCCCCGATATTATATCCCTATATAATAAATACATTTTATTTAATATATATATACATATATATATATATATTTAAATAGATATTCCTGACAAATTGTTCTTTATACTTGAACTTTTTTCACTATTCTGTCAACGACGTGACCTACCAACTTTTACAAGCAAGTCTATCACATTGGTCATGTTGCAATGTTTTACTGGCAGCATCATAAAACTCATCAACTGTAGGAAGTTCTATGAGAGTATCCCTCGTGGTCCCACAGCCGTGCCAGAAACAGCAACACAGCAAATTCAGGTCGTTTCAGATGCTCATTCCCATGAGAAGTCTTTATTAGGTTGTTTCCATTGTTTTGTCCACATACTGTGCATGGAGGATAGAAAGCAGAGCACAAATTTAGTTTCCCTTAGTCGTTTAGTTTTATGTCTCAAAATGAAACAATTGATTTAAATATTACTTGTGTTTATATTTGTTGTTTATTGTACTGTGATGCATTACTTAGCATCTTTAATGTTTTCTTCATAGAGTACATCTGTCTGCATATCGTGTGTGTCCGTTAGTGCGTGTGTCTGAAGTCAAGTTTGTGAAATGTGACAAAAGTAATTATTGTTGTCAGCTAGCGCAAAAAAAAGAACCAATGGTCTCCGAGTTCATCTAATTTACTCATCCTCTTTGTTTTAACAGCATGCCTCTTGACAGAAACACGCTTCCCAAAAAGGGACTGAGGTACAACACATCTGCAGCCAATCTCACCCGTTCTGTTCCAAAGATGTGCTTGCAAGATGCATGTGCATGTAAATTCCAAGCTGTACCAAGTGTTGTAGTACAGTTTGAGTAGCTTGATGTGGCATTTACTGCAGTAATTCCAAACCATGACAAACCAAAACACCTTAGTTTACCCTATAGACTGTTTGTAGAATCTAATTTTAATTGAACTTATATCCCTAAGTTAAGGGATATAAGTTTAAAAGTGACGGATATTTTGTTAAAACACATAGCTACAGCATTAGTTTAAAAAAGTTAGCTCAAATGAAATGATATATTTTTTTAATATTAATAATAGCTTAAAGTTATTTATAAATGCTTGAAATAAACAGGTATGCATGATTCATTTGAGAAAGCAATGGACATGCACTTGACTAAGACAGGTTGAGAACTACTGATGTATAAATCAATGAGTTGTATTGATTATGTACTAATCACCCTGCACACCACATTCCTTCACAAATCAGACTAGCAGTGGATGAAGACTTTTTACAAATGCATTATACAGAGCATTACTGTATGTAATGAAGTAATACAAGACTCCCTTTAACATCTGTTACATTTTCCATTATGTTTTTGGTCACCTTAGGTACATGTTTATCTTCCCAAAGTCACTCTCATACATTTTGTGTAACCTCCACCAAATGCTGAAGGGCCCAAAAGTGATGATAGCTCAGTATCTGATTTTGTACCAGAGAGCCTGAAGTGAGGCAAAAACAATTCCTCCGCAGTATGAGATGATCAGGCAGGGGCATGTTTGTCTGCCTCCCCGTGTGCCCCCCCTTATCCTCTCTCCTCATCTCGTGCACTGCTAGAATGCGGCACAAACAGCCACCATGACAGAGCAGTTCTTCCTCAGCTCCTTTCAAGGGCCTAAACACCCTGATAACATTTCCCTCTGTTAGAACGGGGGCGTTCTTCCAGTGTCGTTTTTGAATTTAGTTGGGACCAAAGGGGGAGGGACAGAAATACCATAACCCATTCATCACAGTGGCACCACCACTGCAGGGAACAGCCTCTCTATCAATTAATACATGACTGCTGCAGAGGGGTGGGACAGGGCATGCTGGTTTACAAACCATTCTTTCATTTTGGTATTTGGAACTTTAACTTTATTGCGCCTAAGAGCATCGGATCTTATACTTCACTTAATGCCAGTTGAAAGTGAGGCCACACAGCACTTTTTACGCCTGATCTTTAGATTTTCTTACAAGTAGAGCTTAGACTAGTAATTGCCCCCATTAGTCATATAAATAAGCATGTTGCTTCTGCTGATTGGGGTTCTGTAAGTGCTAAGTTTACTGAGTCAAACAACGACCTCTGGATATTTCAGTGTATTCCATTTCAACTTCAGTCAGGGCCGAATGCTGCTGTGTCACTCAGATGCTACTGTGCCACCACATTCAACCCAGTCATTCAACTCTCAGACACCCAATTCCCTGAGGGAGAGAATACAAACCATAGGCGTTGGGCGCGGGGTCAGATGTGACAAGGGTAGTAATAGGGTCGCTGGAAGGAAGACGCCGCCTGAAAAGGGATGAGTGCAAACTCAATTATCATCCTTAGAGGATTAAATATGGCTGATTGTCGTGCGTGCGATAAGGGCCTGCTGTTGCCGAGCCACTCTGGAGCTGGGGAGAGAAGAAATGAACCCCAGTGTGTGTGTGTGTGTGGCAGCTCTGAGCAAGAGGAGTATGCTTATATGGTGTATGAGTTTATGACAGTGTGTAGATATAAGCATGTACATCAATGTGGTGTGGCTGCACATTTTGTATGTCCCTTCTACTCACATGCTTCTGTGTTATGAGCTCCACACTCATTGCATCAACACAGAACTTCCCTACTTGGAGTTTCAAATATCTCCATGTAACAAGTGCATGCTGTCTGTAACCATTCCTGCCATGGGCTTACGCCGTCTTTGGGGGTTTCAGGTACCCTCCGTCCTCCCGGCAGGCGTCCCACGAGGAAGGGAAGGAGTGGTTGAGGTCCCATTCAACAGGGGGGCTTCAGGACACAGGCAGTCAATCCCCACTGTCTCCTCCAGGAGCCTCCTGCACCACCACTGGAAAATACCACTACTCCAACCTGCGTGAGTCTGTAGTAATAAACTGTGATGGAAGCATATCATATATCATATTCACTGGGTATTTATTTAGTATGTGTGTGTGTATGTCTTATGTATTTGCCCGCAGTGAATTTTAATGAATTAAGCAGAGGGGGTTATCCAATGTGTTTGCATTAAAATATAACGTGTACAAATAAACCAATGAAGTTCGACAAAAGATGGATACCAAGGCAACAAAGCAAAATGGCCCAGATGAGGGGCATGAGTATTAAGTACTATTGTATTTTTATGACTGTCAATTATTTTAGCAATGTTTTCAATGCTCTCCATGTCAATGTGAAGTGAGAAATTTGAAATCTCTTGAAAATTAGCATTGTCATAAACTGAACTGTAAAAATAGATACTTTTTTAATCCAGAAATCAAAAACCTATTGATGTAAATTAAAATCTTAGCTCCGTAAGTAGCTTTGAATTGGTTGTTGGTACGTCCATGAATGGTGGATAATTGATGCATGTACTGGTGCAAAAACACAACAAGTTTAAATACTGATCTTGTCTGTTCCCCCCCCTCTCTGCAGTGAGTCCCACCAACATTAGCCAGTATAACCTGCCACCAATCAGCAATTGCATGAGCCGATCCAACAGCATCCCTGCCCATGACTCCTTTGACCTTTATGAAGAGGGTCACCCGCTGGGTAGCAGCGCCACCTCCTTGGAGGACCGGCCACGTGGCATCAGCCGCTCTGGCTCCTTCAGGGACAGCACTGATGAAGGTGGGGGTCCCTCATAAACACACTCTGTAAATACACTGCTTCAAAATGAAACATCTATACTAAGACGCATTCAGAAATAATTAAAAGTCCACGTTCACCAAAGCAAAGACCCCAGTCATCAAGTACTTTACTATCAGATTTAATGAGCTCTCTCTCTGTGTTTATACTGTGAGAGAGTTGGCTGATGGCTAGCTCTTCTGATCTTCCTGTGGATGATTTAAGTGGTTGTGATTACATCCATAGAGAGGTCGTCCTTTTAACTGCCAAATCTGGGGGGTTTTCCTGCCCTTTTATAGCTGTTATGAATTTTACATCCTCTGAATGAGCTACCATTACTATCAAGTGCTAATCACTCAACTGGGTAATCAAGAATAAATAACAAAGCCATAAAAAGGATTTTAGATCCAACAGATAAGGTAGAACATGTTCACATATACATTTTATCTGTAGCATGGACTTTTTGCACCAATTTTTTTTTTTTTTACAATAAAGTATTTTATTGCTCACCAACTCTCTCAATGCTTACAGTCCATGGCTCCTCATTGTCTCTGGTCTCCAGCACATCTTCACTGTACTCAGCGGTAAGTAGGTGGACAACTTGTCTTCGTTATGAAACAGATTTTCATTGTTAGTGTTGCAGTCACGTATCTTACATCTCTAACTAATAAGTCATCCTGTAAAGTCAAAGTTAAAGCCACCCCAGTCTCAGATAACATTATTACATGTAATATCATAGAGGTTGCTCGTAGTGACGGAGAATTCCAATATTTCCCTCATCTCTGTGTACTTGTTCTGTCTGTTTAGTTTAAGTCACTTCCAGACAGAACAGGCAGCTGTTTGCAGGGGAGAATCTACATTTAACATTAAAGTATAAATTTTAAGTCGGAAATCATCCAAAAGATAAACATCAAAGAGCAGCATCAAATCAGCTTCAGCTCTTTCACATGCACTTTGTTCCAATATGTCAGTCTTCTCCCTTGTGTTTCTTTAGGAACAAGAAATGTCTTCTCATGCTGCATGCTTTCAGAGCAACTTTAGATAAGACTGTGGGCAGGTGTTTGTGTCTTACAACACAACCTGCTCTCGAGTCGTCGCAATCAGTGAGGAGGAGAATCGATTACCTCCCACCTCCGCCACTTTCCAATAACACTTACAGTTTGCAGAGGAAAGGCCTGGCTGACAAATAGAGATTGTTTTCACTTACAAATTTTCGCTCTGGTCGAATTCATTTGTTCATTCTGTGTTTTTTTATATAAATATAAACCATTTTCCATTCAGTTTTGTGTCTGATTTCCACTTTAACGCCTGTGATATTTTCCCTCCTTTTAATCTCTCTCTATTTGAAAGTTTCTCTTTGTCTCTGTGCTCACCTTTTCACAATCGTCTTCTCCTCTTCGGCATTAAAATGCTTCTCATGGTTTATTTTCTATTTAAACACAACACACAAAGCCAATGTTTCCTAACTTGGTTTTGCTGCTTTCTTACAGACTGAGGAGAAAGCACACTCAGAGGTAAGGACGGGGAACAATGTGTCCATCTGTCTTTCTGCATGTTTCCTGTTTGCACCTTCCTGCTTTACATCCATGTATTTACAGATATGTACACCTTGAAGCTGCTCAGTGGCTGCTCTGTAGGTGGGGGTGGGCGGTTAAGTGCTTTCTTATGGACACCTCAAAGAGAGCTTCTCACTTACCAGATTTTATTTTCGCTCTGTGTGGGATTCAGTCCAACAACCTCCATGACACATGCATGTGTGTCTGCCCTGAGGCGACTGCTGGTAGTTTGCTTCTGGATGTCTTTGTGTGCATTTGTGTGTCTTTCTCCATCACTGCATCCGGAGACACAATGTCTATCAAAGCACAACAGTGATATTTGTTCAGCTTAATTTAAAACCTCTATAAGTAATCATTTTTAATCAAAAATAAAACTTAGTGATGGTGGATAAAATGTATCAAGTTCTACAGCAAAGCAGTTTAACACAATGTTGCATTGCTTTTTCTTATCAGAAAATCATTCATGTTAATTTCATCTCGATCATAAATAACCACACATCCCTTCCCTGCTCCATTAAGTGCATAATTTACTAGTTAAAAACTAACACTATTCATATCTTACGCATGCCCTGCCACGTGGCTCTTTTTAATCATCTTCATTCAACAGATTATCACTGATTCTTCTTTGATTTTCCAGATTTATGTTTAGATATTTATATTACTGTTAAAATTCCCTGTCTCTGTTCTTGCTTTAAGCTCAAGGTTGGATCAAACAGTACAGGCAAATACATCTCAGTGTATGTTTATCCCTGCCAGATGGATGTAGTTTGGCTTTTCATGACAGCTTTTCTCAGTGCAAACTCTGACAATCATGGATTACAGTCACTGCGCAGCACCACAAGCGTCCCAATTTAAGTTTATTATCCCTCTAAACAGGCTTTGAACGACAGGTGACCTACACACGACCTGAATGCGTCTTAATTTACAGGAGACATTTGCTGTAATGTTGGCACAACAACAGCCTGACAAAGCACTGCTGGCACAGAGGATGAGAAAGGATACAAATCAACAGAAAACATAAGAATGACTTGATTTGGTATTTTTGAGAATTCTCAACTCAGTCTAAATCTAAAGCTGATCTGTTCAGACAAGGAAATAGGACCTTTGGCTGTGCTGATGTCTTTTCAACATCAATGTCAGTTCATATTGATATCAGGTATAGATTAAAGCAAAAAATGGAGCTTAACATCAAATATAAAATTCCCAAAAAAAAGGATACTGACAACAATTTGAAACTAAGTTAATCCCTGTGAAGACACCAGAGACCTTATTGTGATCATCCACTCCTTTTTGGTTCTTGCTTTGTCCACTTTGGTAAACTGACCTCTGACTCTTTCCTCGTGATAAAATAAACAATATCAGGTGTTTGCAAATACTGTTTGACCCAGGTGAGGAATATTGACTAACTCTTGCTCTGTTAGTCCAACCACAAGAGACAATGCTGTGGTGAAAGTCTGTCTCTCCCGCCACATTACGACATGCTGTTTAATGGAGGCATGCAACATAGTGTTAATTTATACTCTTCTCTTTTCAATCAAGGGCCAAACAGTCCAAAATTCCACGGTAATCCCCCACACTTTATGTTCACAGTTCATCCCAGTGTCTTACTACACAGTGTTACCATGTACCTGCACACTTTTCACATCAGCAATATCATGAAGGGAGTTGCAAGTTCAACACCTCTTTGCATTGCAATCAGTCTTAGTTATCTTTGCTTTCCAGGAGCATTAACCATTCATTTCCCTCTCTTCTTTCTTCACCCAACCAGCAAATCAGAAAGCTGCGCCGGGAGCTGGACGCCTCTCAGGAGAAGGTTGCGACCCTGACATCTCAGCTTACCACCAACGTGAGTTTGTTTACTTCGAACCGGTGTCGGGTAATTTGCATGATATACTGTCAGAGAGCTTTTATGGGAACTGTTGCCTATTAAAGCTCTGGAAGGAATAGAAATCTTTAAGACGCCCACTAATTCCTTTACTGTGTGTCCCTGTTGAGGCTGCTGTGCGAGTATTTAAGCTTTTGCGTGTTTGATTTTGTCGAGGTGTGGGTTTTTGCGCGCTCGTTCTTAGATGGGATGTTTTCTCCTGTGTGTCTGTGTGTCTACCGTGCAGCACGGATCGTCTCTTTGCTTTTGTTCCTGCCGTTGGGGTTTCAACAGGAACAGGAGACTCTCGCAAATTCAGCCAAGCGGAGAGAATCAAATAGAGATAGACGGGGCACAGAGAGAGTACGGGGAGATGAGGATAAGTGAATCTAGACTCTGGTGCGTCATGCGTGGGTGAAACCGAGTGTGATACAGAAGCCCTCCAACCCCCAGACCAAGCTGTCTTTGTGCTGAGATTCAGATGGATCGAACAAACTGCGTCGTCTGATCAAGCATGGAGGCAGACGCTTCAGCCCAATGCTTTGATCGCAAACTTTTGCAGAGGTGAAATTGAAGGCGAAACAGAAGGAGAACTTGACGAATGGAAGAGGAAGAGATGAATTAATAGAAGATTTACACAGTGACAGTAAAACAGCTTTTGTTGTGTTGTGTTATACTTGTTTTTTTAAAGAATTTTTTGGTGGCGTTCTGGTGTATCCAACATATATGATAATCCACAGATTGTGCAAAATGGCAATAGCTCTTACTCTCTAATTAATTTACTGCTACTGCCTCAGTACGCTGCAACATGTTGATACACACTACTGTCATGGTGTCAAGTCTTGTAATGCATAGTGTTTTAAAACATTATAAACATAGAGAATGATTTCGGTTTCTCCTTCATTTAGTGTGGTTATAGTAAAATAAAAGCCTGCAGCATCATTATATACAGTATTTGATGCTAGTCAGTTTCTGGCAGGAATATAATCATCACATCAAGAAAATCCCTCGGGATATTTAGCTAGATGAGCGACATTCAGACATTTAGAGACACATTTACTAGCATAAAAAAATTCTAGAGAAAATCAAAGTAATGATAGATGAGAACAATTTAAATTCTGCAGAGGCCATCATTTTTTGGCAACATACCATATTCTATGACTATTATATTTTGCTACAAAACCATCAGCACTGTGGCAATATCAGATAACAACTAAGACAAAATCTGAATAGAAGATTTCAGTATATAACACAATTTGCTCTCAATACTGCCTGGACCTCAACAGGGTTACAGAGCATCAAAACATGCTTTACTGTACCAATCCATTAGCAAACTCACACAACTGACACGTGACATGTGCTATACAGCTCCCACTGACATTGTGTTTAAATAAGAGAGAGATAGAAATACACACATGTGGTCGTGTCTTACCGCATCACTCTGCATCTACATGACAGCATGGTGGGCTGTTGGTGCTGTAAGCTCATCTTATCGTCCCAGTGGGGAGTGTGACTGTGGAAATGTCAGCCTCAGCAGCCCTCCTGTATGTGCTGACATCCCTCTCCACCCACAGTCCAAAGCTAGATGCTCGCTGCGGTGTGTAAGACATGCCAGAAACATTGTTTAATCTGCTCTCTTCCCGCAGGCTCCCTCACACATGGAAATATACAGTAAATTCACATTCATACACATAGTAGAGAAATTCAAACTCAGAAATAAACAAGTGTCAAACATTTTTGTAAATGTGTAATGCTATATCTTTTTCTTAATTGAGTGCAGAACTTTTTATTTATACTTTGAAACTGTCAACATATAGTCAATTTGAAGACATCTTGTTCCTTACTATGATAACACTGATTTATTTATAATTAATTCTCTAATGCTTAATTTATGTTTGGTGTGCGTTATAAAGGTCATATCCATTTGAATGTCACTTAATGCAATTATTTATATTTAAAAATTCTTGTTGGTTTAAAAAAATGTCAACATACAGGGGTACATTTAACCAGTTAAACATTCAACCATAAAAAACACCAAAACTGGAGTCATAGTAAAGTCCTGAGCAGTCTCATGTGTTCCCACGTTAACCTCCAGTGGCTGAGTGCATTTTCGTTTAAGCGAGAGGAGATGTGTAGTGACTGAGATCACGTGATCTTGATCTCATCTCATGTGTCACTTAAAACATGATTATCATCATCTTTATCGGTCTTTGTTGTGTTCAGGAAATTTAATCTGGATCTTAAATTAAGTGTTATGGTTGGGTTGTTACCCTCTGTCACCCCGTAGGATCTCATAATGGCTCCCACATTAAAAACATATTCATTGGGTACAAACCCCTTATGTTCCCTTAATTAACTGCCTATTTGTTATATTGCGTTGTTTTGTTGAAATGGAGCAGAATTAGCAGAACCAACATCCTGTTAAAGAGAGTGGGAGGATCATTTTTATTTTCTGAAGGGGGTTGGGGGGGGGGGGGGGGGGGGGGGGGGGGTGTTTGAAGGGGGCTCATTTTCTGGCTCTGGCTGTCGTTGAATCAGGTTTAAGAGTTCACTGCGTCACACTGTCCTTTCTCGTCTGTCCTTTTCTACCCTCCTGCTCTACCTGGAAAGGTTCTCCTTCCCCACCACTCCCTTCTCTTTTTCTTCTCCTCCTCCCTTATTAAGGACTTCGATATCGTCCTCTCTCCTCCTTGCTTTAGTTTTGAAGGGATGCAGAGCAGCAGTAGTTGCTGGTTTCAATGATTGTGCAGTCTTTGTCGTTCTTAGTCTGTCCCCTCAGGACACTTAACACCCTTGAGACGTCGTTAACATCTTTAGGAGGAGCATGGAGCCGCGCTGACGTCAATGCCTTCTACTCGTCTAGTTCTCTGGCTTGACCCGCCATCAACCTTTACCCTGGATCTCGAGATCATGACACACGTCAGAAAAATGGGGCTTCAGGGGCCAAATGTGGCAAACGGGACCGGGCCTCAGGCGCAGCACAGATGGTTCAGTCATGGGACACATTAGGGACAGATCAGCATCTCGCTCAGGGCAGACAGGTGGGCCAGGTGGGGGGGCAGTTGAGTCGGAGCTCACAGGTGGAGTTGGACGGAGATGTGGCGATGGAGAGATGTGTTGGAACAGTTGGTATTTCTAAAGGTCAAGACCTTTGCTGATTCATCCACGGACACAGAGGAGAAGAGGCAGCACAGAGGGTGCTACTGTGTGTGTGTGTGTTTGTGTGTGGGTGTGTGTGTGTCTGGAGTTATGAGGTCTTGAAGCCCTCACCAGATGAGAAAGATAAGGAATTTATATGTTGTCAGAGCTGCTGTATTGCACATTAAGGAACAAATGCAATTAAAATCAGTTAATGAAAGTCCTAGAAAGTGTAGTGATGACCATGTGTATATGTGTGTGTTTACGTGTGTATTTGTGTAGAGCAGAGATTGTCTGATCTGTCTGGGCATGCTGCCCAGCTCCCTGTGACACACCAGGCCTGACAGGTGTCTCAAGGTCTTGAGCTCGGGATGAGCGTGCAGTACACACTCACACATGCACACACAGATTTGAAATGCATGTACAGACCCAGCTCTCAACCAAATGCAGTCACACACAAACAACAGGTTCAACAGAGCAGATGGCCTCACGTTGCTGCTTCTTCAGGTGACAGCTGAAGTCAGGGGAGCAGCCTTTCTCTGATCTTTGGGCCTCTGTGATATCCACATGTCTCTCTCGGCGCTGAGTGTTTTCGTCTTGGTGTTAGTCCAGAGCCAATAAGATGAAACTGTGAAGTCGTATGAAACTCCCTGTTCAAATGAACCATTTTGAACATGCTTGGTGTAACTTGCCATTGAAATGGGAGGCTGACTCAAAGTGAAAGGCAACATATTTCTTTGTTTTCTTTATTAATCCCAGCAGGAGTTCTTCAGATCTGTAGGAAAAATCTTTGCACACCCCAGATAATTTGTGTTTAGAAAACATTCTGACAGAGCTCATGTTGCAGTAGAGTTCACCAAGAGTCCAACCAATCTAAGGCTCACCTTTAAATGTTAAATGTTTTAAATTGTCAATGTTGCAGTGACTAATGTGCAGTTGTGTGATATGAAAAAATCCTAATTTAAACAACATCATGAATCCTTTGCTGTAACCAGTGTCACAGAAATGACTGAAAACTGCATTTCCTGTCTCTCTGTGTCTGCAGGCTCACCTGGTGGCAGCCTTCGAAAAGAGCCTGAGTAACATGACCGGCCGCCTGCAGAGCCTCACCATGACCGCTGAACAAAAGGTACAAGAGTTTAGTCCTGCATGTGGAATATACGGTGCCCGAACTCCATGACGAAGGGATTATAGGGAGGAGAAATGATTAGAAACAGGCAGCTTGTGGATTAATGTTCAGTTCCTGACCCATGTGTAAGGTTTTCATCTTTTCCCACAATGTAATTATTAAAGTTTTATAGTTGTTGCATGAGTTCACTCCTTACCTTAACCAAAGTCATTTGACTTGCTTTAACTGCAAACCTTCCTGCCTTAAAGGGAGGTAAAAGGTTTTTGCGATATAAAAGGGTTCAGCATATTCCTTACACCTACAGCCCCAAATCCTTTTTACAACCAGTGTATTCTCTAGAAATCTTTCAGCATTAATCTGCCCTCAACTCTTCTTTCTTTGTTTTCTTACAAGTTGACTTTGGCACATAGAGGAGCTTTTAGAAGAGCACGAATGTTGCTGAAACACTGATCACACAGCAGCAATATGTTCAAAGATATGTCCTCACCACAAACTATGAATGCTTCCTCTGTTCACACTCAAACACACACACACACACATAGTGCACTGACAAGCCCTGGCACATTTTTAATCCTCTATAAATTAAAGCAGACCGGGATCTGGTGGAATATCTTTGTCAAACAACGCCGTCCCAACTTTTAATTAAGGCGGAAACCCCTGTCTACAAACCTCAGTGTGTTTTCAGGAAAGGCAGAATATATGACTCGTGTTGGTTCAACAGAGAGGACAGCTTCTTTTTTTTATTTCGAAGCAGGTGGTGCTGGCTTTGGGGCAGATCCACAGTGAGACTCCAATCTTCGCCAAAATGCCGTCCTCCTCTTTTTGTCTCTCATTCTCTCCCACTGATAGCCATGCCAGTGCAAAATTTAAGAATTCGTTCCCAGTGACAAAGCTAATGTGTTCATTCCAACAAACCCGGTGTGTCATCCTTTTTAAAAATAACCTGGTGTGGTCATCAATTCTGGGTTTGTTCCATCTGTTTTATGTAGACTACAAAGAATAGATTTCCCCGAATAATGTCTGTGCCTAGACTAAAAGCATCACCTTCCCTCTCTCTCTCTCTCTCTCTCTCTCTCTCTCTCTCTCTCTCTCTCTCTCTCTCTCTCTCTCTCTCTCTCTCTCTCTCTCTCTCTCTCTCTCTCTCTCTCTCTCTCTCTCTCTCCCCCCCCCCCTCCTCTCCTCTCTGTTCAGGAGACTGAGTTGGTTGAGCTGCGGGAGACGATAGACGTGCTGAAGACCCAGAACACAGACGCTCAGACGGCCATTCAGGTGGCTCTCAATGGCCCGGATCACCTCCACAAAGGTAATGAAGGAACAAACGGGGACGATTGGACCAGATATTTAGGAGTCCTTAAATACTTTACTGTTTCATGAGCAGATGATATTTTTTCCCGTTTGGCCCCAGAGGGAATTGAACCCAGGATACTTCCATTATTTGCCTTTATTAGTCACAGAAACAACCTGATTCAGAAGTTTATTCAATTTAGCAAACTAACTCCTTGAAAATGTGTTTTTAAAGCTAAACCAAACAACGCTGAAGACTGAAGAGAACATTCAATAAACCAACACATTTTAATACACCAACCAGCACATTTCACACTAAGAAATGTTTTGTCTGTCGTTTCCAGACCTGCGGATCAGACGGCAGCACTCGTCTGAAAGCATGTCTAGTATAAACAGCGCAGCCAGTCACTCCAGCATGGGCAGCTTGGGCAAGGACGCCGAAGACAAGAAGAAGAAGAAGAAAAGCTGGGTAGGTGGAAAAAACACAAAGAAGTCGACTCATCCCAGGGAGGCAGTGTTGACAATATAGATTTACTTACATATCTCAGGATACTTGCTTCTCTTATGACATCACACCATTACACTGAGTTATTTTTTCATTTTATAGGAGGTGGTTTTGCTCGTGAAGACTCATTATGCAAATGCATTATTCAATGGCGGTTAAGCTAGTTCAAACTTATACTCTATTCTTTATGCTAACATTAAAAAGTGAAATATCTAGAAGGCCTAGAAGATGAGCATGGATCTATTAAATAAAGTTTGATAAGTCACCCATTGTAATGGTTAAAAAAGGCCCAAATGCCTACAATATAAGACTGTACTGAATACTGCATATTCATCCGAACTGAAAATAGCAATACCTTTTTATTGGTAGTACGTTTAGTCCTTCTTTTACTGCTATATTAACTGATTCAAGCCAGTCTTCCTGTGAATCAGGTGACGATACAAGTCATCATGTACCTTGACAATCTACAAGTGTCATGGTACAGTGTCAACCAACCCACTGTTTGTGTTTGGCTTCCCTCCGTGAAACTATGTTCACCTCATCCCAATTTGCCATCATGTCACCGTTGCTACGTTACAGCACTGACACTGTATCAGTTGAGTGCCCCAGGTATCATTCTGTGGTGAGGACCGACAGTGGGTCAAGCAGAGCTGTTAACCACCCAGCCATTACTGCTTGAGACCCACTTAAAACTTCATATCCAGTGACAACAGCATGCAGAGTAGCTTGGATAGAAAGCGAAGTGGCCACTAACGTCACAGAGACACAGAAGTTGGACTTGAAACCAGGGCGATAGTGGCCCGGAGGTTTGAGAAGAGCTCTCTGAATTGGTGTGACAAGTGGGAAAGTCTGGGCAAGAGAGAAACTCTCACACCTGCCTTAACAGCTTCTGTACTTTTGAAAAGGGCTCTCGATCCCTCTATTATTCAACTGGACTCGGTCAAGTTTGGAGGTTTTTAACTTTCACTGCTGTTTCTTGAAAGCTCAAATAGTGCTTCTTTGATGGCTCGGTTTTCTAAAGTTTCCATAATGTACTTGCACCTGCTAGGGGGTAGACAAAGAGAACATTTGCTCGATGCAGTGCCCATCTCATGTTTCTCCTTCTACTGAGGAATTAGTCCATAAATAACCACAAATCAAGTCTGTAAATGCACGTCCACCACCATAAAGCTCCCTCCTCTCCCGCTGTCCTTCTCTCTGACGCTGCTGCTCTTTGCTTCACTCTACAATAGCAGCTCAGTGTCCCCGGCTGAAAGCTTATTTGCTGCAGCCCACTGAGTCAGACAGATGACATATTAGAAGTTTCATCTCATCCAAAGCTCACAGGGCCCGAGCCAGCTCTCAGTCTCTGCTGCAATGCAAAACGCTTGCCCTTGAAATGAAATGCATGCAAACAGCCCAAAAGTTCACCACAGAGTGTGACACCCAAGCCTGCCATGTTAAGTAAGATCCCCCCACCCAAAAAAAAAGAGTCCGGCTCATGAATACAGATCAATCCCTTTTTTTTTAGCAGCTATTAATTATTCATTTGCATAATTTCTGCCTTGGTGTGCACGTGGACACAGACATGGATGAAGCTGAACTGGGGAGAGTGGGATTTGAAATGAGCAGAAAAGTAGCAAGTCATTGGAGCAGGGCAGCAGCAGAGGGAATGTGCAATGCATATGTTGTCTGCTCTTCAGTGAGGCACCAACTTAAACATGAACATAAGCATCTGACCTGTTGAAGCGTCCTCAAGCAGGACATGGACTCAGGGTCAGTTCCCAGCAGTTGAAATCTGACCTCAGGTTTGGAGGTAGGGCTCTCAGTTTTTGCCAAAAATCCAATTCGAACAAATTTGGCATGACACCACAATCCATTCCAATATTTTCCAAACCTCGCATTCACACAGTCGGACGAGTTTGAACACTGTCCGTGGCTCAAAGCCGACAAACAGCCTCACCTTTTATTAAGCATATACACTAGGCTTCAATACATACTGGAGTGTGTTTCAGAAAGTACAAGGTAGTATTGAAATGTTTAATTTATGTAGTAGCATTAGTACTGTATTTGTGTGGTGTAGTATTGTATAATAATGGTTCATACTTGTTCCACAGAACATCTCTTACTTTGATACTGCAGGTGCTGTCATGAAATGCAGAAAGGGGAAAGTGTTTGGAAAGAAAAGATTGACATTCATTTGAGCATGTCATTTGAAGTCAATGGCATGTTAATAGTCATAAGTGCCATCCTTCCTCTCCATGAATCCCACTTTTGTAAAACACTTTTTTAAGTGGTAGTTAACCAAAGGGTTTCGACAATCAGGTCTGTGAATGTCTCTTTCACGTAAATGGGAGAATTAAGAAGATAATGGTCTGAATGTCATCGTAATAGCACTCATCATTATTGTCATAATCCCTGCAAAAGCAATAACCGTATTTTCTTTGAGTGAAATCATACAGTTGCTCAGTAAATCACACACATTTGCAGCAATTATCCTGACTCAGCAGAGCGTTTGCAGTAGCAGCAACCAGGAGTATGTGTTTTTTGTGTCTTAACATTGGGTGTGTTCTCCATCTTCAGGTGGCTGATTCCATCCCGGCTCAGGTCAGTGGATTCCAGAGTGTCTTCTTTATGTTTGCAGTGGTTGTTCCCATTTCCTTCTCCCCTCGCTTGACCTTATTGGTTCCTTCTTCTCTTCCTCTCAGAGCAAGCTCTTCTTTCTCTTTTCTGGAAACGTCGGCATGGAAACAACAACCCCCCCCTTTTCTTCCTCTCCTGTTAATTTTGATTGCCTGTTCAGTCTCATTTCTAGGGTCATTAAAGCCTTAAAGTCCGAACTCCCCTTCTCCATTTCTCATTTCCATCTCTACTTATGGCCTTGCTTTCTAAACCCCTCTTTACCTAAACCAGACAGTGACCATTGCTTGGACACAGCACAGAGTGACTTCCTGATCTGGCAGGATGTGATGTCATCTAAACTCGCTCTTAGTAACTGGCATGATGTGTTCATGGACATCGTTTGATGGCCATATTGACGTCTTTGCCCCTGTGTGTTTGTTTTTCTGTCTTGCAGCTACGCAGTTCCTTCAAGCAGGCGTTCAGCAAGAAAAAAACCAAGTCCCAGTCGGCCCATGACGAGATGGAGGAGATGATTGACTCTCTGCCGTCCTCGCCCAAACTGCAGCATGACAACAGGCAGGGCAGCATCCTCACGCTGCACTCCTCGCCCTCCACCACAGAGTGAGTTTTCACAAATGCATCCACTCCCACACAAATGTGCGTATATGCAAGTAACACACTTTTACAACACGTGTACATATCGCTGCATTCTATTAGAAGAGCATCTCTACATATGTGTTTATTTTCACTATTATTTTTTGTTTTTTTCACAATTGTCTTTAATCCCTCTCCTCACTTTTCTTTTCTTTTTCCTTTGACCTTTCTGTTCATGCTTCTCTTTAACATCTCTCCACCTGCTGTAGCAAGTGCATTTGCGATAGCAAGTCCTCCCCTATTTGGACACCAAAGAAAAAGCTAAACGGCCATGTTGTCTACAAGCACAGATCTCGGTAACAGGCACTGTGTGGCATGCTCCCATGGACTGTATGTGCAGTGGGGTGTGTTGGTGTGATTGACTTTTGCATTCTAATGATGCAAAAACCTCCGCATGTGAGAGGTGATGGATTTTACTAGCACACAATCTGGACCAGAACCTTAAGTTATCCAAGCGAAATTAGTAGTTGGTCGAATTAAGGTTTTAAAGAATAAGTAGTGACAATTTTCATACTAATGCCAATGCAAATTGGCTCTATGCCACTGCAAGTAAGCATGCAAGTATTCTGTGTGGTAGCTCCTGAGATCAGTTGTTGAGATGTCCAACGTGGCTTTCTAAGGGCAGAGCATGTGGAACTTTTTGAACCTGAAATGACACAGTAAACAACTTGAGTGTGACAAATTTCTGTTGTGATTTTGATGTAGTAAATTAGCATAGTGTCTAACTTAATGAAAATTGATAATAAGGACATGGCACCAATAGCACATTTGTTTTTGTAAATCCTACAGTGAATGAGGTCTCCTGCATTTTAACTGTTCTTGCCAAATAAAGAAAAATCACATATTGTATATTAAGACCGATCACAAAGAAGAAAAATTACAATTTACTTCGGTTACAGGAAAATCCGCCATACAAACCTTAAAAACTGCAAGGTTTGGAACCACAACTGGAATATTTATTTGACCTATTAGATTCATTGGCTGCATAAATAATGGAGTATTGTTAATGCAGAGGATTCGCTGTCCCAAACATCACTTCCTCATTCACCTCCTTGTGGAACCTACCCATACAGTTTTCACCGCCGACTCGAGCCTCCTTCCAAACTTCACAACTTCAAACTTCAGCTCTTTAATTTCCTTCAAGTGTGTGTGTGTGTGTGTTTGGTATAACCCTCGAGGTGACCCCTTCCTCCTCCTTGTGTGTAATCCCGGTTGCAGGTTGTGTGAATGCACCGAGGCTGAGGCTGAAGTCATCCTCCAGCTGAAGAATGAGCTGAGAGAGAAGGAGTTAAAGCTGACAGACATTCGCCTGGAGGCGCTCAGCTCCGCCCACCACCTGGACCAAATCCGAGAGGCCATGAACCGCATGCAGGTGAGGATACACTGACCCGTCGGGGTCTCTTTATGCTTGACACAGAGGTAAACTGCACGGGACAGCATGACTAACTGCCCATTTGCCTGGGGAGCGTGGTTACAAGGAACAGATGTCTACATTTGAAATTTAAATGGCCTTTTAGTCTGTACTCTGTGTTGTAGAGAAAATATATGAAAACCTCTCTTTTGATAAATTCCTAGTTCATATCAAATCAGAGACATCTTCTTGAGACAGAAACACCTTTTGTTGTGTCAGAGTTGCTTCTCCCGCGAAGGCTCAGACAGGCAGAACTTCTCTCGGTACAATTTATTTGGATGGAAGTGGTGTGACTCTCCCCCAGGGCACTGAAGCATGACAGCTACCAGGATGTTAACAGTGCATTCAGAGGGTTAGTGACAGGGCACCAGCAGGGCACCAGGATATCTAACACAGTCACTTTCACAGTGCCTACAGTACACACCTCATACTGACACTGCAATGCTCCCAGCCACCTTTAACCCCAAGTTAAATTTGTCAAGTTATAACTTGTTTGTCAAGTTGTCACACAGAAACCTGAAGTATAAACAACAATTTGCCTTTCATTTAATTCCCTGAGATGTTAATTAAACAAACAAAGTGTAACTTTTCCATCAATGAGTTTTCGAGGTAAATGAGTTTCCCTAAACTAAGCTAACGGCTGCTGCATTTAATATACAGAGATAAAAAATTGGGAAATTAGCATAGTCTGCTGTAGCTTACTGATTAACTTTACAGGGATCACAAAGTGCACAGAGATTCATAAGCTCCAATAAATAACACTCTTCACAGACTCCACTTTGCATGCACTGTCACAGTGAACACTTTTCATAAAGGTGAAGCTGTCCGTGAAGCTGAGTAAAAAAATAATGCATTCATCCCTATTGATATAGTGCAGCAAAAGCCACCCATCATTTCACAGTAGAATCTGCACAGATGCAGTGTCATTTCATATTCTTTAAAGAAGCGAATGTTCAAAGAGCATTACGACAGAAGTCTGTGTTGAGTGGATCTTTGTGGATGTGGATTGGCTCGTCTGCAGAAGCCCATAGTCTCTCCTCAGATGCAGGGATCATGTAAGGCTCCTTATCTGAGACTTAACCTTCAGCACAAAGAGAGCCTTGAAGATCAGAAAGCTGCTTACAGCCCATAATTCAAGCAATACTGATTCTGAATAACAACATTGGCCGGCCTGTGTGAACAGCCCGTTACCAAAGTCGTATATATATAATCGTATTTTTTTTTCTCAATGACCAGAATGAGATTGAGATGCTGAAAGCAGAAAACGATCGCCTCAAGTCTAGCGGTAACGCGACGCCGACGGCCACGCCCATCAAAACCGCCCGGCCGCCCTCCGAGACCTCCAGCACCTCCTCGTCCTCCTCGCGTCAGTCCTTGGGGCTGTCGCTCAATAACCTCAACATCACCGACACCATCATGTCAGGTCAGTTCAGTGTCAGCGCTGGTGTCGGCAGTGCATCAATCTGTGTCTGTGTGGATCAGTGTTCACAGGCTGCAGCTCGCTCTGAGGGGTGACTGCAGTAAGTGTGAGAGGGGTAGAAGTCAGTGAGAGGAATTTTAAGTCTTTACAATCTTTCAATAGTACATCTTACAATATGTCTGTTTGTTTGTTCTTTGTTCTCAAAAAAGTATATTCAGCTATTAATAATAAAACCTCCATCCATGGCATTGTAAGTGCTATGCTCTTCTGTGTAGTTAAGCCGTAGGACACTGTTCATGGTCTGCCGCAGCTCTCAGGGCAGACGTTTTTTTAAGCAGCATCAAGTTGGATTAGCTCTCTCCAAACATGCCTCAGTAAATGTGAGAGAATTGTGTTTGCACTGAGAAGTGATCCGCTGCACAAAATGATGAAACAGCTCCTCTCTCATCTGCGAGGGCTCATAACCCAGCAGGAGCCTGTTGCGCACACACACACACACGCACACACTCACACACGAGCGCGAACATGAGGAAATTCTCTGCAGGCCCGCTCCGTTTGAGAACTGAAAGAGTTTTGTTCCTCTCACTTGTCCAATAATTAACATAGAAGGCACAGCTCTCTCCGAGGACTCAGGCCCTCGTTAATTGATGGAGGGATGAGCCAAGTGCAGTGACGCGTGGGAAGACGAGTAGGCCAGCGGGCCGTTATCACCCCAACACAGAGCCCTCGGCTAAAGGAAGCCAGCTGAATACAAAGTACTCACTTCTCTCTCCAACATGGAGCCTGGGAGTAAAAGAATGAAAAGATTTATGGTTCAAGTTGTGAGTGTGGGATTGTCGTCAAAGGTTAAAGGTGACAGAAAACAATCAAATGAGTCAAACTGGACCAATATAGAAGCAGCTACTTAAATAATGCAGTGTTTTTTATTTGCAGTTTTATAATATATATATATATATGTTATACTACTGCAGTGAGGCCAATATCAGTGACTGTCAGACTGATGAAGTTACACCACTGGTCATTCAGCCAAGTGTTGGCTGCTGCTCTTTCAAAATGCTGAAAACTGTTTCTATAGAATGCTGCATGAGTCCTGAAATCCAGAAATAAGTTCCCTTAGTCAGAAGTCCATGGGTTTTTCAAATAGCTTAATAAGATGCCTTAAATAAGATGATTTACACAAGAGCAGGACATCGTCATGATTGTTACAAAGTTGCTAATATTGTTGCTAATACAGGTACAAATATGTACAGTTTGCGTCTCATTCAGTTTAATGCACAGCAGTTGACAATAAGGTATGAATTGAGCTTCCTGTTACTTTACATGTGAATGTATCAAAGTCACAGCACAGCTCGTTGTTATCTTACAGGTGAGGTTGCAGTTATAAATCAGTATATTAACAGTGTAGAGCAGCAAAATGAAAGTGCCTGTTGGTAAACATGTTGTTTTAATGGGCTGACTCTCAGTCACTATTTCATACTAATTTATAATAGTAAAACATGGATGAGAACAGCTTTGTCTGGATTTATCACTATTAAAATACTGTATATGTGAGCACAGAGAGATGGAGAGGAGCAAACAGTCAAGGGGCTCAAACAGGCGGACACCAAGCAGAACACAAAAACAACATGATGATGTCATTGGTAGTCGTTTACAGCAACAGCTCTCACACTACATCCAACCTTATAGGTTTTGACCAAGTCTTGTTCACTGTGAACAAGAAGTAGCCCCTAAAAGTTAAAGCTACTGTAACTAATATTCGTATATGAACAGTGAATAACATTACTACTTGTGTGTGAGAGGAGTTGCTTGTAGTGATGAACCTGCAAAGATTTAATTCCACAGAAATTTAGTATTTTAGAATCTTTCGGCTCATCGTTTTGGACACTGGTTTCGGTGGTTTCAGCTCAAAGTTATTTTGATGCTGATTAATTATGCATAAAGTGAATTTAAATGTTGAAATGTTGATTCTGGTTTCTTTCTTACACCCATACATCATTTTGCTTTCCCAAAATTGTGATATTTGTGAACTGACGGCTGGAGAAATGTGTTGTGTGTCAGATTTCCACTCAGCAGTTAAATATTTGGTTTCCTGTTGATGTTGAAACACACTGTCAGCTTGATCTTCTGTTACTGACGGAACTTTCATCTATCAAAGGGTTTTTCATTTCCTTATTCTTTGTCTTGCCCTTCAATCTATTTGATCTACCAACACGCAGTTCATCTTACGTTATCATTCTGCACTCTCACTAGAAATCCTTCTGAATGAGAGCACTGATTAAATGTAAAAGTAATTATCCCATGAAAGAATCCAATTAACAATCTTTTCACGTTGGGGTCTGTTTGTCCATTCCCAGCTATAATTTGCTGGCCGGCAGAGCGAGTTTGTTTATAATGAATTTAGTCTCCGGCAGATCAGAGTTGGTTGTGTTTCCTAACCCAAAGTTTAATTTTCAGATATTCTACTGGATGACGGCTACGAGGGCAATCTACGCAAGGAGGGCCGGAGTGTGCGGATCGTGGTCACCGTCAGCAGCGGGCGAAGAACCACTAAGGTCAGTGGATGAAGACTTCACATTATTACATTATTATCTATTAGTGCTGTAAACATACCTGACTCCTGTGTTTTTATTAATCTGACAACACCATAGGCTACAAAGAACCATCAGTACCTGATTGGGTCGATAGGAGTGAGCGGAAAAACCAAGTGGGACGTGCTGGACGGGGTCATCCGACGCCTCTTCAAGGTAAACAATGAAGAGCTTTGCTCATAGCTCGTCAGTTATTGGTAGATATTAGTAACAGCAGAAAGAGAAGCACAGATATTCTAGTAGCTTTAATGATGGCTGTTCCATTTTATTAATGTCACTGAGCCAATATGCATAATGTGGCATTTCATAACTACATAAGATTTGAAATGTTATCTCCCTCTGGTCTTATTGAATCTTGTAGATGATTTTTCAGGTCATTTTCAAAAGAGTTGTTTAATAATAATTTTGGCTCATTGATATATACAAAATATTCAAAATAAAACTAATCTCCATACAGAGGCCTATATTTAATAAGGACATTTCATTACTAACTATTGTTACGAGCGCCTGGACTAGAATTTCATATACCACATCCTACCTATGGATGAAGATATGAATGTATGTAATATTCATTCTAATATTTTTTGCTCTTCGAAATCACTTAACCTTTGGTTTGATAAATTGGACACTCTGAATCTTATGTTTGAATGTTCTCTGATGGTGAATTTAAGGGAATTATAAACCTAAACCATGCTTAAGTTGTGAAACCAGGTTAAATAACAGAACTTTTTTATCTGTACAATGTAAGTTTGTATCACTCTTCCAGCTTCACTAATGTCAGACTTATTGTGTAAGACCCACAGACAGACAAAGCAAGATACACAATCAATATGAGAAGTAACTGTAGATCTCATTCAGCAACACTTCAGAGCCACAACATATTTTAAGAATGATCAATATTGCATCTCTTCATTTTCCGCTCCCCCCTCCCTGCAGGAGTACGTGTTTCGGGTGGACCCTCTGACCAGTCTGGGTCTCAACTCAGACAGCATCGTCTGCTACAGGATGGGTGATGTGGTTCGCGCCCACGCCTCTGAAGTGCCTGAGCTGCTGCCGTGCGGCTACCTGGTGGGCGACAACAACATTATCAAGGTCAACCTCAAAGGTACAAAGCAAGGAGATTTCATTCCAGGATTACAGCAGATTGACATAGAAATGAGAAATACATGCTTGTTACCCTGATTAATCTTTCGTTTTATTTCAGTATAAACCTTCAAAAGCCTTTCTTGAATGCTTGCGCACAACAATAAAAGACATTACTACATTGATTTCCACTCTTTTCCCTCTCATTCTGTCTTTCCTTCCTTCCTCTCACTAGGAGTGAGGGAGAACAGTATAGACAGTCTGGTGTTTGACACCCTCATCCCAAAACCCATTATCCAGCGGTACCTCAACCTGTTGATGGAACACCGACGCATCATCCTCTCAGGACCTAGCGGCACTGGCAAATCCTTCCTGGCTGCCAAGCTGGCCGAGTACATCATCTCCCAGATGGGGCAGGAGGTGACGGAGCACAATGTGGCCAGCTTCAACGTGGACCAGAACTCCAGCAAGGTACAAAGAACAGAGAAGTCTCATGTTGTTGATAAAATTAGGATTCTCAATGCATTGCTACAGTGAGTGTTCAAGTTGGTCTGTCTGCCACCTGCACCACAAATAATTTAATATGGTCATTGAATGCTCATAGAAAATAGCATCACTGGAAAAAAAAAAATGGGACTGAATTTACAACATGACATTTGTCTTTGTTGGTTTTTAATCATCTTTGGGGATAAGAAAAATACACAATCATTCCAATAATCTACAAACTGCCTGTTTAACATAATGACTCTCAACACAGGTACAGACCCAGTTGTTAAATACCTAAAACCTCCCATTATTCAGCTAGAACTGAAGAAGCCTTTTAAATGAGGTGAAACGTTTTTAAGTCACACAAGAAAGTCCAGTTGACTACATACACTTCTGAAGATACAATGACCTGGATGACTGAGAATCCTCAACGACATTTAAATAATGGACCTCGGAATTGTTATATCATCAATGTTATTGATTTATGTTAACAGCAGATTCAGACACTGTAATTTTACTCATTTGTAGTTTTTATAGTCAAAGTTCTACTGGAATAGAAAAGCTTGGACCAACAGATTTGCAAGCAGTAAATGTCTTGTCTGTTATTAAACCCGTGATATTTGTGAAATATCAGTTCGAGGATGGTGATTTGCTTTAAATGTCAATACCTTCCGTGAGTTTAGAATAAATAAAGAGGTAGTGGGAGCTGACATACTCTCTGAGCCTTTCAAAATGCTGCATCTAAATCAGGGTGCACATAGTGAAAGATGTTCTCCTTCCCCCAGGATCTGCGTCAGTACCTGTCCAACCTGGCTGAGCAGTGCAACTCTGAGGAGACGGACACCGAGCTCCCCACTGTGGTCATCCTGGACAACCTCCACCATATCGGCTCCCTCAGTGACATATTCAACGGTTTCCTCAACTGCAAGTACCACAAATGGTGAGCCGGAATGCTTCCTGTCTTTCTAGCTAGGATAAACTGTGCTGTGTTTGCTCTCATTATTATTGAGCTGTGTACTGTTGTGAACAAGCAGGCAGTGATTTACATGGAGGCCACACTGTTCTCCCTCTTCACCGACCCAGCAGCAACACAATGGAGCAGTTGTGAGTAACTGTGTGTTTTGTTCTCCCTGTCTTCTTTAGCCCGTATGTAATTGGGACCATGAACCAGGGAGTTTCCTCCTCTCCGAACCTCGAGCTGCACCACAACTTCAGGTTAGTGACGACACTTTAACTTTGACTAATACTATTTGATCTCTGGTATTGGCGGTTTATACTGAGGTTAAAATGCTGATGGTGTAATGTGAAGTGTGATCGATTCCACAAACAAATTTGGTTTACTTGATTTCCTTTTATTTCACCTCTCAGACAATGTGTTTGATTTTTATTTTCTAGCAGCATGTTTGTTCTCACAGATTGTACATGAAAAACATTCTTCCAACCGGAGAGATGTAATTACATCTTTTAGATAATTCGACTTAAAACATGAAATTAAATAAAAAAGCATTGTGCATGTCAGTCAGTGTTGGATCCCTTTCGGTTGGCATGTTTGACTAGCTGATGATTTGGCAAACATTAGGGAAAGCTTTTTAGGAGCCAAACATGAATTTAATGAGATTTGTTTTTTTTATTGTGAATTGAAATATGCCCAAAACCTTTTATACCGGTGTAGAAATGCTTGCAAGGAAACAGCACAAGAAACAGTCTATGTTGCTTGATAAGAATCTGGTTTCATGTTGCAGTGAATTATGAGATTGACTGATTTTATTTCTCCCCCGTCGTAGGTGGGTGCTGTGCACCAACCACACCGAGCCCATCAAAGGTTTCTTGGGCCGTTTCCTGCGCCGAAAGCTGATAGAGACAGAGATCACTAAAAACATGCGCAGCAATGACTTGATTAAGATCATCGACTGGATCCCCAAGACCTGGCAGCATCTCAACGGCTTCCTGGAGGCACACAGCTCCTCCGATGTCACCATAGGTCAGTTCAAGCACACTCACACATGTGTGGTGTCTTATTTCAACCACAGTCTTTCATTCATATTCAGTCTTTGAATGTAAGAAATCAAATTGCATCGAAGTTATTGAGTATTGCTCGAATAGGCATGCATGTTGTTTGCCGGCTCCCTGTCTTGGTTCTTCTCTACTTCCATCCAAACAAACCCTCATGGTCTGGGCTCTTTTGTCCCTGCAGGTCCCCGTCTCTTCCTGTCCTGTCCCATGGATGTGGAAGGCTCTCGGGTTTGGTTCACTGACCTGTGGAACTACTCTCTGGTACCCTACCTGCTGGAAGCCGTCAGGGAAGGGCTTCAGGTACGTCCTGTGAGCCTTCAAATTAGTTTTCTGGACCATTAACCAGAGTGTCTTTAGGTACAAGAAGGAGATTTTAAAGGACTTTCCACCAGCTGCAGAAATAAAATCAATCTAAAATACAGTGTTTTATAAATATGCACTGTTATCAATGTATATATATCAGTATAATAATTACTTTATTTTAATGTAACGAAGTCTGAATAGACAAATCTGTTTTAATTTCTCAAGTATAACAAGAGAGTGACCCTTTTGACCCCAATCTACAGCTTTACGGCCAAAGAGCTGCATGGGAGGATCCGTCCAAGTGGGTGAACGACACGTATCCATGGAACGCCGCTGCGCTGCAGCAGGAGGGCCAGTCGCTGCTCCAGTTGAGACCAGAGGATGTAGGATACGAAGGCTACAGCTCATCCAAGGAGGGAGCCTCATCTAAGCAGGTGTCTCAGAGTGACACTGAGGGAGACCCACTGGTGAGGAAGACATAAAACACAAGCAGTAACACAGTTAGACATTAATCTGTGCCATTAAGGAGCACACTGTGGCGAGTTTATTTTAGGCCTTTAATAAAAGAAACTCGATTATAAAAATAACAACTTAGTGGAATGTGAAGGATCCAGGTTCTATTTTAAATTGGAGCATTGCAGGAAATTAAAATGAGAAAATAAGGAAAAAGAGAAGAAAAAGAGGGTGTGACTGAGATGAATATATGTCCCTCAGCATTACCCATTAATTAAGTGATTTAATTAAATCGATTAAATATTTATATACATTAGATATACATTATTCATAGAGTTCCTCAAATCAAGGTTTCTGGTTTCCATAGAAAGTGTCATTTCTCATCGCAAAATAAGAAACAATAAAAAACCAAGCAGGTGAAGTTGCTCAGTACTATCGGCTCTTAGGTGACACCTCATTACACACAACCACACACACACACACACACACACACAGAGTTGCTAAATCGAGCCAGTTGTTTTTGGATGACTACCCCTTAATTCCTTTTGGGCTGCAATAACCCCCAAAATGGAAATTAATTCTCTCTCTCTCTCTCTCTCTCCATCCGTTTTCTCTCTCTGAATCTCGCGTGCGTGTGTCCACTTTGAGCGCAGGTGTGCCAAGACTCGTTTTAGGAACTCTTGAAGCAATGCACCAGATGCAGCAGCACTGCTGCATTATTTAGACCATTAGCTCTGTTACAGGGATGAGAGGTTCGGCTGTGGTATTGTGGTGATTCACTGAGAATTTTGTACAGTAATTTTATCACAGAAGCTAAATAGCCAAAGACAGAGGTTATTAGTTATTATATTGTGTGTATTGATTAGTTGTAATAGGTACAGTGGCATGTCAGATATACTTGGAAACCTGAATCTAAGTTTAGAAATGGGATAAAATTGGTTATAGTAGACGGTGGCGTTCTACTGGAGTTTACAGAACAACTCCATATTGAAAAGTGATCCTAATATTTTTCCCTGTTTATGATTGTAAATGCTAATGAGTCTAGGGTATAGCTAGGAGGCAGTTAGCTTAGTTTGGTGTAAGTAACTGCAAGAAACACTTTACTATGTCTTTGCATGTATTTGAAGTTGTCATGCTTGATCTGTCTGTAGTTCTCCATTCTCAGTCTCTGTTATCAATCTGTTTGCTGTGTTGTGTTTGCAGATGAATATGCTGCTACGGCTGCAGGAGGCAGCTAACTACTCCAGCACACAGAGCTGCGACAGTGACAGCACCAGTCACCATGATGACCAGCTGGACTCTTCACTGGAGTCGGCACTATGAGCGAGAGCTGCGCTGGGACACACCGCACCCTTGGACCCCACCAGCCTGGGAACATTCAAACCCCCAACACTGTCAGACACGCCCCGAGTAGTGCACAGATCTATGGCATATGAAAAGTTTTATCATACAAACTGTTACATCCATCATTTTACAGTAAACCCCTATTTTCTACATGAGGATGGTGCAATATTAAATCAAAGTATTATATGGAAAACAATCATTCAGGTTGGATCGTGTCAGTTTGCCTGACATCAAACAGTGAAGTAAGCGAGTAATCATTAATGGATGTATCACATTTGAAATATACAACTTTTCAAATATCTGTAAATGGGGCTTTTCTCTGAAGTTGAATTCCAAAGAGTAAAGGGTTTGTGCTCAGCCGTGACGAGCCACAGGTTACTCTCCATTACTTCAACTTTGGGCGTCAAAGTGTCAGAGAAAGGGAAAAGAGGTCGACATGACAAAACTGGGTTTTTTGTTTCTTTAAAACCCAGATATATCTTCAGATGTTTACAAGGGCGGGGACAGGTTCTGTTTCTTATGTCATTCCTTGTTTAAGGAGGTGCTTCACACACCAACACACGCACACACACACATACATGCACTTACAAACAGGCAGCAGGGGGAGACCTTCCTTTAATCAGTCCATGCCTTCAATTGACCAATAATCCAGCCTGCCAAAGTGTCATTGAGCAAGGCATTGTACCTCTAACACCTCTGAGGTCGCTGATTTCCAACAGGAGGGAGGCAGGGAGAAGGACAACACAGTTTTTTGGGGGGTTATACAGTGCCCTCTGGTGGCTATCTTGGAGGCTCTGAGCTCTCACAAATTAGTCACAGCATCAGTTTGATTTATTCAAAAACCAGCAGCATGTTGTGGTTTGCTGAACTGGCTTCACACAAGTTTCTGATTCTGAATCAGGTTGGGCTGAAGAAAACTTTTTTGTCTCGTTGTTTACCACTATATCACCTTTTTGTGTCTTTGCTTTTTCTAAACATAAATTGTGCACAGGCAATTCTGTATCCCCATGATGGCAAAGCCTCTACAGCCCGACTAGATTCAAAACATTAACATTATCATAACTTACTGGCAAACACACACACACCCATGCATCCCTCCAGCTCAGTGGACAGTTGAGTCTCATGGTGCTGGTCTCCAGCCCTGAACCTCGTCAGTGTCAGGCACTGCCAAGCCGCTCGCCGCTGCCCCGCATGCCAACAAGCACAAGCAACACGCATTGTTTGTGTCACCCAGCCACATCGCTACTGTGAAGAAAAAATGGACAAGTGCCAATGTCTCTCTTTGATTTACTGCCAAATGCACACTCACATCAAAAACACACACACACACACTCACACACTTCCCATCACAATGCAGAGCCGCCCGTGGTTGTAGACTTGGATTAAGTTGTTGCAGCTTTCCTCGCATCTGAAGCATGTTGTCACGGCGCCTTCTTTTCAAACACACAACTGTATCACTCGATCATTCGCTAAGCTCCTCCCCCCCAATCGATGATTGTCCAATCACGTCTGTCAAGCTTTGGATTGTCTCCATCTTGTAGCAGAGACACAGAGAAATTAAACGGTTTAAGGATGGTGTAATTTTTTAGCTTTTCCAAAACCAGAAACAGAAGAGAAAAGGTGTGCTAGCGTTATCTGCATACATTAGCATGTGTCGCTAACTATCTTAACCATGTGAATATTATGAGCCACTGTGCTTATAAGCTTTACAATACTTAAATCAGTTTCTGCAAGTGGACTTTCCCGGAACGCATGACACAGCATGATTTAATGTATGCAGCTGCCAAAGTGCACATTCAAGACCAATTTTACATGATGCCATGAAAACGGAAGCCACACAATGTTTTCAACCGAGTCATGAAAGTAGCGTTAACTTAGCTAAATAGCTACAGCTTAATATTCCAAACTTACTAAGAATTCCAAGTGTTATCATTATCATTGTAAACTGCGGAGATGGAGAGCTTGACAGACGTAGCAGTATCTAAAGGGGGTGGAGCTTAGGAGATGGTCCGAGCAAATAGCTGATTTCCTGTGACAACGAAACAGGTAGAGTTGGCTGCGACGGAGACATTTTGAAAGTAACAGGAAAACCGCAGACTGGTTATTTTTTACTCCTGCCTATATTAGTGAAATCGTGGTAACATTTTAGTTCAGTCAACAAAATATCAGTAATAATTAAATGATTGAAGCTGACAATGTTGTGCTCGGAACTATCTGGAACCCGATTGAGAGTCTTGTGCAGCGAATCTAGAAATCGGAGAAATCTAAATTATTTCAGCTGAAGAGCTGAATAAGGGAACAATGATATCGGTGCTTTCTCACTGCCTTAAATGTGCAAACGTTGGGGAGGCAGCTCCTCCTCCCATTGGCTGTAGTGAGAAAAAGGTGAATGATGACGATCCGCTTTCTGCTCCATCAAAGATGCTGCTTGTCATCTTTGGTTTGTGGTCACTCCCTCTTCCTCCAAACCCCTTGTTCTTGTTTCTGACAGCTGAAGTATAAAAGAGTTGAAGCTGTATTTGAATTCAAAACTGACCAATATTGTAAAAACATTTTAAAAAGGGGGAGGGGGTGTTTTTTTTCGTTGTTGCTTTGCGCCCAGTTGAGCTGGGCTCACTTGAACAGACAGGAGCACAACCAAATTGTTTTGGGGTTTTCTAGCCTGACGAGCATGTTTTGAAGCTTTTTAAAGGGGATGCATTGAGAAGAGACCTTTACCTTTATGTATGCGTGTATTGGACGGAAGCCATTTTGAATTTCGATTGTCCTCTCTGTTTAAACGAGTGGGGTTGGTTTTGCACACTTTGAGGTCGGGGTGGTTGTAAATACTTAAGTCTTGCACAGTGAATCAAAGATGCATTCTGCCCTGTTGATGTTACAATATGCTTAACCCCGCTGAGTAAATTATTGTACTTACAAAAAAAAAGAAAAGAGAAATGCAAAAAACTCAACACGCTGTCAGAAACAGGTGTGTGTCTTGTGGTGATTGGATGTTTTGCCGAATGCAGGCGGCACACGGTGTACAGTAAGAAACTGTTTGTGACCTCACTGACATCAGAGACTGAGAACAAAAAAAAAAGAGGCACTTTTCCCCTCGTCCTGCCAAAATCTTCTCCGGCTCCTCTCTGTCTTTACGAATGCCTGTTGTTTCTTGGAAGCACTTCCTCCGCGGACGTTTCAACCCGAGCTTGCCGCCCCCCCCCGTTGGGCTCGCGGGCTGCGCGAGGCACCGAAGCTGACCTGACACACCGTACTGTATAACGCTTACCGACAACCAACAGGTGCTACTAGTCAGTCAAAGCCCATCAGAGACCAACCAGTCCCATTGTCACGACCTCAGGACAATCCTAACCTACACAATCCTACCTGTGTTCAGCTTCACGTGCCTCCGCAGCCGAGCCCCGGGTGGCTCGCACGTGCATCTGGCCGACGTCACCGACCTCGTGTCCTCGAAAGGTGGGCGGTTGCATGCGAATGGAGCAGTTGCGATGGTAGCAGGTTGCTCCTTAACTTGACTTACACCCCTGTAGTAAACCTGAGCTTGGCTATCCCACATTTAACCCTCTGGGCTACTCTACACTTCAGATGTAGGCCAGTAGATCCCGAGCTTTCGGAGCTTGGTCACCGGTAACAGTGTAAACTACAGTGCTAACGATCAACTGGTTATTTTCCTCCACTTACACTCTGCAGTTACATCTCAGTTGAAAACCATAGCATTTACTCTGGTTTGAGAGAGAGTTTTTCTTCTTTTTTTGGGTGAAACATTTGTCCGTAAATGTTTTATATTTTGTACATTTGTATGTAACATATCATGTAAATAGACAGAGACAGTGATTTAACTCATCTGGAGGATTTTGTAGTCTTTGTAAAGCCCTAATAAATGGTATTTGGTGTCACACGAGCAAACGACATGCTGAGCTCTTGTCTTTTGTGTCCTTTGAGAAGCTTGTTGTGGGTGGATGTACTGAAGTAGAAGTAAATAACAATTTGAGCCAGAGTATATGAGTATAAAAGTAGCCCTTGAAAAAATGAATGGGATAGTGAATAACATCACATGTTTATTTATTTTTTGAAAACAGGGAAATGGTGTGTTGGCATGTTAATATGAGTGCCAATATAGTATCAATACACTGTATTATGTATCATAATTTCCGATTATCTTGAAAAAACATTAAAGAATACATAACAAATTGAATCTTTATATTTTTAGGACAGGACTCTATGCTCTAGTGACAAAATATGAATTCAATATGTTCATGAAGAAACTGTTTGAAAGAACTGACTCTGGAAGTTGATCAAACACAATGAAACTAATGTTATTTTGAGTTTCAGAAGAGGTTTTAAATATAACCGCAATGTCCAGTTCATGCAACAATGTAAAATCTCCAATGTGAGTTAAATACATCAGTTTTTCATCACTCTAATGAAAACACTGATTAGTATTAAAGTGTTGTATGATAAAGGTTGTACTTGTCATCTCTTGTGTTGACAGACCGGGAGGCACAGATTGCTGAGTCCAGTGGGTAACCAGCTGGTGGTGATGTGTTTGTGACATCTAGTGTTTAAACACAAATGATCAAAGATAACACAACGCAACCCAGGATAAGATAATCCTTTATTAGTCCCACAGTGGGGGAGTTTACAGCAGCAAAGAGGGCAGTCAAAAATAGATATCAGAATAAAAAATAGAATATTATATTCTCAATTATATATGCTATTGTAAAATAATGAAATAGTATTCGAAAACACTTGTTTCGGTGATATTTTGTAGGATAACTCTTGATTCAAAATCTACTTTAATCTTTCCACGGTTTACAATCAGCTGCCTTCTTTCTTGCTCCTATTTCTGACAGTGTACTATGACACGATGAACTGTTTCCTCTTGCCCACAATAATCACATTTCCCTGTTATATGTTTTCAAGTACTGTTTAGTACATATATATTAATATAATGCTTCCAGTGGCAATTAACAGACATATTCTACATATTGCACGATCCCTCTCCTGGTGCTTACAGTATATTTTTGTTTGCTGTTTTGAAATTATTTATATTTATACTTGTACAAATAAACCACAACAAATTCCTTGTATGTCTCAACCTGCTTGGAAATAAAACCCAATTCTGAGTCTGATAAGTCACAGTCCGTACCAGCTGGTGGCGGCAATGCCCCAAATCGTTGTTTGCCAACCGCCAATGAAACCCAAAGGCAGAAGAAGAAGAAGAAGAAAAAGAAGAATCAGAGGCAGACGAAGAAGACCAAAGTAATCATGGGGCTGGACGGGCTGAAGTCTACTCCTGGGTCTGAGTCCGAGGAGAGAGTGAGCCAGTTTAAACCAGGAGCTCATGCGTCTCTACCCAAACACTCGTACTGGTTTGACTTCTGGGTGTTCGTGCTCTTCGACATCGCCTTCTTCCTCTTCATGTATTTCATTGTCCCGTAACCAGGTGAGTGAGACACGTAAGCTTCCAGCTGTTAGCAGAGGGCGGCTACGGAAGTGTCCAAAACTCCCGAGCCGATAACGCAGTTAAAAGTGATGAATGGAGCCGGCCCCGCTTGGTTTGGTCGTTTTTTGAGCCGTCATTTATAAATTTGTATATCAGGTCAACTTTCCAAGACCTGGAAGTATTTGATATATTAAGCACTCACCCTAAACACTAACTTAGCCTGTGTTAATATGCGCTGAACACCTGAGGTCCCCACTGAGCTACTTTTAGCGGTGTGCTCTCAACTGTTGATTTATTTATTTGCCCTCAAAGTGACAAACAAACTCAATAAATAGATTCCAATTGTGCTTATTTAGTGAGAATGGAAATGAAAAGCTCAGTTTCTTGCGTGAGACACGTGCTTCATTCATCTGCTCGAGTTGTGTGAGGTTGAGTTGTGACCGTTCATTCATTCGTACATGGACTTCAACAACATCCAAAGAGGAGTTTACACTTAATGTTCTTAAGAATTTACAATCGTTCACAATAAGTTAATATTTTCCGAGTGTTCCCATCAGAGTGTTGCAACCGGGGATTGTTTTACCAAACAAGTCATGATATGAATCCAGCAAATGTAAATTATACATTTAGTTTAATTTGAACTCAAGTCAGTATTAGCACCTCTTAAGCTACTTTACGTAGTAAGGTCGAGACCATGCATAGAGAAACCCATCAGTTCCCATGATAAGCACTCACAGCAGGATCATTATTTATTAGTAATAATGATACAAATAGCCCTGATTATGAAAATAATCTCCAACGACATTCAGATACACCCTGTGAACCAGACTGTTGTGTCTTTCTAAGAACTGAATACCACCTGTACCTTTGTATCCCTCACAGAATGTTTGCCCCTTGTTTTTTGTCGCGGGTTTAACATTTGATTATGTGATTTGTTTTTGTTAAAGGTTTGTCTCCTGGACTGTGGAGCCTGAAGACACTGAGCGCTGGTCCTGCCCTGTCGTGAGGAATGCTAACCGAGCTTTGACTGACTTTTCCTGCTGCGTTATCTGACACAACACATCGAGGTTCCACGCCTCGCACCATGTGCCTGCAAGTTTTATACACGTAGCCTCCTGCTTTCATATCAGAGATTTGAACCACACAACTCCCTCCTCCTGTCACCTGTTGCCAGCTGCTGTTACATCATGGGTGGATTTATTTGTTGCCACGTGGAAAAAGGAACAATTTAAGTATTTATATTATTGAAAAGTGGCAATGGCATCATCAGGACTTGGAAATGTCCGGAAATTCAAATGTATGTTATGGATTATCACTAATATCACTAATATCGAATTATCCTAGTGGAGTGAAGCTGTGCAATGTTTTTGATGAAGATGACACTGAAATCAGAATGAATGGGGACACAGAAAAGATCAATCTCAAATCTTAAAGGTTTGATGAGATCAAGATGATCCAGTGTGGGGTCACTTAGGAGAAATAACAATTTCAGTGCACTGAAATGTTGACAGTTTGCACAGTGAAGATACTGCAAATAAACAGTTTATACCAATCACTTAGTAGCACTCATTTGGTTTTAGTTTGGTGTTATAGTTCAAGTATCTATCATCATATAGTTAATGTTCATGCTTTGATGACTTACTTCTGCTGTTAAATCTGTTATGTCCTAAAGTGGTTATTGGTCTTTATCATATCAGAAACAGTGTCCCAGTGAGTATAGTTGAGTGCGAGCATTGCTAAATCTGAACGATGCATCAAGAAAGTCCTGATCTCAAGTCTCTCTCAGTTGAAATAGTGATTTAACATATAGGCCGACATTTTTATATATTTTTCTTTGTTTTGATCTGTTAAGTTTTATTAATCAAGTGTGATCTGTCTTTTTTATCATTTGCTAACTTTGCATTTCTATCTTATTTTGTGAAACACCAGGGTTCTTGAAAGGCACTATAGATATAATATTTATTGCTATTAATATTATTAAAGTGAGTTTATAAGTTAGTAGTTAATCACTTAAAATGCCACAAGAAGGCAACAACCATTAATACACTGTTAATTGTGTTGCCGCCATTAGCTGCGTACATTCAACATTGATTTATTTAACAATTTAATTATAACTGTCTGCTTTTCTTTTCTTATTATTACAAACCAATTCTGAACATTTTGGATTTGTGATTTGCTAAATCGAATTGAGCCCCTATGGGAAGTTGTGTATCATGTATCTGACGCCACCAAGTACCACCACAGACTGTCCAGCAGCTCACTGACGCCCTGATCTGAGAGCAGCTCCTCCAGGACACCAACCGCTGACTCATCTGGTGCCTGCCAGATTTTGTCGGGAGACACTACTCAGTGACATTATGAGTTACTGTGATGAAAGCATGAACAAGAGTGAGGTGAAATATCTGTCACCTCAAGGATCTCATTTGTAATTATGTTTAATATGAGCTATAATATGAGTTATATGGCAAGTGCCATAATGAATGGATCGCCATGGATTTTTTGACAAAATGTTACTTTAAAATCTTCTGACACTTGGCATACAGAGAGTTGGGGTCCCTCTAAAACATTAGTAACGTGAATTATCTGTGTCAACTTCCGAGTACTTCTTTTAAATAATACTTAGAACAAACAAGTTGAGTGCCCTAGTGAAAAAGTTGCCAACTTTACTGTACATATTCATAAAAACATATATATAATACACCATCGCATTATACTTGTTAGCACCTTGTGTGGAACTCAATCCTCCATAATGAGTGACATCAAACTTTCTATGTTTGTCTTCAGCTTATGTTAAACTCCAAGTACCGTAAGATCCAAAATAGACGCGCATCAAATTTCTAAGTGTGGCTGGAGTCAGCCTGCATTCACACACAATGAACCACATGACCTCAGTGTAGTTCCCCGTTGACTGTACAAGCCACGTTATATTGTGTGAGTGATGGAGAAGACCGGCTGCTCCTCTCTGGAAAACACAGGTCCGTCTCTTCACTGAGTGTTCAGCAGCTAGCAGCTAACTAGCTCTCTAGCTTAGCTGGTCGTTAGCATGTAGCTCCAGCTAACGGCAAAGCTGGTAGCTAACAACCAAAATCACAGAGTGAGGCATGGGAACGAGTTAGCATGTAGTTTACCTAGTATAATAAATGATAACATATCACCTCTGATTCTTACAAGTGAGAAGCCAGACCTGTTAAGGCGGCATCGTCCAGTGTTTGGCTAAGATGCTAACTAGGCTAAACCAGGAGCCGAGCAGAGTGTTGTTTGTTTTGATTGTAGCTCCAGGTGCTAGGTTCCTATCATTTCATGTCATGCTGTGTAAAGAGTATCTATATCTGTGTTTATCTCATTATCTCCATTATCTCCAAAAGAGTAGAAAACATGAGGAAAGAGCTATTGTATGTCCCAGCAGCTCGTCGTGCCTTTTAAGTTGTGTTTGTGAGTTTATTAAAGTTTCTCCATCAATTTGACATATGAAAACATGTGCTACAGAAAGTTAACACACTGGATGATCAAGCTTCAGTTTAACATCTAACAGTCTATTCTATTGACATAGGAAATGGTATATTATAAATCCATTTGATGTCAAGTCATTATCATTTCCACCCTGATCTGGTCACATGATAAACATATGCAACCAAAATCTCAGACCCTTATTGATGGAGATATGGAATAATGGAGTTTGAACCTGTGGGCATGACTGTACATTCCGATTGGTCATATCTCTCTTAATATAGGTCACAGAGAAATGGTTCCCATCCCCAGTATAAATAAATAACTATTAAAAGTAATAACTGTTCATATTGAATTGCAGTTGGGCAGATTTTACACCAAGGTAAATTTATAAAGTAATCAACACCTCCAGAAAGTTTTGGTATCAAATCATATCAAAACATTTTGGAATCATATTTTAAAAGTTTCATAAAAAACGTTCATACGATTTTAGTGCCATAAGTTTCTAATGTGACCAAATAAGTACGACAAACCCAAAGGCAAAATCAAAGTGTGATGAGGAATAACCCTATTGACCGATCTGCACACATTTGAGTTGACATGAAGGAGACACACACATCATGACCCCGTCCTCCTCATGCCTGTGTCCCTGCAGACGTCTTCCTGCCACTGTCCTCACTGAGGCTGCTGGTCCCTCCTCTGCGGCTGCTCTCCGCCGCGATGTGGCAGGTGGCTCAGCGGAGGGACCACCTCGATTACGAAAAGCTGGACGAGTTTGTGTCCCTGGTGACGGCCACGGTTCCAGACCTGCTCAGTCCAAAGCAACGGGGCAAACTGCTGCTCCGGCTGCGATCCAGAGTGAGTCAGTGGGTTCTGGCTGAGATCAAGTGACCAAACATCATCCTACAGTAGTGTCACACTTCATGGAAACAGTTGACCGAATGTCTTGCTGTGTCTCTTCAGATTATTCTTGAGCTGTGTAGAAATGAGGAAGCAGACGACATGTCACGTATACAGCCGCACCTAGAACGAATCCGCCAACCAGGACACACAGGGGTAAGTCCGAGCAGTGTTCTTTCGCAATGGCCTTATTACCGTTCTCAAAAGAGCAGGTGACAGCGTGTTGGTGCTGTATGTTCATGTCACGTGTCAGAGAGTGATAGCCGGTCCTGTCCCATGGAAACATCCTGATGTATCATTGATATGATTGTATTGTTTTCGAGACGACCCCCGAATCAACGACAGTATATTTCAGAGTGGAGATGCAGAGGTGGATGCGGAGGAGGCCATTTTTGTGGAGCTCATCCAAACACTCCTCAAAGACCCAGCAGAGAGGAAACATTTTTACCAGGCAAGACCACTTCACGTAAAACCTCAGATTCTATGTTGTTTTATTTGACTTGATTGTTTACCTCACCCTCCACTGTTGGATTTCTGAGTGTCTGTCACTTCTGTCCTTCTCAGGAGGTTTTTCCAGCAGAATATGGTCTCAGCTACGACACAGACATGCAGCTGCTCGTGTGGGAGCTTCTTTCCAAACTGGAGAAACTTCTGCCAGTACCAGACCTCGGCCAGGTGGGAAGAGACATAAAATCAGTTTGGCTGGGCAATAAATCAATAAATGTCTCTATGTTTTCCATGAATAGCAATGAAACAAAGGTCCAATAAATAAAATAATACAATGCTTACATATTGTGTAAGCTAAGTGAGATAAATAATCGGAGGTCGATCAGTCGTGTGTTACACCTCACCCATGATTGATTTGCCTCAGATTTGTAAAAATGTTTGTCATTTTCTGCTCATAAAGAACCGTTTAAATCCACAACTTTCACAAATCAGTCTATAAACAATAACCCGACATTTATCTTGATGATTATCGATATCGACTGATGTATAACAGTTGTGCTTGCTTTACTTTTTTGGCCATATCGCCCAGCTCTAACATGTACACACTCATATATAGATAGAGATATATTTAAATATATATATATATATATATATATATAAATCATTCCTTTTTTTGTAAACAGACGGTTTCATGGCTGACCTCTGCCCCCTCAGTACTGAGGGACTGCCTGCAGGTGCTCTCCAACCCCGATGACCTGAGGTCTCTCCTTCAACACCATAAAAGCCTTGAACACCTCGGTGCAGAAGGTAAAAGAACCAGATGTTTCGGCCCCACTTCTCGTGTTTTTTTTGTTTTTGTTTTGATGTCCTCAGCCAAAGCCTCACTAAAGACCAGAGGTGGTACAAACACTCTTTACTCAAGTACAGGTAGAGATACTTGTGTTAAAAATGATTCAATTACAAGTATCAGCTCTATTTCAACCTTTTTCTCAAGAAAAAGTATAAAAGTACAAGCTCTGAAATGTACTCCCCTGTGAAGGCCACTCCTTCCTCTTGTATCTCTGCAAAGCAAACTGAGACTCATGTCGCATTAATATAGTTCGAAGACTATTTAACTTAAACCAGTCTTACTTCAAATATAATAAATAATATACTAAAAACGAGGTTAAAGCAAGAAAAGATTTATGAGCATGGGAAACTGTCTGGGAGGAAATGTGTTCAATGTTTCTTCTTAATTTAAATAGGGCCGACCTGAACAGCTAACTTCTCTATATCTTCTGTTATTCTCTAGGAACCACTGTGGAGATGTCCACCCAGGTCTTTGCCTGCTCCGAGTGTCCATTCTTTCACATGCAGGAGTCCTACCTGCTGCAGCACATCGAGCACAGTCACCCAGAGCAATACGGCAAGTTCCAGAAGGCTGCGGCAACAGCCGAGGTCCCAAAGAAGAAGGTCCAGTGCCCGGAGTTCCCGAAGCCTTTCCCCATCCACGACAGGCCTGACCCACACACGTGCCAGGAGTGTGGCAAAACGTTCACGCGTGCCTCAGACGTGACTCGTCACCAGCGGACGCACACTGGCGAGCGTCCGTATACCTGCGAGGAATGTAAGAGGGGCTTCAAGAACTCCTGGGATCTGACCAGACATCAACGCATTCACACTGGAGAACGGCCCTTCCTCTGCTCCCAGTGTGGCAAACGGTTCACGCAGATGGGTTTGCTCAAACTGCACTTTGAACGAACGGCCTGCGGCCAGACATGCAACCCTCCCTTAGACTTAACAACAGAGGTGGTAGTTGCAGAGGAGACACCAGAGAAAGGCAGTGGTCAGTACAAATGCCAGAAATGTGGCGAGAGCTTCGGCAGCCTCCTGGAGCGGCTGAGGCACAGGCAGGGACACGTGGTTCGGCGCCAGTACAAATGCTCCCAATGTGAGAAGATCTATAGCCGGGCGTCGGATTTAAAGAGGCACCAGATGAAGCACACAGGTGTGCGGCCATTTTCCTGTGAGTGCGGCAAAAGCTTCACCCACGTGTGGCTCCTGAATAAGCACCAGCAGATCCACATCAAGGAACGTCCCTACCCGTGTGCAAAGTGTGGGAAGAGCTTCACGCATTTTCAGATTCTAAACAGGCACCTGCTGACCCACAACGGCCAGCAGCCTTTCCAGTGCTCCCACTGTGAGAAGAGCTTCACCCAGCTAGCCAGCCTCACACGCCACGAGAGAATCCACACAGGTGAGAGGCCGTACGTCTGCTCCACCTGTGAGAAGACGTTCCTCACACAGGGAGAGCTGGGCCGACATCAGCGCAGCCACAGCAGCTTTAGGCCATTCAGCTGCTCCCAGTGCCCCAAGAGCTTTAAAACCAAGCGTGCTCAGCGCGAACACCTAAACACTCACACCGGGGAGCGTCCGTTTGTGTGCTCACGCTGTGGGAAGAGATTTGCCAAGTCGACCTCCCTCATCCGGCATAACCTGACTCACACAGGAGAGCGACCGCACCAGTGCTCCCAGTGTGGAAAGACCTTCCTCACCTCTGGTGAGCTGCTCCTCCACAAACGGATCCACACAGGAGAAAGGCCGTATCCCTGCTCCTACTGTGAGAGGAGGTTCAGGTGCTCGTCCGACCTCAACATGCACATCCGGACACACACCGGGGAGAAGCCACACAGCTGTCTGTTCTGTAAGAAGTGTTTCTCTACATCCACGAGGCTGAAGAGACACATGCGCACACACATGGAGAAGGGCACAGCAGTGGAAACATTTCATGTTTGAGCAGTCAGGAGCCGATAGTCTATTTATTTTAGCATTATTATTATTATAATAAAATAATTAAAACAATTGTAATTTTTTTCATTTTATATTCATATTGGTTGTGTTTTATGAAAATCATCTTTGCAAAAGTGTTATGTCTGGTTGTATGAAGATAGGAATGATTACGTTCTGGCTTCTGGCTTCTAAATATAAACCGTTACACAGGAAGACACAGATAGTGACATTAATTTAGCAGTTCACATCCACAGAATAAGGATGAGGATAAGAGGATTTTTATTCAGAAAAATTCAAACCAATCTAGTGTTTGTAGACGTCTGCTGAAATTTGTAATAACATCCAATAAAGTGCTGTAGTATGTTGTGACCTTTTAGAATCCACCTGTTATTTTTTAGCTCCTATGATTCACAGGGAAAAGAAGAAAAAAGGGAGATGCATGTAAAATGTTATGGATGCCGCCCTATCATATTTAAGTTTCAGCCAAGTGGGAGATTCTCAAACCCTGAGAAACTCATATCACAATTATTTTAAGCCAGCAAGGCCAATGTAGGGCTGTGAAAACAATCCTTGAACTTTACTTTATTAAAGTAATACTGCATTGGAACTTGTCAATACTTATAACGTTAGAAGCAAAACCAGTAAGGGTGAGGAGGAGGAGGGAGCGTGGGAAGAATGATGAAGTCCAGCAAAGAAACGGGAGCAGCAAAGAGTCAAAATTGTCCAAACAAAATAAGGATTAAAGAAGTGAAGAGATAAGAGACGCTGAGGCAGCAAAACCACTTACCCTCACAATGTCCACTTGCAAGGAGTCAGCTCATCTGATGGACTGCACTGGTTTTGCTTCCACTCCGTTGGATTTTGTTTGTCTAGATGTTAATTACATTTTATGTTTTGTAAATAACCTTTTTTTTTTCTTCTCATAGTACAAGTGGGGTCTCCTCTCCTTTGTTCTCACACACACACACACACACACACACACACACACACACACACACACACACACACACACACACACACACACACACAAGTCTTAACTATTGTCACACATTGTTGTATTCTTTATCTTTTGACTGATTTTATAATCTGGACAGTGTGCCTCTCTAGATTTGGACACTTCCTCTGGTACCAGGGTTGCAGATCTCTGAGGGTGGACGAGCTGGATGAACCTGTGGTATGGGTGAGGTCTGTGTTAAGGAGTGGGGGGGGTTAACTTTGTGATACTCAACATGTATTTCAACCTTTTGTCTCCTGTTCAGTGTGTATCGCCAGTTGTAAATGGAAAGGAACGTTTGTTTTTCCAGTTTCAGGGATTGTGGCAGAACCACTACTGTACGTGACTGTGTGACACCTCTCTCAGGAGCTTGATAGGTGGAGGGAACATTAGGAAAGATTCATTCAGGCCATGTTTTGTCGAGTCGTTCTAATAATGTTTCCAGCACTACAGTTTGGACTCCAGCTGATATCATTGAGCTGCTGATTCCTTACAGCTTTTGTTATTACTATTATTGGTAGTGGTTGTGTATTTGCTGTACAGTGTAGTCCAGTATAACCCTGTGTTTACAATATTAGAATGGAAAATGAAACCGATCATCTGCACTGATCGCTGGAACCACGTGCTCATCACATGGTTTATCGTTACAGTGCAAGTTAAATATTGAACTTCCCTCCACGTTTCCCGCCGGACTGCTTATCTGCGGGGACTTCCTGTCCCACCCACATTCTCGTGTCGCTTCCGGGTGGCCACACAAGACCAGCAGCGAGTTGTCGTTATCTCAGCGCTGTCAACAAAAGTTACCGAACGGCCCAGCTCCCGCCACACATTCAGCGAAAAGACATGCATATCAAAACAGGTGAGTTTGTGCAACTTTCACGACGCGTTCGACGGGAATCCGCCACTTTCGCGGGCGGTAAATCGGCTGCCTCGCCGCGGTGCTAGCTGCCCCCTGCTAGCGGCGTCGATAGCTGCCTTCTCGCAGCTTTGAATGGAGGGGTTACGAAACTTTGACTCGGGCTAACATGCTAACTAGCATCGAATGTCTTCATGTGGTCAAAATGGAAGCGTCTCTTCGTCGACAGCCGCCGTCGTCGAGACGTCGTGGAATAGTGCAAGTCCCGTTGTAGCGACAGCTGAGTGGAACCAGTGACTTTAACTCGACGCACAATGACGCTGCTAATTAAAGTTTGCTAACGCCGGTGGTGGCTGCCAGCAGCGCAGACTCCGGACGGAGCAGAAGCTAACGCAGCTAAGTTGTTTTTCTGACTAGATTCTGTGCAAACCGGGCAGTCCAACTCGTTTCTACACATTTCTGCCGCTGGGTTAAAACAGGCTTTTTGTCCTTGACAACTACGCAACCAAACTGTGAACTAGTCGTCCCCTGTGCGGGTTAACTAGCTGCTCGTCCCCTGCGCGGTTAACTAGCGGATCATCCTCTTACATGACTAACTATCATGTGTGGCTGCATGACACATGCAACTATAGTTACATGTATTCGTACTTACAAGGAATGCTCCAGTTTGTTCCAGAGAGATATAGATAGTCACTACATTCACAGCCATTTTTTTTTCTTAGAGCAACCCTTATAGTATTTCTCACCTATATTTATAGTATTTTCCTAATATTTAAGTGTGATTTGTGAATATGGACTGAATGAATAAATATCGCATGGTATCATTAATATTCTTTATATATCAGAATGAGAATCAGCTGTACCGGCCAAGTATGTGTTCACATACAAGGAATTCCTCTCTGGTTTGACTCTGCTCTCCGTTTACTTGCATGGAAATAGACGTGTACTCAGAGACGAGGACAACAAAACCTGAACAAACAAGTTAATATAAAGAAATGCCAAAATTAGTGTATATATGTTTAACATATATACATGCACACCAATGTATATGTATGTCTGTGACTCGAAGTATCTTCTTCTGCTTCTTGTTCAGTAAAAATAAATCCTGACTCATTGGGCAACATCTTCCGATATATTGTCTGGATCTAATTTTAAATATTAAAACTATCTATTGATCGATCTGTCTACTGTTGTGTAAAATGGAAACGAGAGAGAAATGGGTGTGGGGCGTTTGCAAGCTTTAGGTTCAGTGTTAATGTGGCGTCATTTGTTTCACCTACAATCACAAAGTGTGAAAAGTAAAGAAATCCTCGCATTTAAGAAGATACTGTCAAAGAAGCTCTGACATTAATTCCAATCTGTTGCAAAGTTCTGATCTTTTTTTGTGCGAGATGATCAAGTAACCTTTTGAAGCATTGCAGCTGTCATCACACAAGTTTCAACAGATACAAGAGTAATTCTTTACCATGACACTTTTTTAAATTTTAAGATGTTTTACTCCCGTTGTTTTTTATCCTCTTAATTATATAGAAGTCTTCATGTGGTTGTGTACAACTTGGCAAACATCAACATGTGGACCCACCTCTCTGAACTCGACTGTAACAGTGAAGTCACACGGTGTCATTCCCATCTGCTGTGTGTATGAAGCAGTCGGTGCAGAGATCCTTTATGGCCTAAAGCCAAGTGAAGTATCATTTAGTGTCAGGCACCTGTTGGTCTACACACAGTGTCCGGCTCACTGTTGTTGCGGCAACAAACCAGAGCATGACACTGATTTGTGATGTTTGCAGTTAAATGGGATTTGTTAAAGCTCAGCCTAAATGTTAAAGGGATAGTTCACCGTGAAAAATTAAATTCACCCCTAATCCACTCACCACTATGCCGATGGAGGGGTGTTCTGGAGTTTCAGGGGTTAACAGCGTTGCAGCCAAAGTTACTTCTTCTTCAGATGTAATAAAACAAAACTCCAGAAGTGTTTTGTCGACTCGAAGCACTTCACCCACCCCTCCATCAACGTAGTGGTGAATAGATGAGTGAATTCTAATTTTTCGGCAAACTATCCCTTTAATGTCTGATTTGTTCTCTGTGGCACAGAAAACTAGAACACGTTAGCGGTATGTGTGATGTGTGTATATATTGTTGTATTTCACGTGTGACAACAGCAGATATCTGACCATCATGTTAACTCTTATGTTTCAGGTACATGGGAAGCCAACAACACTGTGTGTGAGTCCGATACCCTGTGTGACCCAGCCGTCCTTGTTTCAGCCACTAACTCTGAACCACATATTCGAAACCGCCGTCTGTCCCCCGGCTCAGGAAACTGCGGAGGTGGTGGGGGTGGTTGCATCTCTGGAGGTGACCAGCAGCCCCGGCAGCTTTCACCTGAAGGTGATCTGATTGCACCCGGTCACACGCACGCCTTCACCTTCCGCAGGGAAAAGGAGCGGAAGGGTCAGCAGCACAAAGGCCGCACCCTCCGCAGGGAAAGTCAGAAGGGTGTGAGAGTGGGCGAAAGGCCTCAAAAGGTTAACCAAAAGGAGCGGTGGGTGGAGGACAGTCTGTCACTGCTCAAACCCCCACCTGCCTTCCCCGTGCAGGACAGCCCTGCAAAGCTGCAGCCTGCTGTCAGCTACGCTTCCAAGGTGAAAGCGGGAGCAGTAAGCGGCGCGCTGGAGGAGGATCGCCCCCTCATCGGTGTTCTACTACAGAACCAGTGGGGTCTCAGTTTCATCAGTGAAGCGAGGCCCGTCGCAGAGGGCTCCAGCCCTGCTGCCAACGCCCTCCCACCTCAGCCCACAGACGCTAAACAGTCCGAAGACCTACAGTTTGACACAGCTATCATAGTCCAGGGCCCTGAAGACACACCAGGTCCAGTCACTACCTCCCTCCCCCCCAACACACGCCAAGAGGTGAACGAGAGCAACGGGAAGCTGCTGCTAAGCTGTCGCCATCTAGTGGAGGCTTTGAACTATCACAATAGAGGTCAGCATTTAAGAGAAGCTATGAAAACATAACAGACTTTTATTTTATTTGAAAAATTGCCTTAATGCACATTACTCTGCTAATGATGATTCTTGTTTTCTCCTCAGAATGGAATTCTATGTGTAACAGACAGAAAAAAGGTACGTTGATTGAAAGAATTCTCTCACAAACACGGAAGAAAACGGAGAGCACCTATGACACATTGGTGTTTAGAAATGTGCTGAAATTGACTCGAGCTCCTAATTACCAAAATATATCATGGCAGTATTTCATAGCCAGGTCGGTTTTATTACACACTTAATGTACTCTGTAGATCTGGGATTTGTATTATTTATATTTACATGGGAAGGTCCCAGGTCCAATTCTAGAATAAGTTACTCACCCAACAAAGAAAATGTATTGGAGCCTTCACGACTACTGAATTTTAGGGGGCAAAGTCGATAAACTCTCGTTAATGTTAGAGAGAGGACTTTTAGAGAATTCTCTAATTGTCGTCTGTCTTCCTTGTCCACTCTGCTGGGGCTTTTCCTCACGAGCTATGCGGCTGCTAGTGTTAGCGGTAGTAATCTAAGTTAGCCTTATAGCAGCTGATGGTTTTATCTGCTCTGCTATAATATTTCCACCATCTGAATTTGGATGTTTCTTCGCGGCTCTTGCTGCTTAAGTGGCCACACTTCAGCGTTCAAGTCAGGCAGGACAAAAATGAGCTTTCAACTGCTTGTCATTAACAGCGCCCCCTGCTGCATATCCGCTTTAGATGCTACTGCCTTTTTTGTCAGTGTCGATTTGTGGTTTGATAGTTGTGTAGTCTGTTAAACCCTAATACTTATAAATTAAAACCCTGCATTTGTTTGGACAGTTAATGCAACTCGATTGAATTTGTAATAGTAAATAGATTTCGTCTCAATGAGGCAAACCAGTAGTTTATCAAGTGTTATCAGCTCATCTCAAAAATTCCTGATTGTGTATTTCTGCCGTTTAACATGTTGTCCCTTGTGACTTTGTTTTTCCAGATCCTAACCGGATTGTCTGGTACAAGGAAACCCAGGATCACCCAGCCTAGCAGTGTGAGGAACCCAAAGCAAATCCCAACACAACACACGCCTACATGCACATTCAAAACATGTAAAGATGGACAACTTTTTGAGTCCTGTTCACACACACTGCACTCAGGTTGATGTCTTCACGCAAAGCCACACTGAGACACTTTGGACTAACTCCTCTGAGATCTTGCAGCAATGGACTTTTTTAACGCCTTACAGAGAGCCTGCCTTAATTAATCACATGTTTTCATCGCCTCATTACCATTTTTAGCTTGTATGTGTAGAGCTGGTCTATTTTTTTTTCTTCTGTTTTTTTAAACAATCTGAGGAAGTATAACTTAATTTTTCCTCCCAGTCTGAAAGCTGCAGTTTTATCAAACTATCTTTCCTCTGTAAAAGCGAGTGGTCAATCAAGCACTTTGTTAAAAAAACCTGTTGTGACCAATCCCTGTGTGCTAGAAGCCCTCACCAGAGTGATTTACACCCCCCCCCCCCCTCAATTACGAACAGAATGTCTTGTATCTGCTTGAGTTTTATGGTTCATGTATGCAGACGACTTCCGTGTCTTCAGTTTACAGAAGGGTGTAGTCAAACGGCACAGTAAGAGTTCACCCTTTACCCCTGTCAGATCTTAATGCTGTGTTACTTTCTTTGTTTTTATTTGGTTCCCTAATTGGGTGAATGTTACTCATGAATCCATAAGAGATCTCACCATGTCCAGTATGTTGATTTTTGAAAAGAAAATTTATTGAATAAAAAAATTTACACTGGAGAAGGGGAAAATGTAAGTGAACGGTATTGCTCAATAAAAATGAATAAACGTGATATTTTCCATCTTAGTCAGTTTTATTACCCACACACAACCTGTTAAAAAAGACAAGCTGCTTCAAGCCTGGACGGGTCAGAAGGAAAACTCTGTGGTCCATCCCAGGAAAGCTCCACCACCTTCAGGGACCAGAAGAGGTTTTGCAGTAGGGTATAAAACCTTTCTAGACTGCCGTCTCCTTTAACAATCTTAGGAGGGGTTAGTTCACCCAGAAATGATAATCTACTCAACCCGTGCCGATGGTGGTGATGTTTGTCCACAAAACGCTTAGAGTATCACAGGTAAACAGTAACTGTTGTAATAAAATGTAACATGTCTCCATACTGCTCGTGTGGTGTCACACCACAGCAGCAGTAAGGAGGCATGTTATGTTTCTTCTGTTTTACTACGTCTGAAGAAGGACCCACCATTGACTTCAATTGTATTGGATTCAAACAGAGTACTCCTGAAACTCCGGACTCAAACGGCACAGGGGTGAGTAGATTTATGGATGAACTATCCCATTAATTGTAAAGCTTGAAATCCATTTATAGTGTTAAATCCCATGCAAAAGATATCTCCCTTCTCTGAATACAAATCCCTAACCACCTTTTATAAAAAAGACTAACAGATGGGCACTGTAGCTTTTAGCAAATGTTACTCAAACAAGGAAAATGTGCATGAGTTGGGAAACTCAGATTTGCATTAATACACATCTCATGGGCGCTGTATGACGATCTTTGCATACACAACTCTTATTAGAATCAGCTCAATGTTGGGTTTGGTCTTTTCATTAGATTTGTTCACAAGAAAAACAAAGACTAAACACAAGTGAAGTGGAAGCCATTCGATGTTTGGCCTAATTTAGCTCTTCATGTCAAATGCAGCAGAGATGAAGTGTGTGTTCAGATGCCAGCTGCACTCCAGTCCTAACAGACCTACATGGCTCTAGTCCATCAGTCAGTCTCTCCACGTCACCTCCACTTCATCTGTTCTGTACCTACAACAGGAGAAATGAAAGAATCATTCAACTGGGTGACAAAGCAGCTCTTCTTTAGAACTAAGGGAAATTTGATTTCAGCTGATACACAGTGATAAAGCTCTGTGGGGTCTGGAGAATGAATAATTTTTGCTGGCTATGCATCGTATGGTTTTTATAAGCATTTTTATGCCTTGCTACACTGACTTTTTTAACGCCTTACGACATTTGTATGGCTTACCATATTATGACAAGTCATAAAAAGTCATGGTATAGGAAGGAATACAAATTCTAATAAGACATTAAGAAGTCATAGGCATGAAAATGTCGTAGTATTGTCAGGCCCACCTTTGACATTTTTCTACCTCCTATGATATGACATCTCTATGCTTTCCTGTACTTTAAAATGGTCTGCATAGTTTTTTTCTGGTCTAGATGACCACTCAAAGCACTTTATAGTAATATGAAGTTTTCATGCCTTAATATAAGTTTAATTAAAAATACAAAATAGCTATTTAGAATAACAATATATATGTGCCTTTCTGTTCTTTTTAATCAATGGCTCTATCACTGAGGTAAACATTATGACTTCAGGTAAATGTGATGGCACCAAATGATCTGCTCTTTCAAGTTGTGTTGGTGCCGGGCAGATATGTCTTCTATTAACAGTCGGACTCTGTCATTTGAATCCAGTTCTATGACGAATGGGCTAGATCATCATATCACAAGCAACAAGTGTGGGTTTCCACACTGGATTGCTATCACTTCCAGAAGGACAAAGCTGAAGACACTTGATCCAGGAGAACGAAAGAGAAGTAACGTGGAGTCTACCTTTGTGTTATCCACGAGTCTTCCAGCTCCGTCACCTGACCGGACCTGAACATCTCCCAGCCAGCTTGAGCAATCATCGCTCCGTTGTCTATGCAGAATCTGAAGCAAAAGGTGAATAGTGAGTCATCTGGACTGAATGTTGAACACCATGTTCCTGACAGACTTAGATCTCTACTTATTTTAGGAATTCAGCAGTAAGGGGATAGATGATGATTAATGTTCACATAATGTTCATATTTACTTTACAAAATGATCATAGCAATGTTTCTTCATGTTCAGCCTGTTTAGTACAAATCCTATACACTTGACCTAACTTTGACTGTGCAGTAATGTATTGTAGACTTTAAATAAATGTGTTCTTGTACATTATTATCACACAATTTCAAAACTTTGACTACAATAACAGCAGACATGCTAACTGTGATGTACAGCCCTACTTTAATTATTAGCAAAGGAAATGGCAGCCTGGGAGGAGTAAGCAAAGCATAGATCAGACACATGGCATGTTCTTGCAATGGTTAGTAGCATGGGTGATTTAAAGGAACCAACATTTGTGCTGCGTGGGCTTTTTTACATTAAGAGAGAATTTGACTTTTGTAACAATGGAAAAGCTGTAACAGCATTTACACCACCCACACTATAAGACCTCAGTTGGAGGGCGTGTTGGATTTGAGCGTCCTGGTGATTCAGCAGGTGTGAAGTTTAAAAGAGACTAGTTTAATCTGAAGCCAACTGTAATTTGACACTAAATGAAAGTGAATGTGCCGAGAGTGGACGGACGGGTTTACCGTTCATCTGTGGCAAACAGCTTGGCTCCTCGCTCCTGACACATCACCCCCATCATCTCCTGCAGACGCATGTTACCTGCAGAGTAAACAGCAGCTGTGATTCTCTACACAGGCTGGACTCAACTTCATAAACACAGATCAAATCATGTGGTGAATAAACTAATGTGAGGCTTAAATGATTCTCCTCAACATTAATAACAGGAATATGTTGTAATCAATTATGGGATTAGCCTTTTAGGTATGGATACATTCACATTTCAGACATTGACTAATAAATATAAACCAAGAGCAAGGCAGCACTATTCAAGTTAATAGGTCAAATTATCCCACTGCATTTCACCAGCAGTAAATGTTAACCTGTTTATTTGGTGATGAAGGTTATTGTCAGAGAGGTCAGTCAGGAGATATCAATATAAACCTGGGCTGGTATTCCATATCCATGTGATCTTTTGTTCTAAACAGGAAGAATTGTGTGAGCTGATGTGTCTGCACAGTTTGATGATTATCAGTATTAAAATTAATTCTGTCCCTATTCGATTTCTCTCAGTTTTTCACGAAAAGAAATGGATAAGCTTGTCCCTTTAAAAGGCAAACCCCACTCACCCATGTGATTTAAATGCATTGCACAACTGGAGAAAGTGAATAAGTACACAGTCTCTCAGGCTTCTCTGTTGTACATTTGTCTCTGTATGACTGAGAAAATCTATAAACCAACGCTCACTCTTTAACACTTGAGAACATTTCCTGTTCATATTTTAAAGTTACTGAGACGTTTCACCTTGAAAGATAACAGACTAGAGAGTTACCAGAGGTACAAGGGCACCAACAATGTGTATTTCAACAGGCATCACGTTTGTTGAATAGGAGTTTTATTCCAAGAATCCTTTTCTGTTGTACTCACAGCCAACCCCCCCGACGATGAGGGCCTCTTGGGAGCCGCAGTGAGCCATGGCCCTCTCTGTGATCTCCACCAGCATGGCGAATACCGTCTCCTGTAAGAAGAGCTGATGAGGTTAGAGCTGCAAACATTGGTTGATTAATGAATCAACCAATAGAAAAGTAATAGGGCTTTTTCTGACATACTGTATAAACAAACCAGGTCATAAATAATTGAGATAATAATCAATTAACCAGATATCTCAAGATCAATACAGAGTAAGCTTTCAAGAACTCTTGGTCTTACCACTAAATTGTTTGAAGCTGTGTGTCAACAATTAACACAATAACAAGAATAAAAGCCTTTAACCTCACTACTGACTTTTACAAATAGTTTTAAATATCGATTTAACTGACTAAGCTGTAGTGATACACCAAACAGGAAAGCACTATACTAAGAGAATGATTGGGTGTGGTTGTTGATCCATTGTACCTGCAGTGAAAAACACAGGTCCTCTGCTGTACACTGACCAGAGCTCAGCATCTTATTAGCAGCATCCTATCAAAGAAAGTCTAGTTATGAAGATGAAGTTATAGACATCAAATTGTATCATTGTGCATCAAATTCTGAATGTGCCTATTTAACACCTACACCACTTCAGATGAAGAAGATTACATCACAAACTCCTGCTCACCTCAATGTAGGATAAAATCCCAGAAAATGATACGTCCATTCCTTTAACAGTATATGGCAGCTCCACATAGTGACTCCCTCTAACAAAATGAACAAAATTTTTTACAACACAATACATTCCCATGTATCTCAGTGGAGCTGCTTCGTGGCCAACAGCAGCAGATAATGTGTAATTATACTTGCAAACCACTCACTTTTTGGCCATCTGCTCTATGTTGTAGCCTGGACTGGGGTCATTGGAAATCTAAGGTGAGAAACAGTTCAACATAGAAGTATTAACACACATCTTTCAGACAGAGTAAAAGGAAAAAGCTGCTTCATTAGGATAAATAATGACACCAACCTTTATAACTCTGGCGAACCTGTCCAAACAGTTTCCAACTGCAATGTCGATTGTCTCCCCAAATATCCTGTACCGCTTCTGTGAGTACGCAATGACCTGCACAGGAAGAAAGGGACAACTGTATTTAATAATAATTCATTAAATTATGTCTTTGTAATACAGTTTCAGAACAGCAGTTTTTCCTCCTTAATGAGACCCACAAAAAGAAACCAACCTGTGTGTTCCCCCCACTGACGTAGAGCACAGTGGGGTTGTCGGACTTGGTGATGAGTCGACCCATCTCAATGTGTCCGATACAGTGGTTGACACCGAGCAGCGGTTTCCCCCAAAGCTGTGCGACTGTACGAGCAACCAGAGCCACCGTCACCAAGGGGGCGCCCATACCAGGACCTGAGAGGGAAGAACAAGAGGGAGGTTTTACACTAGGGGGGGGGGGGGGGGAGCCAGACAGTCTTTGTTTGAGAGAGAACACTCAGCAGATGGCTGATAAATTGTAAATACTGTATGCTTGGCAAGGAAGCCAAAATAGCTGAAAAGCTGCACAGAACAGCTTCTGTTTACATCAAGAATAATCTAGCTGTCTTGAGTTTTAATTTTGAAGTCAACATAACTGGGATACAGCTGTTTCAGTGAGGTGAAGATGATGTGGAAAAATGTATAAAATAAAACACACACACATAAACATATATGTATTGTATTGTTCTTGTGTTACCTTTGGTGAACGCCACCCCGTCGATGTCTGCAGGCTTGAGCCCTGATTGTTCCAGAGCCTCCTTCAGGACGGTCAGTATGACGGCACGGTGGTGCCTGGCCGTGTCGCTCGGCATGAATCCTGATTGGTTAAAGAACATTCTGTCACTCTCACATGCAGGACTTTGAAGACGTCATACCACTGGTGATGAGATTGTGGCATTAATACTACAACAGAAATCTGTCTCACCTTGACCAGGAGGTGTGATGTAAGTGCGTCGAGGATTGGAAAGAACTTCTCCATCCCTGATGATTCCTATGCCGATCTTATTGGCACTGCCCTCAAACCCAATTATTACCGTCATGGCTGCGAGAAAAAAAAGAGAGAGAATATCAAAGTGCAGTGAAGACTGATGTTTGCTGTCTTGGAAGCACAGAAGCCAACAGGTTAAGTGCTACAGAAGTATTATGATCTGATAACGTTCTCATTAATGGCTCAATCGCTTTTGCAAGCCCAGGCCTGACAAGGGATAAAACAGGAAGAGCTTGCTATGATAACAAAATGTAAATACTAATACACAATTATGAGAAATTATAAATTGATTTATATCAATATTAGCATGATAAATGTCACATTATTATTACATTTATGTTTAAAGACTGATGTTTGCTCCTCTGTGATAAACAGCAAAACATTTGACAAATCGGAGGCAGATTAATTACACCTCCTTACTGTGCCTGCACCATACATTAGGTTTATATCCACATATACTTAACTTTTTTAAAACGCTATTAAACTAATGCATGTATTCATAGTGTTGTATTGCACAGCACTCCTGCACTGCCTGTAGAGTAAAATACAAATATAATACAATAATAAACCACTGAGACCATTGTAATCTAACAATGTTCACATTCCAATTAGCAACACTAACCTATAATGATTTCTCCTGACAGGAATGGGCTTCCAGGTAAATTATGTGAGTGTGTATTTTTAGTCTGTAAGTTGTAAGTAAGTTTGCAAACATTAATTCATAGTTGTATTATATAAACTTAGGACACTCAAACACATAAGTCTAGTTTATAACTGGATTAGCTAAAACCACATTATAGGAGACATAAGCTACAAACAGCAAAACCATAATAGAACCACCTGTGTAAATGGGTGTAGCTGCTATGCTAGCAGGGACAACACACCGTTCCCCTAAAATTAGCTTAGCTTAACGCGGTGTAAAATAAAAAGCAGGTATACCTGGCTTGTTAATTTCCTTCGGTGGCTCACATGAATCAAACTTGGTGTCATATAAACTTTAAATCCACTTCTTTCACTGCTGCAGCTTCTTCCTGCAACCAAACTCCTCCATGTAGCCTCGAAGGACCCTCCCACCGACAGCTGCAGAGCTCGCCTCTACGAAAAAAAACAGATTTCCCCCGTCAGATTCACGTCAGAATAATATTCTGTGTCTACACAACTATTATTTCATATATTTTTGCAACTTTTGTTGCGGTTTTTGAAGTTGTAAATAAAAAAGGTGGCGTTTTGGTTTCGTGATTTCTATCCGGCATATGTTCGGGCAGCTACTTACTACAGCAGGCACGTGGTGAGAAGCCTCTGCTGCTTTGTGTGTGTGTGAGCGAGCGAGCGAGTGTTTGGGGGAGTGACTGATTGGCTAAGCTTGTCCGCTCTTCGCATCCTGTTGCCAAAAGTACAAGTAAGAATATTTGCATCTTATTTTTTCAGAATCATAAAAACCTGCTGAAGTGTACTGAGCCGTGTTTGCATTGACCGACCAATCGGATGTGTGCAGTGAAGGCAGCGGGTCTGCTCAGGCTCCATTGATTATCTGTGCAGGCCGCCTGCTGCTGCTGCTGCTCTGTGACAAAGAGCCCAGAGCAGCAGCAGCAGCTAGCATTAGCTTAGCTCTCCATTCAACTTGCTCTATACAACACAGAGTAGAATGAGCTCAGATTTAGCCTCTGTGGCCGGTGTGCTGCTGCTCTGCACACCCACCCGATCAGAGATACAGCCTATGTGTTGCATTGAGTGAGTTTGACTGTGAGCTCCTGCACAGAGAGGACCTCCATCAGACGTCGAGGTTCAGACCTCCCAGAGGCCGTTACTGGTGCTCACATCCCAGCTCTCCCACTTCTCTGCCTGTAGTAGATATTTAAATAGATCTGTATGGACATTAATGCACAAACAAAGATGGAAACAATTCAAAAGATTCCAGTAAAATAAAAAAGCCCTCAAAGTTCGAAACAGATCTATCAGCTGCTATTGGCTCATTACAGATAATACTGTTACTTATGTTGACTGATCAGTAATAATACAATGAAGTACAAATGTATATTCATTTGAACATATGCAAAGTTATTTTATAACTAAGTTCAAGGAATATTTAAAGATGTATAATAACCATGGTAAGTGAAGTATATCAGCCTATACTTATCATATATATAATACTTTCTCTTCTCACACTGCACATAAATGTCTTGTTTTTACACTGTATAATTATTTTTTTTATTCCATTCATTTTTTTTTTGTATATTTCGTCGTACACTCCTTACACTTCAGTACTACTTATTACTTACTGTTGTCTATTTCTGAATCTTGCTGCTGGAATATTGAAAATGGCCCTATTGTGGGGACTTGTAGAGACTTATCTCATATTATCTTACTATCCATTCAGATTGAGTGAAAGCATCTCTCACCAAATTTCATAATCAATCATTCCTCAATTCCCCCCCCATACATGTTGTGTAAATGTAAATAGTGTTTATAAACAAAGTTTCTAGAGTCCACAGTGATTTCCTGAAAATGCTTGTTTTGACTGACCTTCTGACAATTATACACATGAGAAGCTGAAAATTATGTTTTAAGGAAACGTTTCCGTTGACAAACATCTAACGGTTACATTTTCTATCGACTGTTCTACTGGCTGAGTCTTGTTTATGGCATGTAGGACTGAACACTTTTAGATGAGTATATCACTTAACTCCCTCTTCTGTTTTTTTCCAGCGGCGTGTGTGCTGTTGTGTGTGCGTGTTGTGTGTCTGCGAGGTGTGTTTGCCACCAGAGCGAGTTCAAGCATGAAAAGAGGCAAGAAGGCAGAGGAGGAGGAGGCGGCTACAGCAGAAGGGGAGACTGAAACCAGCTCCAGTACGTCAACACATTAACATGCTTCCAAAAACATAGCGTTCATTACATTTGTTATATATTCCAAGCTACTGTACATTTCTGACCCCTGACCTTGGAACAATTCCATTATGACGTGTCCTGTCTTCCACCTCACAGCCCCCCCGAAGAAAGCGAAGAAGGCTAAGGAACCGGAGGCACCGATACTGTACGATGATCCTCCCGACAAAATGACCAGCAAGGACGGACGGGAGGCCAACATGAAGATCACCTCCTGGAATGTGGACGGGCTGAGGGCCTGGGTGAAAAAGAAGGGCCTGGATGTGAGTGAGCAGTGACCCTGAGACACAGGAGCTAGTTCCCAGGCTGTAATAGAGCTGAGACAAATTTTTAAATGTGTGCGTTTAATGTTTAACATATGTGTTCTTCTTTCCCAGTGGGTGCGTGAGGAGGCTCCAGATGTTTTGTGCCTGCAAGAGACCAAGTGTGCGGAGAAAGACCTCCCAGCCGACATCACCTCCATGCCCGAGTACCCTCACAAGTACTGGGCTACCTCCGAGGAGAAGGGGGGTTACAGCGGGGTGGGCATGCTCTGCAAGACTGAACCCATCAAAGTGACCTATGGCATCGGTGAGTCGTGGTATTAGATATTGGTCTAACTGCACAGAATTTATCATCTGCAGTGATTTGTTCCACATCTCCACTGTGAACACAAACTTAGAACATCAATTACGAAACTGAATATTTTTGGTAAAGTATCTGCCATTAGTAGTTGAGTGAACCTCCTGTCTCCTCCCCAGGCAAAGAGGAGCACGACAAGGAGGGCCGCGTCATCACCGCCGAGTTCCCCAACTTCTACCTGGTGACCGTCTACGTGCCAAACTCCGGCCGAGGCCTTGTGCGCCTCGATTACCGCAAAACCTGGGACGTGGACTTCCAGTCGTATCTGAGCGAGCTCGACATGCAGAAGTCGGTGGTGCTGTGCGGCGACCTCAACGTGGCACACCAGGAGATCGACCTGAAGAACCCCAAGGGCAACAAGAAGAGCGCAGGCTTCACCCCCGAGGAGCGCGAGGGCTTCGGCCAGCTGCTGGAGGCCGGCTTCACCGACAGCTTCCGCGAGCTCTACCCCGAGCAGACCAACGCCTACAGCTTCTGGACCTACATGATGAACTCCCGCTCCAAGAACGTGGGCTGGAGGCTCGACTACTTTTTGTTGTCGTCGTCCTTGCTGCCCGGCCTGTGCGACAGCAAGATCCGCAACCAGGCGATGGGAAGCGACCACTGCCCCATCACTCTGCACATCGCTGTGTAGGTCACTGTGTGGGCAGTGGGGGGGCACTTCTCTACCTCTCCTCCACACATCTGTTCTGACCTGCCACAAACATCCCTTCAGTGGAGTGCAGCCCGATCTCATTCATTCATTGTCAGTACTGCAGGAATTTTGTCATTTACTCTTCTTCCCATGAAAGTTTTATTGAATCTTGTAAAACCGTCTCAGTGGGGCCTCTGTGTGTACTTCTGCTGATCTGAGACAAGCCCGTGTTTCTTCACTGTTGCTGTTTGAATAACAACTACTGCCATCGAGAGAAAATGCATTTTGTTGTAACGCAAAAAGATTTAAAGCTTCTTTTCCAACCTGTTTTGAATTTTCTGTTGTAAAACTAGACCCACTTCTCAATAAAGAAGAATTTATGTAGAACCTTCTGCTGTTTATTATTTGAAGATTTTGAGTCAATAACACTGATGGTACACAACACATCTGAAAAACATTCCTCCGCTCAGTGAGCTTTAATGGCAACACAACCATTAACTAAAAGGAGACATTTAACTTGTGAACATATTATTACGAGAAGCAGTTCAGTTGCAATATTACTTCTATTTTCACTTTTGTCCCAGACTTAATATACATTATAAATCATAATTAATAAATTTCCGATGTATCAGTCTCCAGACCAATAAATGAAGTCTTTCACAGTTATGTTAACTTCATGATGTGTGTTCGTTGATGCATTTTGAGATTATACGACTGCCTGAAACTCTTCCCACATTCTCCACACAGGAATGGTTTTTCCCCCGAATGTATTCGCTGGTGTCTTTTCAGGCGGTTGGCACTCAGGAAGCTCTTGTCACACTCGCTGCACGAGTAGGGCCGCACGCCGGTGTGGTAGCGCAGGTGAATGGTCAGGTAGCAAGACTGAGTGAAACTCTTGCCGCAGTGTGTGCACTGGAAGGGCTTGTGGCCCGTGTGGAAGCGCTCGTGCTTCAGGAGTTCAGCGTGGGAGAAGAAGCCCTTCCCGCAGTCCGAGCAGAGGTACGGCCTCTCGCCCGAATGAGTCAGCTCGTGTCGGATCAGCGTGGCCTTGTAAACGAAACTCTTGTCGCACTGTGAGCAGCTGAAAACGTTCTCCCTGGTGTGGCAGCGCTCGTGCTTCTTCATGCTGCGCTCCCTCTTGAAGCTCTTGCCGCAGAAGGAGCACATGAAGGGCTTCTCCTCTGAGTGGATCTTCATGTGGTTCCGGAGACCCCCCTTGTAGAGGAACCCCTTGCCGCACTGTGTGCACGTGTGCGGCCGCTCATTCTGATGGATGCGCTGGTGGGCGCTCAGAGCTGCTCGGTAGGCGAAGCTCTTCCCGCAGTTGCACTTGTGCACTTTTTCTTCCTGGTGGGTCTGGACGTGCCTGTTGAGGTAGCTGGCACAGCTGAAGCTCAGGTCACACTGAGGGCATTTGTGAGAACGCTCCCCCTTGTCAGCGTCTTCACCGTGGGTCTTCACGTGCCTCACCAGTGCCGACTTCCAGGCAAACGCCCGGCCACACTCGGAACACAGGTAGGCGCCGTTCTCCATGTGGGTGCTCTTGTGCTCCCTCTGAGCCACCAGGGACTTGAAGAACTCCCCGCAGATCAGGCACTCGTACTTGCGTCCGGACTTGTGCGTCTGCTTGTGCCGGTCCAGCGACTGTTTGAAGGAGAAACGCAGTCCGCACTGAGAACACAGGAAGGGCTGCTCGCCGGTGTGGATCCGCTGATGTGCTTTCAGTAAAGACTGGAACTTGAAGCTCTTCTCACAGTCTGAACAACTAAAGCCTTCTTGTTCATCAGCGAGGTGGTGAAGGGACGACTTGTCCTCCTGAGGCTCAGCAGAGTGAAAGGAGTCAATGTGCTGTTGGACCTGGACTTCATCTGAGTGAGCGAAGGAGCACTTCGGACAGGAGAAAACAGCTGAGGAGACAAGTCATGGGAGACATTTTAATTTGTGCTAAAATAGGTAAACTGGCTTGTTTGTATTTTTTTTTACATATACATACAATTATTAGACTATATGGTTATTTTGCACAAAATATTGCAGCCGTCAAATTGTCATTTAAGGATACACAGGTACATCTTGACAATGGACACAGTTTATTTCAGAAAACATAAAGATGACTTCACAGCTACTTTCATAAAGAAAGTTTCACTTCTTCAAAGTCAACTATGAACTATTTTGACCACATAATTAGTCACAAGTTACTGAAGAAATATGACTGTATTCATCTTATAAAGGAAGATTTAAAACTTTTTCCAGCCAATAATTTGCAATATCTTTTTTAGCTAGACCACGTAACTGAATTATCATCTTTTATGTAAATTGAACGCACTTTCCAGTTGCATTAATTTCTTGTTTTATGCTTTGTGGTGCCTACGTTATCCAGTCTCTATGATTTCATAGACTGTGGATGAAAATATCAACAACTAAAAATTTCAACAAATTAACACTCACTTTCATTGCTATCCTTTGACGAGACCATGGGTGACACATACGAGTGCTCTGCGCTGTAAAGACAAATAAACATGAGGTGCTTTAATCAACAGTCAACAATAACCAATATATTCAAACATAACTAAAACACAGAGTTTCTGTAATACACTGATGATTGAAAACTGTGCAGGAACCACAAATACAGAGGCAGGGAGACACTTTGTGAGACAAAACAAAGATGGTAAATAAGAGCAGAGGTTTTTACCAGCTGAAAGGCAGAGGCTTCAGGTCCGGGGGGTCGACCCTGGTGATCTTTTTTCTCTTCGTGCTCAGGCGCTTCTGCAAATTGATCACCTGAATCTTCATGGTGGGTTTGCGTTTGCGCCCACTTGTGCGGACATTCACTGCGGGCATGGCCTGATGATTATCGAGGTCAGGGAACGGGCCCCCAGACTCATGGCTGCTCTGAACTTCTGCATTCTCTGGATCCTGCTCACCTTTCTCCTCTGCTTCCACCTGGCAGTCAGACTCAGGCGGTTGAACTGGATCCTCAGAGACTATTTCATCACTTATAACCAGTTCTTCTCCATCCTTCGGGATCCCTGTGGGCCTATCATTGGTCAGGTCATTGGTGTGAGTTCTTACGTGCCTTGCGAGGGCCAGCTCCCAGGTGAATTTCCTGTTACACTGCTGGCATGCGTAAACACCATCTTCCATATGTGTCTGCTTGTGTTCCGTGCGGGCTGACAAGGAGTGGAAGGTCTCGCCGCAGACCGCACAGTCGTACTTGCGTCCAGTGTTGTGCGTGTATCTGTGCCTGTCCAGGGACTGTCTGAAAGAGAAGCAGCGGCCACACTCGCTGCAGCGGTGCGGCCGTTCACCAGTGTGGATGACCCTGTGGGCGATCAGTGAAGAGGCAAACTTAAATTTCTTCTCGCAGTCTGGGCAGTCGTGAGGACCCAGAGAAACTGTGTGTTGGGGGGAAGCCGGGTCGTCCCTGTGAACTTCGGTCTGGAAGACGTTTGTCAAACCACTTTCAACTTTTGCTTGTGTCGCTCCTCCCCCCGCTTCATCCACTTCCTCTTCCCTGGTCGTCCTGTCAGGAGGCAGTACCAAGGAATATTCAGCCACCGTGTCTGTCGTTTCATAGCAGTGTTCCTCGATTACCAGCTCAATGTCGGTGCTTGGGCCCAATTCAACCTCTGCATAATCTGTCACTGTGATTATTTCAACTTCTACGTTATTCACAAATGAGACAGTTTGTGTTTCATCACTGAGCCCTGGCGGTGGAGATGACTGGTTGGGTTGTTCTGTAGTTTTTGCCACTCGGCTAGGAGGAACCGCAGAGAGGGAGGAGAGGATGCACTCGCCCATACTAGAGGGTGGAACTGCACAAAAAAGGACAATAAGTCATACGTTTTTGTTATAGAGTCAGCAATTACAGTGAAACACATAGGAAGTGGTGACAGGAAGAGACTTACCATGTTGCTCTAAATGCCCCATGTCTTTGTGGTGCTGGAGTAAGTGTTTCAGGTCTGTAGACTTAGACACTGAATGGACACAATCCTCCAACACTGAGCATTCAGCTCCGAGCCATGACATAGTCTGAGGGAAGCAGATGGTGACAGCAGTATTACCCCCAGTGGTGTTAAGCTGTTCATTCTTTGCCACAGTGTTATCACTCTACCCAAACTGCCCCCCCTTACCTGTTTGAGGTTAGGAACAGGCAAGAGCTGAGTCAATCGACAGATGAACTCGGAGAACAGGGTCTCCAGATCAGTGTCATACTGTGATCCGAACTCTGCAGGGAAGACCTCCTACAAAGAATAAAAGACATTGTGATAAATAAACAATTTTACAGCATCAAAAATACAAAACAAATTTGGGTATTTATACATAAATACCTGGATTTTAAATATTACATTTCGTTACATTGTTCAATGCATTATAATGTCTGAAAGATTTGCAACTGACAGCATCAAACCTATAAAATATAATGATGGCTTCATAAGCTCCAGAGGAAACAGCTGGATCTGGCTCCACAGAGGTGTAAGTAAAACAGTCATACCAAGAAAAAGTCTTGTCTCTCTTCAGGACCTTTGATCAGAGTCTGGATCAGCTCAAGAAAGTTAACTGCGACCTCCTCCTCTTGCATTTCTTTCATCTGCATATGGAAATAAACATCATTACATGTTTATTACAGGATAACTGCTGATGTGATGATGATGAATGTTACCTGCCAATAAAAGCATCAATTTAAATCAACAAATACTAAGATAAAAAGCTGAAATTTAGGGTCACAAAAAGAAAAATGTTGTGTGAAATTAAATAAAGAAACCAAGAGCTGAAAAACGTCTATCTACCTGTGTGAGATTGTGTGATTTAATCTTGTCCAAGTGAGATAAGATGAAGTCAGTTTCCACAAGGTCTTCACCTCGGCACAGCTCAAGGATATACTATGTAGGGAAAAAAATAACACGTCAGAAAATTCCAACATTTACATATCTACATCTTAAAGAATTAAAAATACCATTATTTATGATTAGGTTAGTTTCTCCACTCGTACTCACCCTGGCTCTTAATCCCAGGTTCAGCTGTGTCCTGTGCTTGTACATCAGCAGCTCCGGGACCAGGTCGGTTGCCAAAGAGACAAACTCTGCCACGTTCCAGTAGTTCATGACATCTTGTTTCTTCAGCACCTGCCACATCGCGGCTGTCATGAGCTGCAGAGGCGGCACCAAGAGGCGCAGTGAGGCCAGAGGTAAAGGCTCATCTGAAAAACAAGATGCAGTCAGTTTGCTCTGTTAAAGGGGTTGTTCACCCAAAAATTGAAATCCTCTCATTGTATGTATCTCAATATATATGTCTGTGGGTGTGTATATAACTATAGTTGGAGGTATATATAGAGGGGTGTATGTATATTATTTTCTTCCATGTATTACATTATGGTGAAAAATAGTAAACACAATCTTAAAAAAACAAAACAGTGTTGCAGCCACTCAAAACAGCATCATTTACACCATAAACTACTGTCATTTTCAGGCTGATGTGTAAATGACCTTGTGGATTTTGAATATCAGTGCTTAAGTTGACTTGATGACAGCAGTAATAAGGAGGTATATGTTTTTTTTTTACATTTGATAAAAGTGGTCCCCAGTTACTTCAATTGTATTGAATTTGGCTGCAACACCGTAGCCCTGAAAATCCAAAAGTAGACTCAAACACTTAGGCATAGTGCTGAGTAAATTTTCAGTTTTGGATGAACTATCCCTTTAAAGTTCTTACATTGTCTCACTCTGACAATAAAGAGAATTTTGACATATCAAGTTCATGACAGTACTTGAAACTGTGATGATGGGAGGACATCTCTGGGCTGTTACTTAAACCTCCTCGCTCCTATGTTAAAGAAGATAATCTGTGATAATTGAGTCACAATTTAAATCAAGTTATTTTATGCAAACTGTCCAAATAATAATGGTGAGCAAATATGACCCATCTCTGATACTTCAGTAAGATGACAGTTATTTTGTGTTTAACGTGCTGTAACAACAAGGCGCTTTGAATGCAACCCTAATGGACTTTAAGCCCTCGAGTGTGTGTTCAAGAACAGCGATGTTCTCCAACGTTAGCCAACTTCTGCCATGTTAGTACAGTCTGCACACACAGCACATATATTCAGGTCACAGCGTGCACACAGTAATGGTTTGTGTTGCAGGATACGTGTCAAAACAGTAAAGGCAATCAGCTAGCTACCTGGGCTAATGTAGCTGAGATAGACGAATGGGGGAAAGTCAGTTGGTGAACTCTTATCAAACAGTCATCTTAAGGAAAAATAAAAGCATGTAGTGTTTAACTCGTTGTGGGTTCGTCTCTAAACCAACCTGTGGAACTGGGTGTGAAAACACTCAAATCCATCTTCTCATAGCGGCGTAGAAAAGTTTAACTATCTGCGGTTAGCTGCTGTTAGCCACAGCGGGCTAGCTGTCCAGCCACTGGCTCTAGCAGCCAGGGGATAAAACAGGGACGTGACCGAGGAGGCAGCTCATCTGTAGCTGCAACACTTCAACTTTTAAACCAGGAGACGTGATACACACGAATAAATAAGCCGAGCTAATTATATACACTGTGCTACTGAAATGTTGTCGAAAGCTGCTTCTTCTTCGTGTGTGTTATACGTTGGGATACATATTTTCCTTCTTTGTGCTGCCCCTTGCTGGTGATAATTTGTACTGCTCCAAAATCATGCTGAGTGAAGACGTTCAACTTAAGCTTTTATAGATAAAAGATCATAACAATAATACACCTGGATAAATCTAATCCTACTATTACACGTACCTAAAGTTAAGATATCAAACAGATTTTTTTCAAACACTTTAAAAATTCAACGAGGGAAATAAGAAAAAAGTCTTTAAAATAGAAAAATAAGAT